>NC_081181.1:68611424-68922291 GCF_029867415.1 Vicia villosa | reverse complement strand
GCCGTCCCGGTGCCTTTTCAAGAAAGTTTCCATCTTTATCCTTAAGATAGGTGTTTGTTAAAAAAACTTTCCACCCTCTATATCTTTTTCCGGCCAAACCAAGTATGTAGTGTTTACGCTCATCTGGTATGTTAAAAGACCTCTGCGAAAAGACATACGCATAGAGTGTGTTAGTATAAGTAATTTAAACAAATTATCTTCAAGATAATAACAACAACCATATATGATACCTTAAGCTCGTCCCAAATCATGTCTTTTTCTCGTCCAACGCTTCGCTTTTCAGATTCCATTTAGGTACGGAGATTGGAATATGCAAACGAACAAGTGTACCAATATAGCTTGTCAACTTTGCAGAATTAGAACAAATTGCTTGGTTATCAGAATTCCATTCCAAATTATATATTAATCCTTTGTGTCTATCTCGAACGATTACCTTCATAATGGTGATGCTTCGTGCAACTTCTTTTGATGATGTATCAGGTGGAGAATTTGTATCCGGAGCATCTCTATCTTGTGAGTTTTCTTGATTACTAGCTGATCAATGCATTTTGATGCACATTCCTCTACGTTTGTACTTATACATTTCCATGGTTTGCTTGTCTTATTTTTGTATTTTATAATGTTTTCATATTTTAATTTATTTTTATTGTTATTTGATTTTCGTATTTAATTTTCAGCTTTAGCAGTCTGCAGAAAAATGATCATAACTGGAGTTCCAGGAGTCCGATTGAGGTGTTCTAATAATCGCCAGAAAGCTAAGAGAAAGAGCTACAATTCTTATGTTGGGGTCGAGGTCAGAATCGAAGTGTAGTAGGGCCAGAAAATTCGTTGAAGTTGCAGCACTAGTTTTATTTAAGTTTCGGGTCATTAGTTTTGGGCCTGGGTCGTATGTTTGACCCAGTTGGATTGTAAAATAGGTTGTATTCTTTTCCAATAGGGTACAGCCGTGGTACTGTTCATGATCGTCACTATTCATGAAAAAAATTGAAGTTGTACGAATTGATCCATGGCGAACTAATCCTTCTTGTTGATCTACCGTATTCAGGTTCCAAAACTATGAGATTAATATAATTTTGCATTATAATTCCAAGTCCTTCAATTTTACTTTGTGGTTATCATTTGCTTAATCTGATTATTAGTATAGTAGATTGTTTGGTTTGATTGATTTATGTTTTCCAATTTATTTGCGTTTTATCGTTGCTTAATCGTTAATCCGCTGTATGCTTAACCGAATGCTTAATTCGGGAAACGGGAAATATAATTCTGATAATGTTGTTGCGCTTGTTGATTGATGTTATAATCGAACAGGAATGGAATCCGCTTAGGATAGTGAAACTATAATAGTTGATGATTGGTAGGAACTGAATCGGTAGATTGGCTTATCCCATAATCACTTATTTTCAAAACAGCTTATTTTCAGAATCACTTATTTTAAGCATTTTTTCTGTAATTCAAAACTGAACCAACCAACCCCCCCCCCCAAATTCGATTTTACATTGGTTACTAAGAATAGGAATCCTTGAGAGACGATACTCGAGTTACCGTTACCGTCGTTACTACAGTTTTGCAAATTAACTCGTTTTTTACCCGCGTGCGTCAGCGGATCAAATTGGCGCCGTTGTCGGGGATTCTTGTGAATATTAACTGATATTAGAGTCTTATGTTTAATGTTTGTGCGTTTTGGCCATAGGTTCCTCGCGGTTTCGGCCATAACGGCTTTTGAGTCGAAAAATCGGTTTTTGGGAAAATTGCACCGTTTTGAAAATCTGTCCCGACAGTTAAGTGTGAAAAAAAGCTTTTTACTATTTTTAATGATTTATTTTCTGTTTTCATAGAGTCGAAAAAATCCAAAAAAATTATCAAAATTCTATTTTTACGTCATTTGATTAATTTTGGTGTTAGTTTATTTTTTTGAATTGTTTTTAATCGATTTGCTTCATTGTGTTTGTTTTAGGGACATAGTTGGCATTTTCACGATTGTTGCTGCATTGCTGTGCACTAGTCCTGGCTACTAGGTCTTCCTGTCGTGAACTTGTTGCTTTTGATCCTGAGGTAGAGAGAACCTTGCACACACTTCGTAGAGCAGGCTAGGCTAGCAATAGTTCACCTTCACCGACCGTAGTTGAGTCTGATTCTGAGTCTGATTATTTGCATAACTTGTTTGATTCGGATTTTGAATTTGCTTTTGAAATGGCTGAAAATAGAACTCTAAGGCAACTTGCAGCCCCTGATGTGAATTTTAATGGCTTGTGTATTGAATATGATGTTGTTGCTGTTCCTTTTGAATTAAAATCGGGTTTAATACACTTGTTGCCAAAGTTTAATGGTCTTGCAGGTGAGGATCCACACAAACATTTGAAGGAGTTCCAGGTGGTGTGCTCTACACCATTGAAGCCTTAAGGGATCATTGAAGATCATATCAAACTTCGTGCTTTTCCTTTTTCTTTGCAGGGTGCAGCGAAGGACTGGATATATGATCTCGAACCGAATTCAATCACAAGCTGGAATGCTCTGAAGAGAAGGTTCTTGGAGCAATATTTTCCTGCCTCTAGAGCTGCTTCAATCCGAAAAGAGATTTGTGGTATTAGACAAGATAACGAGTCATTGGCTGAATACTGGGATAGGTTCAAGAAGTTAGTTTCAAGCTGTCCTTAACATCAGATTACTGAGCAACTTCTCATTCAGTACTTTTATGAGGGGTTGTTACCTATGGATAGAAACATTCTTGATGCTGCTAGTGGTGGAGCACTTGTTGACAAAACTCCAGTTGCTGCCAGGGCCCTTATTGAAAATATGTCCTTAAATTCACAGCAGTTCACCACTCGAACCAATTCTGTCCAGACCAAGGGTGTGCATCAAATTCATGGTTCTTCGAACAAAGCTTTAGAAACCAGAATTGATGAGCTGACCGCATTAGTCAAACAACTTGCAGTAGCAAAACCTCAAACAACAACTATGTGTGGCATTTGTACAGCTTATGATCATCCGACCGATACTTGTCCTCTTCTGAAAGATGATACTATTACCGAGCTGCCTCAAGCTTATGCAGCCAACCTTTATAACCAGAATAGATACTACAACACCCCTGACCTGTCAACCAACAAATATCATCCCAATTGGAGGAACCATCCCAACCTTCGATATGGAAATCAGCAGCCCTCCCAACAACAGCTGGCCGTTCCATTACCCCAACCACATCACACCCCTCCAGCCACTTCCGGACCATCCTTGGAAGATCTTGTTAAACAAATGGTCGTGAATAACCTTCAGTTCCAACAAAGGAACGATGCTAGCATTCAGACCTTGAACACACATATGAGACAACTTGCTACTCAAATAAATAACATGCAAGCTCAAGGTTTAAACCAACTTCCAGCCCAGACAGTTGTCAATCCGAATGGTCCTAATGCTAATGTGAGTGCTATTTCTTTGCGATCCAGAAAATTTACAGAAACAACCCCTGAAAATAAAAAAAAAAATCATTGAGGTAACTTCTGAACTTTCTTCTTCTGAACCTCCTCCAGCTGAACTTTCTTCTCCATCTTCTGTTGTGTTCGAAACTGAAAAAAATAAAGAAAAGGAATATGTGCCACCAGTCCCTTTCCCACATAGAGTTCTGAAAAATAAAAGAATTGAGGAGGGAGACAAAGAAAAATAAATTTTGGATATGTTCAGGAAAGTAGCGGTAAACATTCCGCTTCTTGATGTGATTAAGCAAGTTCCAAGGTATGCAAAGTTTCTGAAGGATCTGTGTACAAACAAGAGAAAAGTGAAAGGAAGTGACAAAGTCAACTTGGGAAGAAGCATCTCTGCTTTCATTCAACCCGAGCAACGTGTTTCAGCCATCTCTCAGGTCTTGGCACATAAGTGCAAGGACCCGACAACTTTTATTATTGCTTGTACCATCGGGGATAAGAAATTTGATAATTGTTTGCTTGATTTAGGAGCAGGCATTAATGTGATCCCTACTTCTATTTATAATAACCTTTGCCTTGGTCCCATGCAGCATACAGGTTTAATCGTTCAACTGGCGAACAGGAGCAATGCACGTCCCATCGGCATAGTGGAAGACGTCCTCGTTCAAGTTAACGATTTAATTTTTCCTGCAGATTTTTACATTATGGACATGGAAGGAGAAACTAAGTCAAGCAGAGCTCCCATCATCTTAGGCAGACCGTTCATGAAAACGGCGAAGACAAAAGTTGATGTTGATGATGGAACCATGTCCATGGAATTTGGTGACATCGTCGCAAAATTTAACATCTTCGATGCCATGAAACACCCTGTGGTGGAGCATTTGGTTTTTAATATTGAGTTAATATCTGAATTAGTTGATGACACCTGTTCTAAATTATTTTCTATGGATTTCCCATCTTTATCGGGATTTGATGATATTTACTCGTGTTCTGATTGCACTGACACTAACGTGTGCGTTGTTTGTGCTGAGATTAATGATGATTTGCAGGCTGATGTGTTTCCCACATGTGAAGATGTTTTTACAGTTGATGCTCTTGATATCCCAGCTGCCCCTAGCCTTCCATCCATCGAGCAGTCCCCATTCTTAGAGCTAAAAGAGCTCCGTAAGAACCTGAAATATGCTTACTTGGAGCGTAATGAAAAACTTCCTGTTATTATCTCTTCTAACCTTGATTTCAATCAAGAAGACAAACTTTTGCAGGTTTTGAAGAGGCACAAGAAAGCAATCGGGTGGACAGTAGCCGACCTTCCAGGTATGAGTCCTTCGATGTGCATGCATAGGACTTTACTTGACGATGGAGCGAAAACAGTAAGGAAGCCCCAAAGGAGGCTTAATCCTTTGATTCTTGATGTTGTAAAGAAAGAGGTAACCAAACTCTTGCAAGCAGGTATCATTTATCCTATCTCTGATAGTAAGTGGGTAAGTCCAGTGCAGGTTGTGCCTAAGAAGTCTGGACTCACAGTGGTAAAAAATGAAAAGAATGAACTTGTTCCCACTAGAGTCCAGAACAGCTGGAGAGTTTGTATTAATTACAGGAGATTGAACCAGGCTACTAGAAAGGACCACTTTCCTTTGTCGTTCATTGACCAAATGCTTGAACGGCTAGCTGGTAAATCACATTATTGTTTTCTTGATGGTTTTTTAGGTTACTTTCAGATTCATATTGCACCTGAAGATCAAGAAAAGACCATTTTCACGTGTCCATTTGGTAAATTTGCTTACAGGAGGATGCCTTTTGGCCTTTGCAATGCTCTTGGCACTTTCCAACGATGCATGATGAGTATTTTCTCTAATTTTATTGAAAATTGCATGGAAGTGTTTATGGATGACTTTACTGTCTATGGTTCTTTTTTTTATGCATGCTTGAACAATTTAAGCTTGATTTTAGAAAGATGCATCGAGACTAACCTTGTGTTGAATTATGAAAAGTGTCATTTTATGGTTGTGCAGGGAATTGTTCTTGGTCACATTATTTCTGAAAAGGGAATTTCTGTTGACCCTGCTAAGATTGATGTGATTTCTACACTGCCTTACCCTTCTTGCATTCGCGAGATTCGTTCTTTTCTTGGTCATGCAGGTTTTTACAGGCGTTTCATCAAGGATTTCAGCAAGATAGCTCTTCCGTTGTCAAACTTGTTGAAGAATGACGTCACTTTCGATTTTGATGACAAATGCAAACAAGCGTTTGACTTCTTGAAGAAAGCATTGACCTCTGCTCCCATCATTCTGCCCCCTGACTGGACACTTCCTTTTGAGCTTATGTGTGATGCTTCCAATTATGCTGTTGGGGCTGTTCTTGCGCAAAGAGTTGACAAGGCTGCCCATGTTATTTACTATACTTCTATGACTTTAGATTATGCACAGTCAAATTACACTACCACTGAAAAAGAACTGTTAGCTATTGTTTTTTCTCTTGACAAATTCAGATCTTATTTGCTAGGTTCCAAGGTTGTTATTTTTACTAACCATGCAGCTTTAAAGTACTTGCTAAAGAAGCCGGATGCAAAACCGAGAATGGTTCGGTGGATGTTGTTGCTCCAAGAGTTTAATGTCGAGATTAAAGACAAAAGTGGAGCTGAGAACTTAGTGGCTGACCACTTGAGCAGGATAGAGAGAGATGAAGACCCTTTTCCTATTCAGGATGACTTTCCTGATGAGCAATTATTTCTTTTGCATGGGATTACACCTTGGTTTGCTGACATTGTTAATTTTCTTGTTGCTGGTGTTTTTCCTATAGGTGCATCTAGATCACAGGTTCACAAACTCAAGAGTGATGCCAAATTATTATGTTTGGGATGATCCATATCTATGGAAGTTTGGTAGTGATCAGGTAATCAGGAGATGTGTCCCCGACAATGAGATTGAATCTATTTTGAAATTTTCTCATGCATCTCAAGTCCGCGGACACTTCGGTCCTCAAAGGACTGCGAGAAAAGTCCTTGATTCAGGTTTCTATTGGCCAACTATTTTTAAAGATGCTTTTGAGACTTATCGCACTTGTAAAGAGTGCCAGATAACAGGTACAAACATCACTCGCAAGAGTGAAATGCCTCAGCAGCCTATCCTTTTCTGTGAGGTATTTGATGTATGGGGAATCGATTTCATGGGCCCTTTTCCTGTATCATTTGGTTTCCTTTACATCTTACTTGCTGTTGATTATGTTCAAAGTGGGTGGAAGCTATCCCCACTAGGACTAATGATTCTCGAGTTGTTGCAGATTTTGTCAGGTCTAATATCTTTTGCAGGTCTGGAATACCACGAGCTATCATAAGTGACCAGGGCACTCATCTCTGTAACCGCACCGTGGAAGCTTTGCTCCGAACGTATGGAGTTGTGCATAGAGTCTCTACTGCATATCACCCACACACTAATGGGCAAGCTGAGATCTCAAACAGGGAAATCAAACAGGTTTTAGAGAAAATGGTGCAGCCAAACAGGAAAGACTGGAGCCGTTGTCTAGAAGACGCACTTTGGGCTCAAAGGATAGCTTTCAAGACACCCATTGGGATGTCTCCTTATCGACTTGTTTTTGGTAAGGCATGTCATCTTCGTGTTGAGATAGAACGTCCTGCTTTTTGGGCGGTGAAAAGTTGTAATTTGGAGATGCAACAAGCAGGTATTGAAAGAAAACTGCAATTACAACAGTTGGAAAAGCTTAGATTAGAGGCTTATGAGAGCTCTAGGATTTATAAAGATAAAACTAAGCACTTCCATGATAAAATGATTTCTAGGAAGGAATTTTATGTGGGCCAAGAGGTTTTACTGTTTAACTCCCGCCTTAAGCTTATGGCTGGGAAACTTCGATCCAAATGGATTGGCCCCTTTGTTGTTACTAATGTTTTCCCTCATGGTGCCGTAGAAATAAAAAGTGCAGGTACTGACAAAGTCTTCAAGGTTAACAGGAAGAGGCTGAAGTTATTCCATGAAAGTTCGGTGCCTGAAGATGTCAGCATAGAGGAGCTTTCTTTGGAAGCACCTGACTACACTACAACTTGATCAGGGAGTCTTTCTTTCCTTCTCTCTACTTTATTAGTAATGTCCTTTCATTGAGGGCAATGCTTAGTTTAAGTGTGGGGGAGGGAATCGTGTGTTTTCTTTGTTTTTGTTAGTATTTTGTTTAATTTCAATGATAAAAAAAATATTAAAAAAATACATCTTCTTGAAAGTTTTAGGCTTTAAACTGATTTGTGTCGAGTTTGCGGAGACTTGGAAAAAATTCACAAGATCGGTATCGTTCTAACACCGTAAGTCTCCTGCATATGGAAATTCATTTGAATTTTTTATTATATTTTAGCCTTAGTTTTGCATTCTTTGACAGCTCTTGAGTAGTTTATTTCAACCGTCGGCACCATCTCTCACACACTTTACGCGGGGAAGCCGATGAATATAAGTGAATGTTCCAAAAAAGAAAAAAAAAAGAAAAAAAAGAAAAAGGTAATGCGCCTTCTAAGTTTGGTGACCCTCACCCAGTCACTTAACCCAACGGTTGTGGAACATTCAAAAAAAAAAGATTTCAAAACTCTTTGTTAGTTGGTTCAGCGGTTTCTGGTGCTGAACTTGGTAGGGAGGATTACGGTCCAATCCCCCGCAACTACATCTGAGTAAGCAAAGGGTTATGCCACATAAGTACCGGAACCCCGTGCAAAACGATCAGAGTCACTAACCGATCGTCCTGCTATAAGTGTGTGGAGAAAACGGGCTTAATGTGATTGCGCCTGATTGAAAAAGAGCAAAAAGAATGAGTAAGTTAGGCTATGGTATAATAATATGATTTGAATTGGTTTGTGTATTTAGGAGGCTTATGTCTGCATATCTGTGGATAGTGTTCTTACGATGTCCTTAGTGTGCAAGATTAGTACCTGTCGATGCAAGCTTACCCGAAGAAGATTTGTAGCCTAGGATGAGTAACTGTTGATGTATTTGTGCTTTCTTTGTTTTGTTTTTCATTTTGCTTGGAGTACAAAAGTTCAAGTGTGGGGGAACTTGATCAGTGCATTTTAATGCACATTCCTCTACGTTTGTACTTATACATTTCCATGGTTTGCTTGTCTTATTTTTGAATTTTATAATGTTTTCATATTTTAATTTATTTTTATTGTTATTTGATTTTCGTTCTTAATTTTCAGCTTTAGCAGTCTGCACGGAAACGATCATAACTAGAGTTCCAAGAGTCCGATTGAGGCGTTTTAATAATCGCCGGAAAGCTAAGAGAAAGAGCTACAATTCTTATGTTGGAGTCGAGGTCAGAATCGGAGTGTAGCCTGCCCAGAAAATTCGTTGAAGTTACAGCACTAGTTTTATTTAAATTTCGGGTCATTAGTTTTGGGCCTGGGTCGTATGTTTTACACAGTTGGATTGTAAAACGGGTTGTGTTCTTTTCCAATAGGGAACAGCCGTGGTACTGTTCATGATTGTCACTATTCACGAAAAAAATTGAAGTTGTACGATTGATCCATGGCGAACTAATCCTTCTGGTTGATCTGCCGTATTCAGGTTCCAAAACTATGAGATTAATATAATTTTGCATTATAATTCCAATTCCTTCAATTCTACTTTGTGTTTATCATTTGCTTAATCTGATTATTCGTAGAGTAGATTGTTTGGTTCGATTGATTTATGTTTTCCAATTTATTTGCGTTTTATCGTTGCTTAATCGTTAATTTGCTGTATGCTTAACCGAATGCTTAATTCGGCAAACAGGAAATATAATTCTGATAATGTTGTTGCACTTGTTGATTGATGTTATAATCGAACATGAATGGAATTCGCTTAGGATAGTGAAATTATAATAATCGATGATTGGTAGGAATTGAATCGGTAGATTGGCTTATCCCATAATCATTTATTTTCAAAACAGCTTATTTTCAGAATCACTTATTTTAAGCATTTTTTCTGTATTTCGAAACTGAACCAACCCCCCCCCCCCCCCCCCCAATTCAATTTTACATTGGTTAATAAGAATAGGAATCCTTGAGAGACGATACTCGAGTTACTGTTATCGTCGTTACTACAGTTTTGCAAATTAACTCGTTTTCTACCCGCGTGCGACAGCGAATCACTAGCCATTGAACCTGTATCAAACAAACTAAATCACATTAGTACACTATTAATAAGTTAACCATCTATACATGTCAAATGGATGTCAAACCATGCATGTACAAGTAAATCGGAATCGGTGAAATCAGAATAAGCGTCAAAAAAAGAAAGTTGTCAGAATTGAATGAAATTTACATGGCTATGGTAAAACGTCCTCACGGACTAAAAAATGAAGTCGGTTTTCCAAAATTCAGACCCTAAGCCTGACTTTTGATTACGGGAAGAAGCAAAACCGATAAAAAACAGTCCCGAAATGTAAAGATAAGTGCATGCAGCAGCTCCGGAATCGTCAAAATAGTATAGTTACATGTAAAGAAGTCGACAAACGGATACATGGTTCAAAAGTTATGTACAAAACAAATACATGCACCAAAATTGAATAAGTATTGTAACAATCGGAATACAAATTGAAAAAAACTATACAAATTTAATATATAACAATTGGTACAAATTGAATAAAGCACGTTAGTCGGAATATGTATAGTATTACCTTTTTCACTAACGTCTCTTTCTTTTCTTGGTAGGATTGTGTTCTACGCGTCTCTTAACAACGCGTACGGTTGGATTGATCCAAATACCCTCATTATGATCATTTCTAGTACAAAATTCATTCTCATTTTGATCGTTTCTTGTACAAGATTCAATGCCAACACCAATATCACCTTGATCTCCAATGTTTTCATCAACTATTTTGTTAGATAAAAGCACTATAGACCACTTCTTACTTGTCGGATCATTGACATAGAACACTTGTTTAGCTTGAGAGGCTAGAATGAAAGACTCATCTTTGTACCCCACCCTATTGAGATCCACATGCAAAAATCCTGACTTATCCATTCGTATGCCATTATTATTTTCAACCCACTTGCAACCAAATATAGGAATTTGAAACTTCGCGTAATCAAACACCAAAATGCGCTCGATAACCCCAAAATATGACAAATTTGCAAATTTCGGATTTAAGTCATTCGCACTTGATATGTGCATTGCTTCAGGTACCAAGGTAACACCGCTATTTTGCATAGTACTTTTATCATCATGTTCTTTGGTATAAAATGTGTATCCATTAATTGCGTATGCGCTATAAGAAAACACAATTATACTTGGACCATATGCTAAACATCTCAACCTTTCTGTTACTGAAGCAGGATCTGAACGATACTTTGAATAAATATGTTCCCTAAACCACGGTATGAAACTTCGATTGTGCTCTCGTACTATCCAATTCTCATTTCTATTCGGATTTAAATCTCGGAGAACAACCTTGTGCATTTCAACATACGGCTCAACCTCAATCTCATTGTGCAAAACATACAAATGCGCTTGATCCCGCTCAACCATTGATAATGTCACAACTTTATTTCCAATTAGCCTTTTTCCTTCTTTTTTTTCAATAATATGAGATTTGGGGAGTCCAATTGATTGAACATTTGTATCGTTCGGCAATACAACCCTCCGGTCGACTTCTGTTTTTCACGTACCCTTTTAATATTTTCACATAACGTTCAGCAGGGTACATCCATCTCATATAAGCTGGTCCGCACAATTGTGTCTCTTTCACAAGATGAACGACTAGATGAACCATTATGTCAAAAAACGAGGGAGGAAAATACATTTCAAGATCACATAAAGTAACAACTATCTCTTTTTGCAATGTTGGTAAGATCGCGGGATCGGTCGCCTTACTGCAAATTGTCCTGAAAAAAAAACACAGTTTAGTTATTGCGCTTCTTACTTTTTCTGGAAGAATAGAACGTATACCTATTGGTAAAAAATGTTCCATTATAACATGGCAATCATGCGTCTTCAAACTCTTTAACTTGATGTCTTTCATGGACACAAGTCTTCTAATATCTGATGAGTAGTCTTCTGGAACTTTAACTTCACTGAGGAACTTACACAATGTTTTCTTCTCCTTTCTAGATAGAGTGTAAACAGCAGGTGACATATATGTTCGTCTTCCTTTCGTCACGGGTCCCAATTCAGTTCTCATTCCCATGTTTACCATGTCCTTCCTTATGTTAAGGTCGTCCTTAGACTTTCCTTGTATATTGAGTAGCGTACCTATTGTTAGAACAAGATTTGTTCTGATCAACATTCTTAGTTTTGACGATAACAAGTATATGAATTTTGTATGAGATAATGTGGTACTCTAATACTATGCAATTTCCGTTTCAGGAATTATATAAAGAGTATGCACAAAATCAACGCAAGAAGCACTGACTCAGAAGGTTCAACATGCAACATCAGAACATGGTCTGGCAAGACATCAGAAGATGGTCAAGCAGAATCAAAACATGGGTCTATGGAAGCATCAAAAGAATTTGAAATCAGAAGCAGAAGCACTGAAGTTCTCATGGTATCACGCTCAGAAGCACTTCAAGGTCAGAAGACAAGAAGATGCTCTGCACCAAGCTGTTTGACTCTGATGATATTCAAACGTTGTTTACACAAACATCAGATCAGAAGCAAGTACAAGATGGCAGGCTAAGCTGAATGACAAAAGGAACGTTAGAAGCTATTAACGGCAACGTCAGTAGACACAGCGGAAACAAGGCTCGAGGTAGTTGACAAAAGAGTGAAACATTAAATGCAATGCTGTACGGATTACGCAAAGCATTAAATGCTCCCAACGGTCATCTTCTCAAGTGCCTATAAATATGAAGTTCTGATGAGAAGCTAAATACAACACTTGCGCATTATACAGAAACGCTGTCAAATTCAAAAGCTCTCAAACTTCATCATCAAGCTCACTACATTGGTGTTGTAATATCTTAGTGAGATTTAAGCTTAAACTTAAGAGAAAATCACAGTTGTGATAATAGCTTTATAAGAAGAATTGTAACTCTTAAAAGAATTTATTTACATTAAGTTATAAGAACTAGAGTGATCAGGTTGTTGATCAGTATACTCTAGAAAGTCTTAGAAGTTGTCTAAGCAGTTTGTTCCTAGAGTGATCAGGTTGTGATCAGGATACTCTAGAAGACTTAGCGGTTGTCTAAGTGGAAAACCATTGTAATCAAGTGTGATTAATGGATTAAATCCTCAGGTGAGGTAAATCACTCCAAGGGGGTGGACTGGAGTAGTTTAGTTAACAACGAACCAGGATAAAAATCATTGTGCAAATAGTTTTTATCTTACGAGTTTTTTAAGCTACACTTATTCAAATCCCCCTTTCTAAGTGTTTTTCTATCCTTCAATTGGCATCAGAGCGCCGGTTCTAAGGTGCAAGCACTTAATCGTGTTTAGAAAAGATTCAGGAAGAGAAAATTGCTTCAGTAAAAGATGGCTGGTGAAATTCTAACAAACACATCTACATCTACATCTGGCTCTGCTGAGCAATACAAGGGAAGTGGTAACAATGGTTATACTAGACCACCAATATTTGATGGTGAAAACTTTGAATACTGGAAAGATAAACTGGAAAGTTACTTCCTTGGTCTAGATGGTGAATTATGGGATCTTCTGATGGATGGTTACAAACATCCAGTAAAATCTACAGGCGTAAGGCTTACCAGACAAGAAATGGTTGATGATCAAAAGAAGATTTTCAAGAATCATCATAAATGTAGGACTGTTTTGCTGAATGCTATCTCTCATGTTGAGTATGAGAAGATATCTAACAGGGAAACTGCCTATGATATATATGAGTCATTGAAAATGACCCATGAGGGAAATGCCCAAGTCAAGGAGACTAAAGCTCTTGCTCTAATTCAGAAATATGAAGCCTTCAAGATGGAGGATGATGAATATATTGAGAAGATGTTCTCAAGATTTCAAACGCTAACTGCTGGATTGAGAGTTCTGGACAAAGGCTACACCAAGGCTGATCATGTAAAGAAGATCATCAGAAGCTTGCCCAGAAGATGGGGCCCAATGGTGACTGCATTCAAGATGGCAAAGAATTTGAATGAGGTTTCTTTGGAAGAGCTAATCAGTGCCTTGAGAAGCCATGAGATAGAGCTGGATGCAAACGAGCCTCAGAAGAAAGATAAGTCTATTGCATTAAAATCTAATTTTAAAAAATGCACTAACGCTTTTCAGGATGAAGAAGTAGATTCTGAAGAATCAAAATCAGAAGAAGAAGATGAACTGTTCATGATCTCCAAAAGGGTAAACCAACTCTGGAAGAGCAAGCAAAGGAAGTTCAAGAGCTTCAGAAGTTCAAAGAAATTTGAACGAGGAGAATCTTCTGGTGGCAGAAGATCTGACAAGAAGAAGGTCGTCTGCTATAAGTGCAATGAGCCTGGACACTTCAAGAATGAATGTCCAAAACTTCAGAAGGAGAATCCCAAGAAGAAGTTTCATAAGAAGAAAGGTCTTAAGGCAACATGGGATGATTCTGAATCAAAATCAGAATCAGACTCTGAAGGAGAACAAGCCAACTTTGCACTGATTGCCACAGTGGATGATGGATCAGAATCTACATCAGAATCAGATTCTGAAGAGGTATTTTCTGAACTATCTAGAGATGAGTTAGTTTCCAGTTTGACTGAACTTCTGGAACTCAAGGCTCACCTTAGTATCAAATACAAAAAGCTGAAAAAGCAATTTGAATTTGAAACTAAGAAGCTGGAATTAGAAAATTCTGAGCTGAAGGAAAAAGTTTTAAAATGATCCAAAGATAGTGGATCTCCTTCTGAATCAGAAAAATACATTCCTAGTCTCAATCATATTCTGAAAGAATATGACTCGAGCTTCAGAAAGTTCCTATCTAGAAGTATTGGCAGAAGTCATCTTGCTTCTATGATATATGGTGTTTCTGGAAACAAAAGGTTTGGTTTTGGCTATGAGGGTGATACCTCACAAAAATTTGAACCAGTTGATGATTTGAAAATCACATACAAGCCATTGTATGATCAGTTCAAATATGGCCACGCACATGATATTAGGCTCACTTCACATGCACAGAGTTCTAAAACTGCACACCCCAAGAAGCATGTGACACAACCTAAGAAATATCATGCTGTCAAACCTAAAGAATATCATGTTGTTCATCCTGTTATCTATTATGCTAAACCCAAGTTCAATCAGAACTTGAGGATGACTAACAAGAAAGGACCCAAGAAATTGTGGGTACCTAAGGAGAAGATAATTTCTGTTGCAGATATCCTTAGCAGCAAAGAAATCAAAGCACAAAATTTCATGGTACCTGGACTCTGGGTTCTCGCGACACATGACCGGAAGAAGGTCTATGTTCCAAGACCTAGTGCTTAAACCTGTGCAGGCTGGATTTGAAATGAGTATGATGGGTGAACTCAAGTATTTCCTTGGGATTCAAATCAATCAAACTTCTGATGGAACCTATATTCATCAAATGAAGTATGTGAAAGAACTTCTGAAGAAGTTTAATCTTTCTGAAAGCAAAGAAGCCAAAACTCCTATGCATCCAACATGTGTTCTAGGTAAGGATGAGGTAAGTAAGAAGGTAGATCATAAGTTGTACAGAGGTATGATTGGATCTCTTCTATACTTAACTGCTTCTAGACCTGACATTCTATTCAGTGTTTGTTTGTGTGCTAGATTCCAATCAGATCCTAGAGAATCTCACTTAACTGCTGTTAAGAGAATTCTGAGGTATCTGAAAGGTATTACTGATGTTGGTTTAGTCTACAGAAGATCTAAAGAATACAACTTAGTAGGATTATGTGATGCTGACTATGCTGGAGATAGAATTGAAAGGAAGAGTACTTCCGGAAGCTGTCAATTTCTTGGAAGTCATCTGATCTCCTGGTATAGCAAGAAGCAAACTACCATAGCTCTCTCAACAACGGAAGCAGAATATGTTGCTGCTGCTGGGTGTAGCACACAAATGCTCTGGATGAAGAGTCAGCTAGAAGATTATCAGATATATGAGAGTAACATTCCTATTTTCTGTGATAATACTTCTGCTATATGTTTATCTAAGAATCCTATCTTACATTCCAAAGCTAAACATATTGAGATTAAACATCATTTTATGAGGGACTATGTTCAGAAGGGTGTTCTTTCTTTGAACTTTGTGGATACAGACCATCAATGGGCTGATATCTTTACAAAACCCCTTGCTGGAGATAGGTTTAAGTTCATTCTGAAGAATATCAGTATGGACTTATGCCCAGAATAAGAAGATGAGAAGATCTTTGTATGAATAACTTCTGAAATGTGTTAGGACTAGGCAGCTATAAGAAGTTCTGATAATGATCAATTAGAAGTTCTGATTCTGTTATTACTAACGTTTCATTATCTAAGTTGATTCAGAAGCTCTTTTAAAGTAAAACAGCTGTCACCAGTCTTTCCAAAAAATGAACACGTGTTCACTATTTTTGGACAAGCATGCATGCAGTTGAGGAGACGCCGCCCTAGGTAACTGTGCAAATCATTTCATTTTGTCACTTTATCTCTCCTAACGTCATTTCTCATTAAATGCATATTGATGTCATGTTTTTCTGCAATCATTTCATTTAAACAGTTTTTTTATTATTTTCTTTTATTCAAACCATTTAAATAACCCGTTTCATCTTCATTTCATCTTTTTCGCTCTCTCTCCATTTGTGTGTCTCTCTCTTTGCATTCGTTCTTTCAAACCCTAGTTTGTGATCTGTAACCAAGCAAGTCATCATGTATTCATCATCAAGTTCCTCAAGCCCAGCAGAAAGACTTACTTCCACCCAGATTCTTCTAAGAAAGTATGGATATGCTCCTCTGAAGACTTGCATGATAACCACTGACGAACTGGAAGTTCTGTGTGAGTCCGTTGTGGACTGCGATAATCTAAGAGAAAATGTCTTCCAGTCTGATGCAAGGATCCTAGCACAAGGATGGTCAAACTATCTTGATAGATTGGTTGGACCAATTTATCCTGAACTGGTGAAGGATTTCTGGGTTCATGCAACGGTTACCCCAACTGCCATCATTTCCTTCGTGCTAGGGCATGAAGTTGTAATCACTGAAAAGCTAATCAGGAAGCTATACAACCTGGATGATAAAGAAGGTTGCACCGGTCCTCAACCTGGAAGGGTTAACTGGTTTCAGGTTGAACAACAAATCTCACATGCTATCGGGATTAAATCTCATAAAACTGGTACTTTAAGGCCGTTTTATCAAGTATGGGCTGAGATTATTCTGGGTTCTCTTCACCACAGGAAGCAGTTATTCTCCTCCTCCGCCTACATCTGTCCTGATCATAAGTATACTCTCTTCTGTATTGGCAGAAAGATGGAACTCAACATCTCTCACATTCTGTTTCAGAATCTGAAGACCTCTATAGTAGAGTCAAGAGAGGAAGAAAGGGCGAAGTGTCCTCATATTCCAAGAAATACTATTCCTTTCGCTATAATGATCTCTGATATTCTGACAGAAAGTAATTTGTTGGATTCTATCATGACCATTGGAGCGTCCCAATTTCTTGGAGTTGTTCAAGGTCCTGTCTTCAACGGTGTTGATCTGTTCAGACTTGATCTCATCAAGACAGTATCTTCTGTTGGTACAAGCTTTCCAGATATTCTGTCTAGGAGAGTTCCTGTTGAAGGTTTTGCCACTTTGTTTCACTTAGAACTTCACAAGGCTGTCAAGCACTGCTTGGATGATTCTGTTAGCACTACTCGTGGTAGAGTGCTTCTGTCACTGGCTGATCTTCAGAAGAAGGATCATAAGAAACAAGAAGCAAGGCTAAAAAGAAAGGTTCAAGAAGATGAGGCCAAGAAAGCCAAGAAGCAGAGGGTCACCTATGATCCTGACAAGGTGAACACTCCAGAATATCAGCAGCAGAGAATAAGAGGTTCTCTTCGTGCTCCCAGATCTGCAAATGTCTCCAGGCATGTTTTCACTCCTCCTTCTGAACCTCAAACTTCTACCCAACCACCTCCTTCTGAACCACAAAACACCTTCACCATACCAAATCCTCCTCCACCTTTTCTTTCTACTCCTGTCTTAAACCCTACACCACTAAATATCCATCCCCCAACTCCTTCTGATAAGCCATCCTCATCAACCCCCATCATAATTATTCCATCCTCACCTACTCCAATCACAGATATTCCTTCCTCCTCAATCATCCCCACAGATATCCCATCTTCTTCTAACACTGCACCTCCACCTTCTCTATCCCATCCCCTAACAACCAGAAAATCCAACCCTTACTGCCTTCTCTACCCTGACTATAAATTCACCTTTAACCCACCTGAACCCCATATCTACCTGGAGTTGTTCAGAAATGAAGTGATAAGCAGGCTAGATCTTTTGAAGGATGCTTTCTTCAATGGTCTTGATGATTTTTCTACACGAAACCTCTGGAGAAGCTTTTGCCAGGATTTTCAAGTAGGAGCTATGGGTGTTCAGAAGAGACTAGTGGCTGCTGCCCCTGGTTATGCTGGTTATCTTCTGGAGGGTGATAATGGTATCTACTATCATCCCATCAGGAACAGTGTTGCTGCTGAGGAGAAGAGGTTTGTGGATGAGCTGGAAGAAGCTAGAATTGCTGCTGCAATGGAAGCTAACCCTTGCAGGGAGATTGTGGTCTGGAGACCTCAATGTCCTGTTCTGATTGGAGACTTCAGGACACTTTTTGAATTTCTGAGGGAAAATCCTTCTGAGGAAGACCCAAGCTTGGTCATTCCAGAAGTTGTTGACCCGCCAAAAGTTGAAGGTCCTTCTGCTCCACGGAATCTTGCTGCCATTCTTCAGGCTATTGAGAATGGAAATTCTGAGGTTCCTGCTGCAGAATATGGAGATGTTTCTATGAAAGAAGCAGATGCTGAAGATCATGTTGCTGAAACCATTCCTGTTGAGGAAAATCCTGCAAATGATCTGACTATGGAAGTTGTGGATCAGAATACCATCCCTCTGGAAAGAAGTTGTGAAGCTTCTTCTAATGAACCTTCTCGTCTCGCAAGGACTCTGGAAGTGATTCAGAAGAACCAGGATGAGCAGAGAACGATCAATGCTGAGTTTCGTGCTTTCATGGAGAGGCAGAATGAGAGCAACAATGGGATTCATGATATGCTGGCCAAGATCATGTCAAAGCTAGGGTCATCTTAGTCATTGAGTCTTAGATTGTTTTCTTTTGTTTTGCTGCATCTATTTTTCTATGCATTTTCCCTTGCCCTCTTGTACTTCTAACAATTTTTTCTTGTGTTATCAATGAAATTATCCTTTTCTTCTAGTGTTTGTCTTGTTTTTTTATATGAATCTTTTATGTTTTTGATGTTATGACAAAAAGGGGGAGAAAAATGTGATAAATGATCTGATTTTTTTTATCAGTTGCTGGGAGAAAGGCTCCACGTTTCTAACAGAACTTGCAAAGTTCTATGTCTTTGAGTGTTGTTTGCAGGAATTGAAGATCCTCTTTAAAGCTCAACATGAGAAGCAAAGACATGGGGAAAAGCAATTCTATAAAGAATCAAGCTCATGGAAATTGAAGCAAGCTGAGTGCTATAAAGTTTCAAGATCAGAAGCAAGAAGGAAGAATGTTCTGATATTCTGATGATAGAATATGCTTTCATTCTTATTCCTTATATGTTCTTATGCATGTTTTTTAGTTATAAAATATGCTCTGTAACATTATGATTGTTTGCTCTGATACATATTATATGTTCTGAAACATATTCTATGTTCTGATTCATTCATGCTGACTTTTGTCGTTTAGTTTGTTCTGTAACATTTCAGGATGTAGAGATGCTCTGATGATGCTCTGGTACATTCAACAATATTCTGATACAATCTAGCATGAAATGATTCAAGAAGAAATTCAAGCTCTGAAGCTGTCCAATGGAAGCAAGAATCAGAAGCTATGAATATTCTGAAGATCGAAGAAATTCAAGTTCTAAAGTTGTTCTATGGAAGCAAGAATCAGAAGCTGTGAATGTTCTGAAGATCTAAGCATATGTGAACGTCTCAACTGAAATACTCAGGGAAGTCTTTTATTTATAAAATTCTTCTAGTATTTATTTCAGGGGGAGATTATTTATCTCAAGGGGAGATTGTTAATCTCAGGGGGAGACATATTCACACAATGTCTATATGCTTATGCTATAGCTGTGTAATTGTCCTTAGCCGTCTGTCTTTTCTGATCCCAAATGCGTATAATTTATGTATGTTTTTGTCATCATCAAAAAGGGGGAGATTGTTAGAACAAGATTTGTTCTGATCAATATTCTTAGTTTTGACGATAACAAGTATATGAATTTTGTATGAGATAATGTGGTACTCTAATACTATGCAATTTCCGTTTCAGGAATTATATAAAGAGTATGCACAAAATCAGCGCAAGAAGCGTTGACTCAGAAGGTTCAGCATGCAACATCAGAACATGGTCTGGTAAGACATCAGAAGATGGTCAAGCAGAATCAGAACATGGGTCTATGGAAGCATCAGAAGAACTTGAGATCAGAAGCAGAAGCACTGAAGTTCTCATGGTATCACGCTCAGAAGCACTTCAAGGTCAGAAGAAAAGAAGATGCTCTGCACCAAGCTATTTGACTCTGATGATATTCAAACGTTGTTTACACAAACATCAGATCAGAAGCAAGTACAAGATGGCAGGCTACGCTGACTGACAAAAGGAACGTTAGAAGCTATTAACAGCAACGTCATTAGACACACCGGAAACAAGGCTCGAGGTAGTTGACAAAAGAGTGAAACATTAAATGGAATGCAGTACGGATTATGCAAAGCATTAAATGCTCCCAACGGTCATCTTCTCAAGTGCCTATAAATATGAAGTTCTGATGAGAAGCTAAATACAACACTTGCGCATTATACAGAAACGCTGTCAAATTCAAAAGCTCTCAAACTTCATCATCAAGCTCACTACATTGTTGTTGTAATATCTTAGTGAGATTTAAGCTTAAACTTAAGAGAAAATCACAGTTGTGATAATAGCTTTATAAGAAGCATTGTAACTCTTAAAAGAATTTATTTACATTAAGTTGTAAGAACTAGAGTGATCAGGTTGTTGATCAGTATACTCTAGCAAGTCTTAGAAGTTGTCTAAGCAGTTTGTTCCTAGAGTGATCAGGTTGTGATCAGAATACTCTAGAAGACTTAGCGGTTGTCTAAGTGGAAAACCATTGTAATCAAGTGTGATTAGTGGATTAAATCCTCAGGTGAGGTAAATCACTCCAAGGGGGTGGACTGGAGTAGTTTAGTTAACAACGAACCAGGATAAAAATCATTGTGCAAATAGTTTTTATCTTACGAGTTTTTAAAGCTACACTTATTCAAAGCCCCCTTTCTAAGTGTTTTTCTATCCTTCACCTATAACGCTGTCAAATACATTTTTTTAATATGCATTAGACCGAGGAAATGTCTTATGTACAACGAATTCCAATATGGAAGTTCAAAAAAAATTTGACTTCTTCTTCCACCCACCCTTGACAAGTAAATGTGCAAAAGGCTTGCCAATTTGAGTGCTCACATCTTTCACCTTTTTAAAAATTTGATCACCTGTCAAAAAAGGCGGGGTTGTACGTTGTTCGGCCTTTACATTGAATGCTTTTCTCCACCCACAGTAGTGATGATTAGAATTTAAGAATCTATGATGGCCGAGAAAGACATTCTTCTGACAAAGATCCAATCGTGTCGTATCAGTTTCATCTTCACAAACAGGACACGCTTTTTGACCTTTATTGCTGTACCCTGATAGATTTCCGTATGCTGGAAAATCATTAATTGTTCCAAACAACATCGCCCTCAAGTTGAAACTTTCTTTCCTATAACCATCGTAATCCTCCACGCCGTTCTCCCACAAAAACTTTAAATCTTTGATTAAGGGTGCCAAGTATACGTCTATGTCATTCCCTGGTTGTTTAGGCCCAGAAATTAACATAGATAACATCATGTACTTACGCTTCATACATAGCCACGGAGGTAGGTTATAAATCATAAGAATCACAGGCCAGGTGCTATGCGAGATACTTTGAATACCATGCAGGTTCATTCCATCAGTAGACAATGACAAGCGAAGGTTTCTTGCTTCTTTTCCAAATTCAGGATAATCACTATCAACTTCCATCCACTATGGTGAGTCTGCCGGATGTCGCAACTTTCCATCAATAATTCTTTCATCTGCATGCCAAGTAAAGTGTCTTGAATCGGTTTCACTATGATACATGCGTCTAAATCTCGGAATTATAGGAAAATAGCATAAGACTTTGGCCGGAGACAACTTTTTCTTATATTGAGGGGCACCGCATTTAGGACACTCATCCGACGCTGCATACTCGTTTTGAAACAAAACGCAATCGTTTGGACATGCATGTATCTTATCATAGCTCATGCCAATAGAGGACAACATCTTTTTGGCCTCATACGCTCGATTGGGAAGACATTATCATCTGGTAGCATATCTTTTATAAGGGCTAATAACTCTGTGAAACTTTTATCCGACCATCCATTGTCCGCCTTTAAGTTGTACAACTTTAACACCGCAGACAATCTTGTGAATTTTGTACAACCATCATACAACAATTTCTCTGCATCGCTTACCAACCTCTCGAACATTTTGGGACAATCCTCAAGATCTTCTTCAAGCGCTTCTGCAATCTCTTCAACTCGATCATAATCGTATGTGTCTGTGCAATCGTCGTTTGAAGCATACTTCGTATTACACCTCGACTCAACATTCCCGTTACTTTTCTCACCATGCAAATTCCAACATGTATAACTTCTATCAATTCAAAACCGTAGTAAATGTGATTCCAACTGATTCCCGTCAACCTTACCCCCATAACAAAAACCCAAGCAAGGACACGCCATTCGAATCGGGTCTTCGGCATGCGCAACCGCAAACTTAACGAATTCCCATACCCCTTTCTCGTACTCTTTCGACAATTGGTTTGAATTCATCCATGTCTTATCCATGTCTTAATTAAGCTAAACAAAAACAACTAATTAGTAACCCCTATAGCAAATTCGCAAAGTTAGTAAGTTCATCACTTAATGATTAACAACATTGACATCAAGAATCATAACAACATTGTAAAAAAAATGGAGAACGAAACTCAATATTTAAAGTCAAGTAAACACAACGGTAAATATGGTCATCGATTCACAAATGAGAACGAAACTCAATAACTCATGCTATAATTCAAATCAATTCCAATTCCTCTTGTAAATATGACATTAAACTAATTTCAAGCTGTTGTGAGTGAACTAAGTGGAGTTTATCGTTGTCATTGTCACAGAGTCGGTATTAATTCTTAGTAGTTTTGTTTTGTCATCATCAAATTTTGAATCTAAGAGTTGCATGTGTTGATAGAATTCACTATTAACGAAAGTTAGTTCCAACTAAATTTTACCAAAGTAATAAAATAAAATAAACTATTGTTTACTTTTACTCCTCGTTCTCTAGATTTGGAACCAGACTTTCACATCATTTAAGTAAGACTTTAAGGTGGAAACCCAACTTCTTATTCTCATTAACAAGTGTGTGTCTTATAATAATATTTACACTAAGAGGAATGCACAACTAGTAGTTCCTAATAGATTTAGGCATAAATCAAATTTGATAAATTCTCCTGAAAGACAAACAAGGAGAGTATACAAAGTCAATCAGAAGAAAGTTTAACCCTTATTAGCTATGAGACTAATCGATTAAAATAACACCAGTCACTAGTTAAGCCGAGTACTACGCAGAATAATCAGAAAAGAAAAGAGGAAAACCTGGATGGAGTTTGTTAGAGTTTGTGGCGGCCGACGACTGAGTTAACTTCCAGCACAACTTGACTGAAGGTAACAACCTGATCACCTGAAAAAAATTGGAAAACTAAGCCAACACCACCCACAATGACTTTAAGAAACATGATGCCCTTCTAGAGTGATTTAAAACTCTTATCAACCAAATATAATTATTCCTGAAAGCACTCTAAATGAATCTATTGGAAAAAAATACTAGTTAATTAATTTAGAGCTGCCATTGGAATATTTGGTTCTCTGTTTTTGGACTTAAGTTTGTTATGCAACAATGACTTTGAAAATAAAGCATTTCGTCTATTTCTACTCTAATTTGACTAGTAAAGTAAAGCTACAAAAGTGAATTAATAATACAAGAGTACAGAAGAAACATAAAGAAAATAAATTAGATCACACTGTAAACATGTTGGATTGTGTGAGCATTCAACATTCCACTACTTCATAGTAAAATTTAAAACCTAAAGGGTTGGTCAAATCTTACATTTTGAAAGTCACATGATTAAACTCATTATTGCAACTTCTCTATGTTTAAAAAATATTAGTTTTCAATGATTGCATGGGATAAAGTATTTAAGTATCTCTAGTTTTTTTTTTAAATCTGAAATAAACAAATATTGAAGTTTTTGATGTCTTATTGTCAGAAGAAATCTAACCTCCCAAATTAAATATGGCACTACACGGAATAATTAGAAGAAGTCTAACTATATGCACGTTAAAATGATCAAATTGCAGTCACTAGTTAAGCCGAGCACTACGCGGAATAATCCGAAAAGAAAAGAGGAAAACCTGGATGGAGTTTGTTAGAGTTTGTGGCGGCCGACGACTGAGTTAACTTCCTGCACAACTTGACGGAAGGTAAAAACCTGATCACCTGAAAACAAATTGGAAAACTAAGCCAACACCACCCACAATGACTTTAAAAAACATGATGCCCTTCTAGAGTGATTTAAAACTCTTATCAACCAAATATAATTATAAGAATAAATGAGAAAAAGCATAAACCATATTAATTCAAACTCAAAATGTACAAGCTTATCATACCAATGAGCACTAAACTGAATCATTATTTTAAAAACAAATTCATAAAAAATTGAGCCTAGCATTTCAGCACTATAGAGGGAAACTTTGTCGGTCTCCGCCTTCAGTCCATCTACTTCGCAATTTCAAGAACAAGGAACTATGATATTGAAAGGGCAAAAGGTGATCAAAATGACAAGCGGCAAAAACATGATACAAAATAGTCAATGGCACCAAAAGGCACATCTACATTTAAAATTCACACAAGGAACTATCATTATTATCCGTTTAAAGAACAAAAGGCACTACCACTTCAGCTATATTCAATCACTTCCTTTTCTTAAAATTACAGAATAAACCACAACCAAAAATTGCATATTTTTCCCTTCCATTCAATGAAAACTTTGTTACCAAAAGGCAAACTTGGTCGAGTTCTAACACTAAACACGATGTTGAGCACAATGCTAAGCTCAATTGAAAATGCAAACAATCAGATATAGAGCAATCGGAATTCTAGATCTACATAAAAAACCTGAAAATGAGAAAGCATGTTCTCAATCGCATATGGCAGAAAATAGCGGCTTGTTCAATTTGTATTACACTATAGTTCAAACACTTTGTCCTAAAACACCGTATCAGAAAGCAACAATGATTTGTCCAAATTTCGCAACACTATAGCCCTGTTCCATTTCTATTTGAAAATGATGTGTTTTAGTTTTAGTTTGAGTTAAATAAAAAATCGACAAAACCTTTTCTGATTAAACAAACCCTAACGCCAATTGCAATGACTGTATTCAAAATTCGAGCACAAAACCCAGCTAAACGAGAATACAAACTCAGCAATTTCTTTCTTCAACCTGTCCACAACAACCCAGATAGCTTCACAATTCTTTACCGTTCTCGGCAAACCAGAAACAAAATCCATTTATATGCTATCCCACTTCCACTCAAGAATAAACATTGGTTGCATAAACCCGGATGGCTTCAGATGTTCATCCTTTGACTTCTGACACGTCAAACACGAGAATACAAACTCATCAATTTCTTTCTTCATTCCAGGCCACCAAAACAGTTTTTCAAGTCGTGGTACATCTTGGTAGCACTAGGATGAATACTTAATCCACTACGGTGTCCTTCTTCTAGAATACTCTTTCAGAGTTCAGCAACATCAGGAACACAGACTCGGTCACCAAACCTCAGTATACCATTCTCGTCAACTCTGAATTCTCCACTCTTGCCTTGATTAATCAAAGTCAACTTATCGATCAATTCAACATCAGCTTTCTGACCCTCTCTGATTTCTTCAAGAATACCACTCGTCAGCTTCAGCATACCCAGTATTATTATGGGTTAGTATAATTAGGTCAATGGGTAGATTAACATGATTAGGTTTTGTTATTAGAAACCGAAAATCTTCCGTGAATAACATCATTTGGGATGCTGTTTTCCGTTAATTACTGTTTTGTTAATTTTCTGTTGTTGCTGTTAGAAGTAAGGAAAATCTAATGTAATTGGAATGTAGACCATGTATCTTCATTTTGCTACGTGTATGTTTTATTGTTTGAAGCCTTATTTATCATTTTCATGTGTGCCCTGTTCCATTTTTATTTTCTTAGGCTACTGTTGGTAATAAATATTATGAGAGGAAATGAGTAATAGAAACACTAGGATGATAGCAGGATGTTTAAAAAAAGATTTCAAAACAGTCCTGGTTGATCAAAATAGCCGAATTAAACGGTATAATTAATTGTCCGGAATTTGATGAAATTTTACGTAGTAGCTAAATTTAATTAATAGATTAACATGGTAATGTTATTTTGTTGAAATGGTGATAATTTATGAATCGACCGAAATTGTGTAGGTTTGAATATTCTTATATTAAAATGTTGGTTTTGTAATAGAGAATGAAGTAGTAAATTGGAATTAATATAAGGTGATATTAATTGAGTGATTAAGGTAATATTTGAATTAATTTCATAAGTTTAATTGATTGGAATAAACTTGGAATGTAATTGGAATTAGATCGATTATTTGGTTTATCGGTAAATTGCGGTACTTTGTGAAATGAACCGAATTTGTATTTTTGGCTTGAATATTTATGTTGAGAATAAAACATTGCTTTGCTAATTATGTCATTTTGTGAGTGTTCTCTGTGGGTAGCCGTATGGCGTGAATTGTAGTGATTAAATGATGTTGTGACAACGTGTGTTCGTTTATATTTTGGAAAATATGCATTAACATGAGATTGTATGATTTACTAGTGTTAATTGTATTTTGTGAATCATAATTGAATATTGTTTCTATTATGTTGATTGATATAAATGTGTTGTGAATGTTGTGTACAATTAGATATATAATTCATAGAGTTGAATTATTATGGGTATGCGGTAAGTTAAGATTGATGAGATAATCTTAATTGCATAGTTGCTTGGTAATTGTACATTCATTCATGGCATAGTCGGCTTTATTTTGAAAGCGGTGAAACTGTGGGTTCACATGATAATAGTTGGTAATTGAACATGCTTAATAATGATGATGATGATGATGATGATGAAATGAGTATAGATGATGCTACTCATAGAATGGAGATGATGAAAGTATGTTATATATATGTTTGCATGCATTCATAAGCATTGATGAGGGTTGAATCCTAGATGACGAGAGGATTCAGTGAATGGAAGAATTCCCATTGTGTGAAATTTGTGCTGGCGGGGCCGTATCTGGATGATGATAGATCGGTCGGTGGGTGATTCCCATTGATGATGTTGGTACCATATGCATAGAGTCAGTTGCAATCATTTGCATGGATTTGATAACATGACTATATGTATACTCTCGTATTGTTTTGATGGTATGTATGTATGTTGATGGATGATCTGGATATAGATGAGTTGGGTGAATAATGTAACTGTTGATGTATTGTTATTTATAATGCAATAATATTTGTTAATTGCGAATGAGACTCACCCTTAAACCATATTTTTCAGATTGAGGATAGCGGCTTTGACTCGGTGAGGATAAGCTCATGAGTCAATGTGTCGGTTAGCGTCGGGTCATGCTCTGATAGGTGTAACACTGGGGAACGCTGTTTTAAGTTTATGACATTAACTCTATTTTGTTTATTTTATTTGAGGATTACAGCATTGACGATATAATGCTAGTTTGATGACTTATTCCGCTGTGTAAACATGAGATCGTTTATTTATGAGTTATGTTAGGATGTTTCTTCAGTGAATGCATGACTTGTGACTGATGTTGTTTATTTTTATTTATTAATCGTGAAGCCCTTGTGCATGTTACTCTGATTTAATTTGATTAATTGTCGCAGGGTTTAGAAGGGTGTTACAATAGTGGTATCAGAGCATAGTCTGTCGTTGTGACTAGAGTTTTAGTGCCAGTCTTTCTGTGTATGCGACTAATACGAGTTATTTGTCGATACTTTTGTTTCTGACTGGATTGTTTGTGATTAAGAAGATTAATGGCTGGAAGAGGTGGAAGAAATGATGATGCTATTGCTGAAGCTCTAGGCATAATTACTGGTGTGCTTGGAGGAGGAGCTGTAGGAGCAGGGATTGGTGCTTATAGGCAACTGGGGAATTTCCAGAGGAACAATCCTCCATTGTTCAAGGGCACGCATGATCCTGAGGGTGCTCAAAAATGGCTCAAAGAGATCGAGAGAATTTTCAGAGTTATCGATTGTGCTGAAAATCTCAAGGTGAGGTATGGCACACACATGTTGTCTGAAGAGGCTGATGACTGGTGGATGTCGACTAGAGCTGAACTAGATGCAAATAATGTAGAGATCACTTGGGCTATATTCAAGAGGGAATTTATGAGAAGGTATTTCCCTGAAGATGTTAGGGGCAGAAAGGAAGTGGAATTCCTGGAACTGGTCCAAGGGAATATGACGGTACCAGAATATGCTGCAAAGTTTGTGGAACTGGCGAAGTACTATGTGCACTACAACAATGATGAAGCCAGTGAGTTCTCAAAACGTGTCAAATTTGAGAATGGTCTTCGTGATGAGATTAAGCAGGGTATCAGGTACCAGAGGATTCAGAGGTTTGTTGACCTAGTAGATTGTAGTAGGATTTTCGAGGAGGACAATATCAAACTGAGGTCATCTCACTCTCGTGAGTTGGTTGACAGAAAGGGGAAGAAGCCTATGGATAGAGGTAAACCATATGGTAGAGGTAAGTTTGCTGATTGGAAGAAACCCAGTGGAGGAGATTCCAGTGCTCGTATGAGATGTTATAATTGTGGTGAGGTGGGACATCGTCGGAACGAGTGTAAGAATGATCAGAAGAAGTGTTACAAGTGCGACCAGGTGGGTCATATTGCTGCTGATTGTAAGAAGAAGAGTGTGACTTGTTACAACTGTGGTAAGGAAGGTCACATCAGTCCGAATTGTACCAAGCCAAAGAAGAACCAATTGGGAGGAAAGGTTTTTGCTTTGACCGGGTCAGAGACTACTCTAGAAGACAGACTAATTAAAGGTATGTGTTTCATTCATGGCACACCTTTAGTTGCGATTATTGATACTGGAGCAACACATTCTTTTATTTCTTTGGATTGTTCTGAGAGGTTGAATCTAGAGATATCTGACATAAATGGATGTATGGTTATTGACTTCTGCGTCGGGTTCAGTAACTACTTCGTCTGCATGCTTGAATTGTCCAGTTGACATTTTTGGCAGAGAATTCGGGATGGACTTAGTGTGCCTTCCGTTGAAACAACTAGATGTAATACTGGGAATGAACTGGTTGGAATTCAACCGTGTTCATATCAACTATTTTGCAAAGACGGTAATTTTTCCTGAAGAGGTTAGTTCTAATGATCTGGAAATGACAGCTAGGCAGGTAAATGAAGCTATTGGAGATGGTGCAACGGTGTATATGATGTTCGCGTTGATGAACGTAAAGGAAAAGGTAGCGAACAATGAATTACCTATGGTATGTGAGTTTCCGGAAGTTTTTCCAGAAGATGTGAATGAATTACCACCAGAGAGAGAAGTAGAGTTTTCTATTGATTTGATTCTGAGAACTAGTCCAGTGTCGATGGCACCGTATCGTATGTCGTCGTCTGAGTTGGCTGAACTAAAGAAGCAGTTAGAGGAATTGCTTGAGAAGAAATTCATTCATCCTAGTGTTTCTCCGTGGGGTGCGCATGTATTGTTAGTGAAGAAGAAAGAAGGTCCAATGAGACTGTGTGTGGATTACAGACAATTGAACAAGGTTCATATCAAGAATCGGTATCCATTGCCGAGGATTGATGATTTGATGGATCAACTGGTTGGAGCACGTGTATTTAGTAAGATTGATCTGAGGTCTGGGTATCACCAAATTCGCGTGAAAGATGATGATATTCAGAAGACTGCTTTTAGGACAAGGTATGGACATTACGAGTATTCGGTAATTCCGTTTGGAGTTACTAATGCACCTGGTGTTTTTATGGAGTATATGAATAGGATCTTTCATCCTTATCTCGATAAGTTCGTGGTGGTGTTTGTAGATGATTGAAGGATAGAAAAACACTTAGAAAGGGGGGGGTTGAATAAGTGTAGCTTTAAAACATGTAAGATAAAAACTATTTGCACAATGATTTTTATCCTGGTTCGTTGTTAACTAAACTACTCCAGTCCACCCCCTTGGAGTGATTTACCTCACCTGAGGATTTAATCCACTAATCACACAAGATTACAATGGTTTTCCACTTAGACAACTTCTAAGTCTTCTAGAGTATACTGATCACAACGTGATCACTCTAGGAACAAACTGCTTAGATACCGTCTAAGACTTTCAAAAGTATACTGATCAACAACCTGATCACTCTAGTTCTTACAACTTAATGTAAACAAATTCTTTTAAGAGTTATAATGCTTCTTAAAAAGCTATTATCGCAACTGTGATTTTCTCTTAAGTTTAAGCTTAATCTCACTAATATATTACAACAGCAATGTAGTGAGGTTGAAGATGAAGTTTTTGAGAGCTTTTGAATTTGACAGCGTTTCTGTATTTTTGCGCAAGTGTTGTATTCAGCTTCTCATCAGAACTTCAATATATAGTCGTTTGAGAAGATGACCTTTGGGAGCATTTAATGCTTTGCGTAATCCGTACAGCATTGCATTTAATGTTTCACTCTTTTGTCAACTACCTCGAGCCTTGCTTTCGCTGTGTCTACTAACGTTTCCTTTAATAGCTTCTAACGTTCCTTTTGTCAGTCAGCATAGCCTGCCATCTTGTACTTGCTTCTGATATGATGTTTGTGTAAACAACGTTTGAATATCATCAGAGTCAAACAGCTTGGTGAAGAGCATCTTCTTGTATTCTGACCTTGAAGTGCTTCGTAGCGTGATACCATGAGAACTTCAGTGCTTCTGCTTCTGATCTCAAGTTCTTCTGATGCTTCCATAGACCATGTTCTGATTCTGCTTGACCATCTTCTGATGTCTTGCCATACCATGTTCTGATGTTGCATGCTGAACCTTCTGAGTCAGTGCTTCTTGCGCTGATTTTGTGCATACTCTTTATTTAATTCCTGAAATGGAAATTGCGTAGTATTAGAGTACCACATTATCTCATACAAAATTCATATACATTGTTATCATCAAAACTAAGATTATTGATCAGAACAAATCTTGTTCTAACAATCTCCCCCTTTTTGATGATGACAAAAACATATATAAATGATTTGAATTTGCAATCAGAATATCAGACGGCTAAAGACAATTACACAGCTATAGCATAAGCATATAAACATAGTGTGTGAATATGTCTCCCCCTGAGATTAACAATCTCCCCCTGAGATAAATAATCTCCCCCTGAAATAAATACTGGAAGAAATTTATAAATAAAGGACTTCCCTGTGTATTTTCCATTTCAGTTGAGACGATCACATATGCTTAGATCTTCAGAACATTCATAGCTTCTGCTTCTTGCTTCCATAGGACAGCTTCAGAGCTTGAATTTCTTCTTGAATCATTGCATGCTAGATTGTATCAGAACATTTTTGAATGTACCAGAGCATCATCAGAGCATCTCTACATCCTGAAATGTTACAGAACAAACTAAACGACAAATGTCGGAGCATGAATGAATCATAACATAAAATATGTATCAGAACATATAATATGTATCAGAGCAAAAACAATAATGTTTCAGAGCATATTTAGAACTAAAACATGCATAAGAACATATAAGGAATGAGAATGTATTAGAGCATATTCTATCATCATAATATCACAACATTCTTCCTTCTTGCTTCTGATCTTGAAGCTTCACAGCACTCAGCTTGCTTCAATTTTCCATGAGCTTGTTTCCATACAAAATTTATTTTCCTCATGTCTTTGCTTCTCATGTTGAGCTTTAAGATTTGTCTTCAATCCTGCAAAACACTCAATAGACATAGAACTTGCAAGTTCTGTTAGAACTGTGGAGACTTACTCCCAGCAACTGATAAAATAAATCAGATCATTTATCACAGTTTCTCCCCCTTTTTGTCATAATATCAAAAACACAAAAGATGTCTTGCCATCTTCTGATGTCTTGCCAGAACATGTTCAGCTTGACCATCTTCTGATGTCTTGCCAGACCATGTTCTGCTTTACCATCTTCTGATGTCTTGCCAGACCATGTTCTGATGTTGCATGCTGAACCTTATGAGTCAGTGCTTCTTGCGCTGATTTTGTGCATACTCTTTATATAATTCCTGAAATGGAAATTGCGTAGTATTAGAGTACCACATTATCTCATACAAAATTCATATACATTGTTATCATCAAAACTAAAATATTGATCAGAACAAATCTTGTTCTAACAATCTCCCCCTTTTTGATGATGACAAAAACATATATAAATGATTTGAATTTGCAATCAGAATATCAGACGGCTAAAGACAATTACACAGCTATAGCATAAGCATATAAAGATAGTGTGTGAATATGTCTCCCCTTGAGATTAACAATATCCCCCTGAGATAAATAATCTCCCCCTGAAATAAATACTGGAATAAATTTATAAATAAAGGACTTCCCTGAGTATTTTACATTTCAGTTGAGACGATCACATATGCTTAGATCTTCAGAACATTCATAGCTTCTGCTTCTTGCTTCCATAGGACAGCTTCAGAGCTTGAATTTCTTCTTGAATCATTGCATGCTAGATTGTATCAGAACATTTTTGAATGTACCAGAGCATCATCAGAGCATCTCTACATTCTGAAATATTACAGAACAAACTAAACGACAAATGTCGGAGCATGAATGAATCAGAACATAAAATATGTATCAGAACATATAATATGTATCAGAGCAAAAACAATAATGTTTCAGAGCATATTTAGAACTAAAACATGCATCAGAACATATAAGGAATGAGAATTTATTAGAGCATATTCTATCATCAGAATATCACAACATTCTTCCTTCTTGCTTCTGATCTTGAAGCTTCACAGCACTCAGCTTGCTTCAATTTTCCATGAGCTTGTTTCCATACAAAATTGCTTTTCCTCATGTCTTTGCTTCTCATGTTGAGCTTTAAGATTTATCTTCAATCCTGCAAAACACTCAATAGACATAGAACTTGCAAGTTCTGTTAGAACTGTGGAGACTTACTCCCAGCAACTGATAAAATAAATCAGATCATTTATCACAGTTTCTCCCCCTTTTTGTCATAACATCAAAAACACAAAAGATGTCTTGCCATCTTCTGTTGTCTTGCCAGAACATGTTCTGCTTGACCATCTTCTGATGTCTTGCCAGACCATGTTCTGCTTTACCATCTTCTGATGTCTTGCCAGACCATGTTCTGATGTTGCATGCTGAACCTTCTGAGTCAGTGCTTCTTGCGCTGATTTTGTGCATACTCTTTATGTAATTCCTGAAATGGAAATTGCGTAGTATTAGAGTACCACATTATCTCATACAAAATTCATATACATTATTATCATCAAAACTAAGAATATTGATCAGAACAAATCTTGTTCTAACAATGATATCCTAATATACTCTAAGGATGAGGAAGAACATGTTGAACATCTCAGAACGGTATTGGAACTGTTAAAAAAGAAGTAACTTTTTTCAAAACTATTGAAGTGTGAATTCTGGTTGGAAGAGGTCAGTTTTCTTGGACATGTGATTTCTAAGAATGGTATTATTGTTGATCCTACAAAGATAGAAGCTGTGTCTTAGTGGGAAGCTCCAAAGTCAGTGTCAGAGATTCGTAGTTTTCTTGGTCTTGCAGGTTACTACAGGAAGTTCATTGAAGGATTTGCGAAGTTAGCTTTGTCGTTGACTTAGTTAACCAGGAAGGGTCAGGCCTTTATTTGGGATGCAAAATGTGAAGAAGGATTCCAAGAGCTGAAGAAGAGGTTGACTAGTGCTCCTATTTTGATTATGCCGAACCCGACAGAATCATTTGTAGTTTATTGTGATGCTTCGTTAATGAGTCTGGGTGGTGTATTGATGCAAAATCAACAAGTAGTCGCTTATGCATCGAGACAACTCAAAGTGCATGAAAGGAATTATCCGACTCATCATTTAGAGTTAGCAGCTGTAGTTTTTGTTTTGAAGTTGTGGCGACACTATTTGTATGGTTCGAGATATGAAGTATTCAGTGATCATAAGAGCCTGAAGTATCTCTTTGATCAGAAAGAGCTGAATATGAGACAGAGGAGGTGGTTAGAATTTCTGAAAGATTATGATTTTGGTTTGAACTACCATCCGGGTAAAGCAAACGTAGTTGCTGATGCATTGAGTAGGAAGACTTTACATATGTCTATGCAAATGGTGAAGGAATAGGATTTGATTGAACAATTCAGAGACTTCAATTTAGTGTGTGAAGGTACTCCTACTAGTGTCAAATTGGGTATGCTGAAGCTGACTAGTGTTATTCTTGAAGAGATCAGAGAGGGTCAGAAAGCTGATGTTGAATTGATCGATAAGTTGACTTTGGTTAATCAAGGAAAGAGTGGTGAATTCAGAATCGACGAGAATGGTATACTGAGGTTTAGTGACCGAGTTTGTGTTCCTGATGAGCTTTAAGATTTGTCTTCAATCCTGCAAAACACTCAATAGACATAGAACTTGCAAGTTCTGTTAGAAATGTGGAGACTTACTCCCAGCAACTGATAAAATAAATCAGATCATTTATCACAGTTTCTCCCCCTTTTTGTCATAACATCAAAAACACAAAAGATTCAGATGAAAAACAAAACAATATGAGAGAAAAAGAAAGATAATTTTCATTGATTGCAACAGAGAATTATCAGAAGATACAAGGAAGATGCATAGAAGACAGATGCAAGAAACAAGGAAAAACAACTAAGACACAAAGGACTAAGACGACCCTAGCTTAGACATAATCTTGGCCAGCATGTCATGAATCCCAGCATTGCTCTCAGTCTGCCTCTCCATGAATGAGCGGAACTCAGCATTGATGTCATCTTGCTTGTCCATTCGAGAAGCCATCTCAGCCTGGTTCTTCTGAATAACCTCTAGAGTCTTCGCCAGAAGAGAGAGTTCACCAGAAGAAGCTTCACAACTTCTTTCTAGAGGGACAACATTCACAACCGCAGCTTCCATAGTGAGATCATCAACTTGATTTTCCTCAACAGGAATAGTCTCAGCAGGATGATCTTCAGCATCAGCTTCTCCCATAGAAGCATCTTCTTCATATTCTGGAGCAGGAAGATCAGAATCTCCATTCTCAAGAGCTTGAAGAATGGCAGCAAGATTCCTTGGAGCAGAAGGACCTTCAACTTCTAGAGGATCAACAACTTCTGGAATGACCATATTGGGGTCTTTCTCAGAAGGATTCTCCCTCAGAAAGTCAAACAATGACTTGAAGTCTCCAGTCAAAACTGGATACTTATGTCTCCAGACCACAATATCCCTGCAAGGATTATCCAGCAATTCATCAACAAACATCTTCTCCTCAAGAGATCTCCTGTTTCTGATGGGATGAAAGTATTTTCCATCATCAACTTCTAGAAGATATCCAGCATAACCAGGTGCAGCAGCCATTAGTCTCTTCTGAACAGCCATAGCTCCAACTTGAAAATCTTGGCAAAAGCTTCTCCAAAGGTTTCTAGTAGAAACATTCTCAAGAGATCCAACCTAGTGACAACTTCATGTCTGAACAACTCCAGGTAGATATGAGGTTCAGGTTCAAGAAGGTTGAAGGTAAATTTGTAGTCAGGGTAGAGGATTTTCTGGTAGGTAAGGGATGGGATAGAGAAGGTGGAACTGTTGTGGTTGAAGAAGATGGAATATCTGTGGAGATGGTTGATGAGGATGGTATGTCTGTGGGGAGGGTTGATGAGGATGGGATATCAGAAGGAGTTGTGGGATAGATATTTAGTGGAGTAGGGTTCAAGACAAGTGTATAAAGAGATGGTGGGGGAGGATTTGGTATGGTGAAAGTGTTGTGAGGTTCAGAAGGAGGAGGTTGGATACTGTTTGGAATGGGAAGAGAAGTTTGAGGCTCAGAAGGAGGTGGTTGGTATACTTTCCTGGGAAAGTCGTTAGTTCTTTCAGCATGGAAGGACTCCCTGATGCGCTGCTCTCGATATTCCTTGGAATTTACTTTGATAGGATCAAAGGTGACCCTCTGCTTATTGGCTTTCTTGGCTTCTTCTTCTTGAGCATTTCTTTTTAGCCTTGCTTCTTGCTTCTTCTTATCCTTCTTCTGAAGGTCAGCCTGAGAAGGGAGTACTCTTCCACGAATCCATGCAGGATCAACAGAAGATTGAGTTCTTACAGAAGCTTCCAAATAACGCTTGACAGACTTGTTAAGTTCAGCTTGGAACAAGGTAGCAAAGCCTTCAACCGGAATTCTTCTGGTCAGAATATCTGGGAAGATTACAGGAACAGAAGTTACCTCCCTGATAAGTTCCAATCTTTGCAGATCAAAACCATTAATAACATTTCCTTGAATGACTCCAAAGAACTTGGACGTTCCAATAGTCCTTAGAGAGTCCACCAAATCAATTTCTATCAGAATGTCTGAAATCATTCTGGCGAAAGGAATAGCAGTTCTTGGAAGATGAGGATACTTCTCACGTTCTTCATCTCTTGACTCTTCAATAGACATCTTCAGATTCTGAAAAAGAATATTGGAGATGTTGAGTTTAATTCTTCTTCCAATGTAGAAAAGAGTGTATTTATGATCAGGACTAATGTATGTGAAGGAGAACGATCTTCTTCTATGATGGAGAGATCCCAGAATAATCTCAGCCCAGACTTGATAGAACGGCCTCAATACACCAGTTTGATGAGATTCAATACCAGCAGCATTAGATATTTGTCTTTCAACCTGTGGCCAACTAACTATGGCATGAAGAGGACCAGTACATCCTTCTTCATCATCCAGGTTGTACAACTTCCTTATCAACTTCTCAGTTATCACAACTTCATGCCCTAACACGAAGGAGATGATTGCAGTTGGAGTAACCGTTGCATGAGCCCAGAAATCTTTCACAAGAGCCGGATAAATTGGTCCAACCAATCTATCAAGGTAGTTTGACCAGCCTTGTGCCATTGTCTTTGCTTCGGGTTTGAACCCATGTAATTTCAGATTTTCAAAATCCAGTGAGGATTCATAAAGAACTTCCATTTCTGATGTAGGAATGGAACAGGTCTTCAATGGAGCATACCCATGCTTGCTGAAAACCAGATGAGTGGAAGAAACTTCTGCTTGGCTTGAAGAACTTGACGAAGGATTCATGGTGAAATGCTAAGTTGCAGACGCAAACTAGGGTTTATGCGTTTAATGCGAAAATAAAGAGAGGGACGAATGAAGAGAGAGAGTGAAAAAGATGAAATGAAAATGAAGAGGAGTATTTAAATGGTTGGGTAAAAGAAAATAACAAATGCAATATGGTTTAAATGAAATGATTACAGAAAAACATGACATCAATTTGCATTTAATGAGATATGACGTTAGGAGAGATAAAGTGACAAAATGAAATGATTTGCACAGTTACCTAGGGCGGCGTCTCCTCAACTGCACGCATGCTTGTCCAAAAATAGTGAACACGTGTTCATTTTATGGAAAAACTGATGACAGTTGTTTTACTTTAAAAGAGATTCTGAATCAACTTAGATAATGAAACGTTAGTAATAACAGAATGGTGAAGGTTAACATGGTGAATGAAATTAATTGGTCTACCATGGTGAACTAAAAGTGACTTACTATTATAAGTCAAACAAGTTTTTGTCAATTTAAATAAAAACCTAATATACTCTTTTAATTACTTTACTCTTTTTACAAAAACACCCAAAAAATATATATAATTAAATATTGGTCCAAATAAATATTATATTTATAAATTATAAAATATTAATTTTATAAACAATAATTAATAATTAATTAATAAAACTTTAAAACATAAAGTTTTTTTTTTACTGAAGAAAAAAACTTAGTGTTAAATCAATTCTGTAACATTCTAAAGAAGAAAAACCTAAAAAAGCAGAAGAAGCAGCGACACGATGGAGAAGGAGGAAACAGGCTGACGGCGACGACAACAATTTACAACCAAATTACAATTCTTGAAATCAACAGTATGTTTCTCTATTCTATTCTTAAATGTTTTTCTAAAATCAAAATGTCAAGACAATTCCTTTTATCACTCTGTTAGGTTATCATGAACATTCTTATTCCTTATCCATCCAAAAATTCTATTAACCCATCTCATTTTAAAGATTATATTGTTGTTGTTCTTCATTTTTTTTATTTTAGTATTTATTTATGGTAAAGTTTATTGTGCTATAGGATTATGGAAGAAATTGAAGGAATGGAAGTATTAAAATCACATTTGGGACTGACTTCGAACAGTTCTAGTGCAAATTCTACCGCTGAGGTACATTTTTATTTTTTGTATTTAATACGAATATGTTTTTGCTCTTTGATGATTTGCAATGTCTTAGAACTCTAGAAGATAAATTATTTTCTATTTGATAAATTTTTAGGAAGTGGAGAATAATGATTTGTCTGATAAAAGTGTGAGCAACGTAATTGAAGAGGATTTAGAAGATGAATTATCCGGAGTTGACTTCAATGTTGATTTTGCTGTTAACGGCGTGGAAGACATTTGGAAAATCAATTTAAGAAATATGAGCATTAAAGATGCGATGAAATATCATTTTCCAAATGTGGAGGTGGCATTTATGTTTTACAATTGGTATGCTGGTTTACGTGGTTTTGCAGCAAGAAAAAACAAGATATTGAGGAATAAAAATGGTGAAGCAACACAACAAACATTTTTGTGTTATAGACAAGGTTACAGGGAAGAAAAAGTTGGAAGTAGTAGTCGAAAGCGAGAACCCAAGGCTCAGACGAGATGTGGTTATGAAGCAAATTGCCGAGTTCATATTGAAATAACTATTGGAAGGTGGTACATTAAGTATTTGAATGATTGTCACAATCATACTTTGGTTGATGAAAAATACTTGGGGATGTTACCAGCTCACAGAAAGATAACAGATTATGACAAATTTCAGATGGACAATATGAGAAAGGTTGGCATTAGGACTACACACGTGTTTGGGTTGTTTGCTCATCAAGCTGGTGGATATGATAAGGTTGGATTCCGCCAACGTGACATGTACAATGAAGTCGCTAAAGATAAGAGAAGTGATTTGTCAGATGCAGGAGCTGCACTTGAGTTTCTTGCAACCATGTCTTGTAGTGATGAAATGTTGTTTTGGAGACATAGTATTGACGAGAATGGTAGATTGCAGCATCTATTTTGGTGTGATGGTGTGTGTCGTAAGGACTATGAAGTATTTGGCGATGTACTTGCATTTGATGCAACATATAGAAAGAACATGTACTTGTGTCCACTAGTGGTGTTTTTTGGAGTAAACCACCACAATCAAAGTATTGTGTTTGCAAGTGCCATAGTTGGAAATGAAAAAGAAGAAACATATGTGTGGCTATTGGAAATGTTAGTTGAAGCAATGGGAGGTAAAACTCCGAAGTCGGTTATAACTGATGGAGATAAGGCTATGAGAAATGCTATTAAAAGAGTTCTTCCAAATTCCCACCATAGGTTATGTGCATGGCACCTATTACGCAATGCGGCTACTAACATTAGCAATACTCGGTTTATTCCTAAGTTCAAACAGTGTATGTTGGGAGATTATGAGATTGATGAGTTTGAGCAGAAGTGGGAAAATTTGATATCAGAGTTCAGTTTGCAAGAAAACATATGGGTTTTAGACATGTATGCAAAACGCAATATGTGGGCTGCAGCTCACGTAAGAGGCAATTTCTTTGCTGGGTTTAGGACGACCTCTCGATGTGAAGGCTTGCACTCGTTTTTGGGAAGGTATGTTAACTATGAGAATAATTTACTATAGTTTTTACAACATTTCTTTCGTGCCATGAGTTATATGAGGTACAAGGAAGTTGAGGCAGATTTTTCATCAGCACACGGTGAACCTGTTTTGCAAACACAATTGCAAGATCTAGAGAAATCCATTGCAGATATCTACACAAGGGAGATATTCTATTTTTTGCGACCTCTACTTCAAAGGGCGTGCACTTGCAGGGTCACACATTGTGCACAAACAGCATTTGATTACACATATACTGTTTGCAAGTATCGGAGACAAGGTTTCGAATGGAAAGTGTCATTCTTCTCTTCAAGTTTGGAATTCAAGTGTTCATGTATGGTTGTCCCACCACTGTCACAAATGTTATAATAATTTTAGATTAAAAAATAATATATATAATTAATTTTGTTAATTATTATCAAATAATAAAATATTTATGTAAAGTACCAGCAAATTCGTGTGCCTAAGGTTTTTTCCCATTCATTGCCAATAAAATTAAAGGAAATAACAGAAAAAAATAAAAAATAAGTGGGATTGTATAGTCTTCTAGAAATATAATACTTAAATTACAAGATACCATAAAAAAAAACTCAACTTTATTATTTAACTTGTAATTTATAATTTTGAACACCCCTAGTCATAAATAATAATAATAATAATAATAATAATAATTTTAGATTAAAAAATAATATATATAATTAATTTTGTTAATTATTATCAAATAATAAAATATTTATGTAAAGTACCAGCAAATTCGTGTGCCTAAGGTTTTTTCCCATTCATTGCCAATAAAATTAAAGGAAATAACATAAAAAAATAAAAAATAAGTGGGATTGTATAGTCTTCTAGAAATATAATACTTAAATTACAAGAGACATGTTTGGTCCATAGAAATAGAATACTTAAATTACTCAACTTTATACCGTAAAAAAAAAAACTCTACTTTATTATTTAATTTGTAATTTATAATTTTGAACACCCCTAGTCATAAATAATAATAATAATAATAATAATAATAATAATATTTATAACAATTTTAGATTAAAAATAATATATATAATTAATTTTGTTAATTATTATCAAATAATAAAATATTTATGTAAAGTACCAGCAAATTCATGTGCCTAAGTTTTTTCCCATTCATTGCCAATAAAATTAAACGAAATAACAGAAAAAAATAAAAAATAAGTGGGATTGTATAGTCTTCTAGAAATATAATACTTAAATTACAAGAGACATGTTTGGTCCATAGAAATAGAATACTTAAATTACTCAATTTTATACAACTTTATATGGTAAAAAAAAATCAACTTTATTATTTAATTTGTAATTTATAATAAATATTGGGTCTAATTTTCAATTTGTTATAGATTTTGGGATATAAGTATAAATAGTTGTTAGGGTAAAAATGTAAATATTTATTTATTTACCTATAACTTGAATAGTAGGTAACCCTTAATCAATCATGACCACTCAATTTATTTATTATTAAATCAATGGTGATTTTACTAGTTCACCATGATGAAGCAATAAATTTTGTTCACCATGCTATCCTTCACCTAACAGAATTAGAAATTCTAATCGATCATTATCCGAACTTCTTATAAAAACATAATCCAAACACATTTCAGAACTTAGCCATACGTAAGACCTTCTCATCTTCTCATTCGGGCATAAATCCATACTGATATTCTTCAGAATGAACTTAAACCTATCTTCAGCAAGGGGTTTTGTAAAGATATCAGACCATTGATGGTCTGTATCCACAAAGTTTAAAGAGAGAACACCCTTCTGAACATAGTCCCTAATGAAATGATGTTTAATCTCAATATGTTTAGCTTTGGAATGTAAGATAGGATTCTTAGATAAACATATGGCAGAAGTATTATCATAGAAAATAGGAATGTTACTCTCATATATTTGATAATCTTCTAGCTGACTCTTCATCCAGAGCATTTGTGTGCTACAACCAGCAGCAGCAACATATTATGCTTCTGTTGTTGAGATGGCAATGGTAGCTTTCTTCTTACTATACCAGAAGATCAAGTGACTTCCAAGAAATTGACAACTTCCAGAAGTACTCTTCCTTTCAATTCTATCTCCGGCATAGTCAGCATCACAGAATCCTACTAAGTTGTATTCCTTAGATCTTCTGTAGACTAAACCAACATTAGTAGTACCTTTCAAATACCTCAGAATTCTCTTAACGGTAGTTAAGTGAGATTCTCTAGGATCTGATTGGAATCTAGCGCACAAACAAACACTGAATAAAATGTCAGGTCTAGAAGAAGTTAAATATAGAGGAGATCCAATCATACCTCTGTACAACTTTTGATCTACCTTCTTACTTACCTCATCCTTACCTAGAACACACGTTGGATGCATAGGAGTTTTGGCTTCTTTGCTTTCAGAAAGATTAAAATTCTTCAGAAGTTCTTTCACATACTTCGTTTGATGAACATAAGTTTCATCAGAAGTCTGATTGATTTGAATCCCAAGAAAATACTTGAGTTCTCCCATCATACTCATTTCAAATTCAGCATGCATAGACTTAGCAAACTCCTTTCCAAGTGAAGCATTAGATGTTCCAAAAATAATATCATCAACATAAATTTGACAATTTAAAATGTCCTTCTTAGACGTTTTACAGAAGAGAGTCGTATCCACTTGTCCTCTAGTGAAACCATTGTTCAGAAGGAAAGAACTTATTATTTCATACCAAGCTCTAGGAGCTTGCTTCAACCCATACAATGATTTCTTAAGTTTGAAAACATGTTTTGGAGACTTAGAGTTTTCAAAACCAAGAGGTTGGTGGACATAGACTTCCTCATCTATATATTCTTTTAAGAAGGCACTCTTAACATCCATCTGATATAGAGTGATGTTATGTTGAGTGGCAAAAGAAATTAATAAGCGAATAGATTCTAACCTGGCCACTGGTGCAAAGGTTTCTGTATAGTCAATACCTTCTTGCTGACTATAACCCTGAGCCACCAATCAGGTTTTGTTTCTTACCACTTCTCCCTTCTCACTTAGCTTATTTCTGAAAACCCACTTTGTACCAATGATGTTAAATCCTTTTGGTCTAGGAACCAGATCCCATACATCATTCCTTGTAAACAGATTTAGTTCTTCTTGCATGGCAATTATCCAGTCTGGATCTTCTAGAGCTTGATCAACAGAAGTTGGCTCGATCAAAGAAACAAGACCTAATTGACATTCTGCATTGTTCTTAAGGAATGCTCTCGTTCTAATAGGATCATCTTTCTTTCCAAGGATCACATCTTCTGAGTGAGCTGAGGTGAGTCTAGAAGATCTTCTGACTGTTGGCTCTTCAGAAATCTTGAGATTCTCTAAAGATGCAGCAACTTGATCTTCTGATCCTTTGCTACTCAGACTTTCAGCTTTTGAAACTTTGCTTCTTGGTTCTTCGGCTTCTGATATATCAATATCTATATGTGCAAAATTCTCAAACTGCTTTGGCTTTTCAAGACCAAGCTTATCATCAAATCTGATATTGATTGATTCTTCTACAACCAATATTTCAGTATTGTATACTCTGTAGCCTTTAGAGCGTTCATAATATCCAAGAAGGGAACATTTTTGTGCCTTAGAATCAAACTTACCAAGATGATCTTTAGTATTCAGAATAAAACAAACACATCCAAAAGGATGAAAATATGAAATGTTGGGCTTTCTGTTCTTCCACAATTCATAAGGAGTCTTATTTAGAATAGGTCTTATAGAGATTCTATTCTGAATATAACATGCAGTGTTTATTGCTTCTGCCCAGAAGTGCTTAGCCATATTGGTTTCATTGATCATGGTTCTGGCCGTTTCTTATAGAGTCCAATTCTTTCGCTCTACAACTCCATTTTGCTGTGGCGTTCTAGGTCAAGAGAAATCATGGGCAATACCATTTTCTTTGAAGAACTCCTCAAAGAATATGTTCTCAAATTCACCACCATGATCACTTCTGACCTTTATGATTTTGCACTCCTTCTCAGATTGAATCTGGGTGCAGAATTCAAAGAACACTGAATGAGAATCATCCTTGTGTTTTAAGAACTTTACCCATGTCCAGCGGCTATAATCATCTACGATGACTAATCCATATTTCTTCCCTCTGACAGATGCGGTTTTGACTAGTCCAAACAGATCAATATGCAGAAGTTCTAACTGCCTAGAGGAAGAGACAACATTCTTAGACTTGAATGCAGGTTTGGAGAACTTGCCCTTCTGGCATGCTTCACAAAGAGCATATGATTTGTATTTCAGATTTGGGAGTCCTCTGACCAGATTTAGTTTGTTAATCTGAGAAATCTTTCTCAAAGTAGCATGTCCTAATCTTTTGTGCCAGACCCATTGCTCTTCAGAAACAGACATAAGACAAGTCACCTTCTGCTTCTCAAGATTAGAAATATCAATCTTATAAATGTTGTTCTTTCTATTGCCTGTAAATAGGATTGAGCCATCCTTCTGACTTACAGCCTTGCAAGACTTTTGATTGAAGATTATATCATAACCATTGTCACTTAATTGACTTATGGACAATAAGTTATGCGTTAATCCTTCTACAAGAAGTACATTATTTATGGAAGGAGAGTTACCAATACTTATGGTTCCAGAGCCAATAATCTTGCCCTTCTGATCTCCTCCAAACTTATTTCTCCACCAGATTTAAGCACCAGGTCTTGGAACATAGACCTTCTTCCCGTCGTATGTCGCGAGCACCCAGAGTCCAGGTACCATGACATTTTGTGCTTTGTCCTCTTTGCCGCCAAGGATATCTGCAACAGAAATTATCTTCTCCTTAGGTACCCACAATTTCTTGGGTCCTTTCTTGTTATTTTTCCTCAAGTTCTAGTTGAACTTGGGTTTAGCATAATAATTAACAGGAGGGACTACATGATATTCTTTAGGTTCGGGAGCATGATATCTTTTAGGTTGTGTCACATGCTTCTTGGTGTGTGTAGTATGAGAGCTTTGTGCATGTGAAGCGAGCCTAATATCATGTGAGTGGCCATATTTGAACTGCTCATACAATTGCTTGTATGTGATTTTCATATCATCAACTGGTTCAAATTTACGTGGGGTATCACCCTCATAGCCAACGCCAATCCTTTTGTTTCCAGAAACTCCATATATCATAGAAGCAAGGTGACTTCTGCCAATACTTTTAGATAGAAACTTTCTGAAGCTCGAGTCATATTCTTTCAGAATTTGATTAAGGCTAGGAATGGATTTTTCTGATTCAGAAGGAGATCCAATGTCTTTGGATAATTTTAAAACTTTTTCCTTCAGTTCAGAATTTTCCACTTCCAGCTTCTTAGTTTCGGATTCAAATAGCTTTTTCAGCTTTTTGTATTTGATACTAAGATAAGCCTTGAGTTCCAGAAGTTCAGTTAAACTGGAAGCTAACTCTTCTCTAGATAGTTCAGAAAATACCTCTTCAGAATCTTATTCTGATGTAGATTCTGATCCATCATCCACTTTGGACATCAGTGCAAGGTTTGCTTGCTCGCCTTCAGAGTCAGATTCTGATTCTGATTCAGAATCATCCCATGTTGCCATAAGACCCTTCTTCTTATAAAACTTCTTCTTGGAATTATCCTTCTGAAGTTTTGGACATTCATTCTTGAAGTGTCCAGGCTCATTGCACTCATAGCAGATGACCTTTTTCTTGTCAGATATTCTGCCTCCAGAAGATTCTCCTCTTTCAGGCTTCTTTGAACTTCAGAAGTTCTTGAACTTCCTTTGCTTGCTCTTCTAGAGTTGGTTAACCCTTCTGGAGATCATGGACAGTTCATCTTCTTCTTCTGATTCTGATTCTTCAGAATCTTCTTCTTCATCCTGAAAAGCGTTGGTGCATTTTTTATAATTAGATTTTAATGAAATAGACTTACCTTTCTTCTGAGGTTCATTTGCAATCAGCTCTATCTCGTGGCTTCTTAAGGCACTGATTAGCTCTTCCAAAGAGACTTCATTCATATTCTTTGCTATCTTGAATGCAGTCACCATTGGACCCCATCTTCTGGGCAAGCTTCTGATGATCAGCCTTGGTGTAGCCTTTGTCCAGAACTCTTAATCCAGCAGTTAGCGTTTAAAATATTGAGAACATCTTCTCAATATTTTCATCATCCTCCATCTTGAAGGCTTCATATTTCTGGATTAGGGCAAGAGCTTTGGTCTCTTTGACTTGAGCATTCCCTTCATGGATCATTTTCAATGACTCATGGTCATACCCCAAAATTTTCCTTCCTCTTTTCAACTCCAACACCTTAAGGTTCAAAGGTGTTCTCAAGTCATTTTCTCATATCCAAGACTAGGGTTTTGTATTTTTATCAAGGGTGTTTGAATCTCTGAGGCCTCAAATGAATCTCAAGTTATCTCACATGTCTCAAAGTATCTCACATGTCTCAAAGTGTCTCCATGTCAATTATCAAACTTCAATCCCAAGGATTTCCCGCTCAATGGCTCAGATGACCAATAATCTACTATGTTGACCCAAAAGTCAACTATAGTCAAAATACAGTCAAACTTCGAGATTTTTGGTCAACATCAAGTATGTGAGGCCATATCCATCATTTGATCAAAGGTTGATTATGATCCATTAATAAAAGCTCAGAGATGAACAAATGCAAAGGTTCAAATTAGGGTTTTTCATAGGAAAAGTCAACTCAACTTTGACTGACCATAACTTCTACATGGAGTATCAGAAATTCCTCACTCAAAGCCTATTCTCAAGGAAATTTCATCCTCTACAACTTTGATGTTGGGCCCAAGATCAAGAAATGCACCATTTGGGAGATATGGTCAAAGAGATTACAGGTCCCTCCAAAAGGTCAACAAAAACACCTTTTGGGTCGAAGCTCATAACTTGAGCATGGAAGCTTCAATTGAGATGAAACCATAAGGGTCATTTAGAGGACTCTTTCAGCTTTCCAAAAAGTCCTAAAACACTTTCATATCTTAAAAATTGAGAGATATAGGCTTGGTACAAGTTGGTCGATTTTTGGAGAAATAAATGAAACCCTAATTGTTGAATTTTGAACTTTGAGTATTCGGCCTATAAGATTGAACTTCTCACGTGAATACAAGGTCATGGGAGGCCCATTTATCAATTCTTATTTATTTTATGGTTTGTTTAATTTATCTTTGAATTTATTCATTTAAATTTAAAATAAATCAAATTAAGTCATGATTAAATATTAAAAGATAATATATTTGATTTTTACTATATTAAAAGATAATATATTTAAATTTAAAATAAATCAAATTAAGTCATGATTAAATATGAGGGTAGGGTCTTCTTTTTCGTTTTATTTTGTTCTTTTTTGCAGGTTTGAAGAGCTGAAACCTTGATGCAAAAACGGTAACAAAATCCGTAGCAAAGCCCCTAAAAGAATCTGCAGGTAATTTCGTAAATAGCACGGTTGAAGATGATGTACAGTAGAGCGTCCACGCGTGGCTAAACGTGGTTGGGTGGTCAGCAATCTCTTGTCTCTCTCCGCATCTTACTGGGCAGTCAAACATTCTGCTCTTCTCCCTCTTTTTTTAATTGGCTGAAGGCGCAGACTGGGCCCCACGTTGACTGCTGGGTGGAATTCCATGCGTCTCTTTATTTTTCTTATTTTATCTTTTTAAGTCATGTTGTTAACAAAGGAAAAGTGCAGCAAGAATGGTTAAGAGGATGTGTTGGTAATACAAAGGGGCTGAGTTCGAACCCCAGCGTCCATTTATTTTTTACGAGATTTTTCTCATTCATATTCCAGCGCATATACAGAGGAGGGGAATACGATACACCTTCAATGCTCAATCCCAATGGCCTTAGGTATTTAGCCAAACAATTTAATTTATCATTCGCTTCGATTAAATCAATTGATCGCGGTGGGTAATAATCAAATAATTATTTAATTCTTAAGTATAAATTAAAACAATTTATTCTGCTAAATGGTTTTAACCAAAGCTATTGGTTACGATGATTAGCATTTCCCTCCATCAAATTCGTTATTATTCGTGATCGAATCTATTGGTTATGAGGTGTAACGATAATTAATTAAAATACGCACATTTGCTATTCGCGATAATCAATCTATCGATTATAGTGGTTAGCAATTCTCCCTTTAATCCGTTAGCCGTGGTAATCAAACCTATTGATTATTGCAACTAATGGTAACAAATTAAAAACAGGGTTGTACGCCCAAAACATCTAAAAAAACACTAAACCACGATACTACAGTTTTTTCAACACTGCGATGTTCACAACTGAGATAAGGTAATTCAAAATACCTTCAAACATTCGCATTTCAAAACAACTTCAAATACAATCAAATTCAAATTCTAAGGCGTACAATCCTGTGCCCGAACTACGTTGACTCTGATCCTCCATAAGGAGGTACGTAGGCACTTGGCAACAAGGCGAGTCCCCCTCCTCCAAATCTTAATCATTCCATAATTAAGCTTTAACCCTATTAACTGTCTGTCATCTTTCTTTATATTAGCTATAAACCTTCATCTTTGCAATGTTAGCCTTTAAGAAAGGGTTGAGGGTGCCTAACACCTTCCCTCGACCTGAATATAGTATCTTACCCTGATCTCTTAACTGCGCGAGGTTTCCTATTCGCCTTGGTAGAATAGGTGGCGACTCTAAATCTTAATTTTTAAGGCAGGTTGCTACAGCTGGCGACTCTGCTGGGGACACCTAATGGTGAATTACTATACTCCTATAGGATTTTGCAGGGTTTAGGTTTTCGGCAAACTTTTTAGGGTTTGGCTAATTGCCATTTTAGGTTTTATGGTTTTTTTAATAAATATTTAATTTTTATTTATTTATTTGCCATTTCATCTATTTACCGTAATTCCATTTATTTACAGTAATTTAATTAAATATTTGTTTATTTAAATATGTGTTGTTACTGCATTTTTTAGTTATAAGCAGCCGGATTTCGAGGTTAGTTAAATATTTAAATTTTATTTATTTATTTATTTTCCCTTCCAATTCCATTACTGCGATTTAATTAAATATTTATTTAAATGAATATTTTTTATTTCTATTATATCTGTTGGGTTATATAAATTGTTGTCAAACCTAAGTGTGGGAGTTAACTTTGAGATCAATAGGGGAGTATGAATCGCCTACGAGTCTCATTGATAACTCCACTCGGAGTGGGTTGAGTATTCGGAAATGTCCAAAACGAGGCTTGACTTTGTTGAGGGCAGGACTGGATACTTGGCTGATCTCTCCGAGAACCTACCCCAAAAATTCGAACCTCATGGATAAAATGAGTTGTTCTAAAATCCGAAGAGACAAAAAGTCTCGGAGGCTACGAACGACCCCATGAGACCTTCTAGAACCCCCTATAAAAAGGTTGGCTCCCAAGAGCCGCTACGTCGAACCTATGAACCTAGGACTTTTGTGCTTCTGTGCTCATGATATGTTTGCAATTTATATACTTCGAATATCTATATGTTTCAATTTTGTAGGTATCCCTACGTAGTCCCTAGCCTGTAGGGACTCTAATTTCTAAAGACCACGTCTTTCCCACGAAGGATATCACCGCCTATGCATTCCCTAGCTTGTAGGGATGTTATTTTTATATCCTTGTATTTTTACAACTACGTGTCCTTCCCACGAAGGACATTTCTATTAACGCACGTCGATTGGCCTCTCGATGGCCATAAGATATAGGGACTGTCTCGAACAGTCACTCGGTGCTTGCTTCTACGAACCCCCTAGCCCATAGGGATTTTCTTTTATGTTCATGTGTTTCTACAACAATGTGTCCTTCTCCTGAAGGACATCCTCATTAACGCACGTCGATTGGCTTCACGATGGCCATGAGAGCGGGTAACTGTCTAGAACGGTCAACCCGTGTTTATTCCTGCCACCCTCTAACTTGTAGGGTTTGGATTTCCATCTATACATATTTCATCCCTAGCCTATAGGGATTTCTTTTCATCCGATATCGTCCTTAGATAGGTTGCGTTCCGCATAGAGAACCTTCCCACGAAGGACAACTTCATTGGTACACGTCTATCGGCCTCTCGATGGCCATGAGACTTGGCGACTGTCTTGAACGGTCACCATCCGCTAACTTCTACGTACTCCCTAATCTAAGGGATTTCCATTGGCGTGTCATAACATTTATCTTACAAAGATTCCACGAGGGTCCAATGTCGCCTCTAAGGTTATCCCTAGGATCACATGTCACCCGTCTGCATTGCATACATGGAGTTATAATACAAGGAGTCTCCCGCGTGCGTGTGCATTCGCATTTTCATGCATTCACACATTTACATTCACATTTGCATTTTTATCTTCGCCCGCATCCATACTAACCATGCTAGCCGGTTTCCCGAAACTCACAAAGGAATAAGAGGATCATCATCTATGAAGAAAGGAGGATAAGTTATTGAGAACGATCTCGGCCTTACTACAAAATAGGATGTCTTTCACCATTCCAGACGCATGTCCATGCCTTGTCATAACAAGATTACAAATACAACCAAGGTTATTGTCGAGCAAGGGTTAGTTCAACAAAAGAGTTCCCTCATAGATACAATTAAGGGGTATCTAGTTATAAAGGGGTTCATCTGCGAACATAGAAAAGTTTACAAGGACGCTCTATGATAGCTTGGGGGTAAGGGTCAGTCCGACTGGGGCAATACCCTAAACGAAGATGCATAACTACGATGGAGGGAAAGCGACATATGTTAACTCTGCACCAAGGGGCAAAAGGGCCATAGGTTTCTCTACCAATCTACAAACTCTGGACGTTGCAAATAGTGTGGTACTATCTTTTAGAAAAAGCAAAAGAGGTTCAGTCAAAGGAAACTCATGAAGTTCAGATACAACGAAAACCCACCGCTAACAAATTTATTCTCGACAGGTTCGACGTGCCCAAGGAGAATTCGAGATTACCCTTTTACTTCTACAAGTCTAGGAACTAAGGAGTAAAGCAAGGTCAACAGACTCACAAAGGAGATTGCCCTTAGGATTAATAGGTTTATCTTTCTAGTTGTAATTCCTACGATCACAAAATGCTATTTGATGTAAAACGTTGTATCTTTCGAACAGTAATTCAATAAAATAATCATGCATGTTTGAAATCAATTCATTCGCTTCATTCGCTCACTACTACGATTTTCTACTCGCACCCCTATATTCCATTTCAATTTCAACTTTCAATTATTAACAAACTTGAGGGAGAATGACGAATACAAATAACTAAGTCTCGCTAAACATATGCTTTCGAAGTAAGACCGAACTGAGGATGTACAGGCATTGTTTCAATTCCCAAACAGTGGAGACATAAGGATGTTAATCCCTCGTTACCCCCTCGAGTCAGGAGTTGGAGTTTGTTTCTACTTTTCAAATAAACCTTGATTTTAACCAGGGGCAGGGTAGATGTCGATTAATTCAATGATGTATTTTGGTTGTCAAGAGAATCAATCAATTCAAGCAAAGGTTCAAGCATATTTTCTTCCTCGCGTTCCTCCAAGATCGAGGGAGCAATGGAGATGACATTCACAACATCTTCTCCCCCAATACATCATCCAAGATCGAGGAAGTATCAAATTCGAAGCTTACAAATCAAAAACAAACATGGCAGTCACAATATTCAATATTCAACATACAAGGATCAAAATCTCAAAAGGAGCATTCAAAATAAAAAGGAGAAAAAAAGCCCGCTAAGTCAAAATGGAAAAATTCATGAAAGAAAACAATAATGACTTAGGCAAAAATTAGGGCATCCCGATGGATCAAACTCAAAGGAGTTGGTTCATGCAAAAATAAGGGATAGAAAAAAAAAACAAAGGCGAAATACAAAGGATAACCTTGTGACTGCTAAACCATCAAAGCTGCACAACAATTTTCATCGGTGCTTGCATCTCTACTAAGGCTCATGCGCAACATCAAAACTGATTCTCTTACAAACAAAGCACATCCATTGGATTAAACGAATTCTTAGGATCTGGAGAACATCAAGGAGAAAAGGGTGGGTTAAATACATTTTGAGCCTTATATCCATTGTTTCTTAAAACTGCGAACCAGGCCAAGTTACAACATTCAAAAGTCCTAATTGAGGCAAGGTTAACTACAAAAGCATATTACGCAGGATTTTTTATACTGACTCCTAAAAGTTTGTTAAAACTATTTCTAATCACTACGCTTCTTCAAGCATTCATTTCTAATCATTCAATCTTAATTCATAACGAACCTCGATTTCAAAACTTGCATTTGCATTACATTGAAGTTACTTCTCAAAAGGTACAACACCGTCTACGAATATACACTTAGCACAAAGGTGATCATTTCTGATAAAGACTCTCGAATGGGGAAACCACGTCTAGAGGGTTTTCCTAAACAGGGGCATACAACCAAACATCCTATTAACTAGGGGCATTCTTCCTAAAGTTCAATTGACTTGGGTTACATCTCGAAGCAATCTCAATCAGGGGCATGTCAAGCATGGGATAAATTCAAAATGGATAGAAAACCAGGGATAACCCTCCATATCTAGCAAGTCAGGGGCACACCCTTCAATCTAAACGTCGAAGCATATGACAAGGTTATTTCCCGGGGCACTTCCCTCATAAGCATCTTTTCCACGAAAATATTGGGGCAATGGATATTAAACCCATAAGACGCACAACAAGAGGAAAAGGCGTCTTCATACTTTACAACCTCGAATCAATATTTCTCCTAACTACAATCTTTAAAGTTCAAGAGACAGTTATTGGGAAATCGCGCTAGCATCCAACAACCTTACAATATTAGCAAACTATACACGCTCTGGTTATCAACAACCTATCATTGGAGCGTCATGCAAATACATACAAATCACGCATTACATACATCGGTCGATACATTACACCACACCTTTTCAGGTAGTCTTCTTTAAGACATTCTAAGAACCTTTTTAGGTAGTCTTCTTTAAGACATTCTAAGAACCTTTTTAGGTCGTCTTCTTTAAGACATTCTCTTTCTAAAAATCCTTTTTAGGTAGTCTTCTTTAAGACAAATCCTACGATCCTTTTTAGGAACCTTTTCAAGTAGTCTTTTCTAAGGCGTTCATCATCCTTTCTAGGAACCTCTTCAGGCAGTCTTATTTAAGATAAATCATCATCATTCCCACGCCTTTTCAGGTAGTCTTCTGTAAAACATTTTCATTCTAAATAGTCTTCTCTAAGACAATCATCGTCATTTCCAAAAACCTTTTTAGGCAATCTTCTTCAAGACATTCCTCCTCTAAGTACCTTTTGAGGTAGTCTTCTTCAAGACGTTCTTATCCTAAGTACCTTTTCAGGTAGTCCTCTTCAAGACATGCTTTTTCTAAGTACCTTTTCAGGTAGTCTTCTTCAAGACATTCTTTTTCTAATTACATCTTCAGGTAGCCTTCTTCAAGACATTCTTCTTCTGAGCACCTTTTCAGGTAGTTTTCTTCGAGACATTCTTGTTCTAAGCACCTTTTGAGGTAGTCTTCTTCAAGACATTCTTCTTCTAAGCACCTTTTCAGGTAATCATCTTCGAGACATTTTTGTTCTAAGTACCTTTCCAGGTAGTCTTTTTCAAAACAATTTGGCATCCTTTTCAGGAATCTCTCCAAGTATTCTTCTTTAAGACATTCTACAAACCTTTTTAGGTAGTTTTCTTTAATACATTCCGTGTCCATACCTTTTTAGGTAGTCTTCTTTAAGATATTCTAAGAACTTTTCTAGGCAGTCTTTTCTAAGACGTTTATCATCATTTCTAATAACCTGTTTAGGTGGTCTTCTTTAAGACATTCCTTTTCTACGAACCTTTCCAAGTAGTCTTTTCTAAGGCATTCATTATCCTTTCCAAGAACCTTTTTACGTAATCATTTTAGACACCTTTCAACCTTTCCAGACAGTCTTCTTTAAGACGTCCCTCGTCCTTTGCTAATAACCTTCTCAGGTAGTCTTGTTTAAAGACAAATTTCCATATCCATTCCAGAAACCTTTTTAGGTAGTCTTATAGAAGACATTATTTCGTTCCACTCATCAATCAACATATGCATGAGCATACGCATTATCCCATACATCCAAACATCCAATTCAAAACTCTGGTGCTAAGCTACATTGTCCAGCTGTTTTCCGGTAACCTTACCAATGCCAGTAACCTTATTGAGGTATTCTCTCCAATCACCTGATTGATGCTTCCCGGTAACCTTACCGATGATAACAATCTTGTTGTCCATTTCATGCATCAGCATACATACATACGCACTAGCATATGCATATCATCTAGCGCATCCAAATCCTAACAAAGTCCAGTTCTCGTCCTGGTAAATCGTTACAAAGTCAGTTCCCGTCTGACTGTTACATCAAAATCCAGTTCCCATCTGGTAGTCAGTTACCGTCTACTGTTACAACAGCCTAGTTTCCAACCCTCATGTTGTGATAAATGTATTTTCTCCGACCCTTGAGTCATGAGTTTCCAAACAAGTGAACCTTTTTCATGCAGGCAAACGAGTAAGAACTTTAGCAAACAATCTTCTGTGCAGGTAATCTCGTCCACAACGGGGCAAGTAGATCCCATTGGTCCAGGTGAGCTTGCTAAAGCTATGGCAAGTGATCCTTTTGGGAATTAATCAAAACTACGATAGTAAGCAGGTATGACTAACTGCGACAACTTACTAGAACTATAGTAAGTGGGTCATACCATCTACGATAAGCTTACTCCAACTACGATAGCAAGCAGGTATGGCTAACTGCGACGACTTACTGGAGCTATAGTAAGTGGGCTACACCATCTACGATAAGCTTACTCCAACTACGATAGCAAGCAGGTATGGCTAACTGCGACGACTTACTGGAGCTATAGTAAGTGGGCCACACCATCTGCGATAAACTTGCTCAAAACTACGATAGTAAGCAGGTATGACTAACTGCGACGACTTACTAGAAGTAGAACTATAGTAAGTGGGTCATACCAACTACGATAAGCTTACTCCAACTACGATAGTAAGTAGGTATGGTCAACCGCGACGACTTACTGAATAGTAAGTGGACCTTACCATCTACGATAAACTCACTCCAACTACGATAGTAAGCAGGTATGGCTAACTGCGACGACTTACTAGACCAATAGTAAGTGGGCCATACCATCTACGATAAGCTTACTCCAACTACGATAGCAAGTAGGTATGGCTAACTGCGATGACTTACTAGAGCTAGTAAGTGGGCCACACCATCTGCGATAAACTTGTTGAAACTACGATAGTAAGTAGGTGTGACCAACTGCGACGACTTACTAGAGCTATAGTAAGTGGGTCATACCATCTACGACAGACTTACTCCAACTACGATAGTGAATGGGTATACCAACCGCGACGACTTACTAGAACTATAGTAAGTGGGTTACCTACAAACTGCAAACCCTTGCTAGCACCATAGCAAGTTAACTATCTTCTACACAGCAAACGGCGAACCCTCGCTGTTACTAGCTACGGTCATTCATCACATTAGTCCCCTGGAAGTGATACGAAACTACGTCTCTTTGCAAATAGTGATTTATTTTCCCTGATCACAAGGTTTCTCAAACAATTCTTCGATTGGGTTTATCACGTTAGTCCCTCGGCAGTGATCTTCTTCAAAATTTCAAGCAAGGTTATATTTTTTTCTTTTCCAAGGCAACTAACATAACTAACAATCATGCATCATTCAACTAACATACCTCATTCATACATATTGCATATACATACACCACTCTCATTTATTTTGAGAAGCTCACTGCATCATGCATCGCATGCATCATAAACATTGCATAAAGTCAAGATTGCCTTTTTAGGCCACGCTACGATCTAAATGCGTAGCTCCTTCAAAAAGAGAGCGTATGCTTCACAGTAAAAAAAAAGAGAGAAGAAAGAGAAGAGAGAGAAAGAATGGTATTCACCTTGGATGGCATCTTTAAAGCCCATCTCCCACAGAACTTATTCCCAACAAATGCAAATTTCGGGGCATTCTCAGTGTCCAATCATCTTCTACCTTTAGATCACGATAGGCAGACGTGCCTATCTGACTCTTCAGGTTTAAGAAGATTGAACAGGGGCAGCTGTCATACCCCAAAATTTGCCTTCCTCTTTTCATCTCCAATACCTCAAGGTTCAAAGGTGTTCTCAAGTCATTTTCTCATATCCAAGACTAGGGTTTTGTATTTTTATCAAGGGTGTTTGAATCTCTGAGGCCTCAAATGAATCTCAAGTTATCTCACATGTCTCAAAGTATCTCACATGTCTCAAAGTGTCTCCATGTCAATTATCAAACTTCAATCCCAAGGATTTCCCGCTCAATGGCTCAGATGACCAATAATCGACTATGTTGACCCAAAAGTCAACTATAATCAAAATACAGTCAAACTTTGAGATTTTTGGTCAACATCAAGTATGTGAGGCCATATCCATCATTTGATCAAAGGTTGATTATGATCCATTAATAAAAGCTCAGAGATGAACAAATGCAAAGGTTCAAATTAGGGTTTTTCATAGGAAAAGTCAACTCAACTTTGACTGACCATAACTTCTACATGGAGTATTAGAAATTTGAACCTATTCTCAAGGAAATTTTATCCTCTACAACTTTGATGTTGGGCCCAAGATCAAGAAATGCACCATTTGGGAGATATGGTCAAAGAGATTACAGGTCCCTCCAAAAGGTCAACAAAAACACCTTTTGGGTCGAAGCTCATAACTTGAGCATGGAAGCTTCAATTGAGATGAAACCAAAAGGGTCATTTAGAGGACTCTTTCAGCTTTCCAAAAAGTCCTAAAACACTTTCATATCTTAAAAATTGAGAGATATAGGCTTGGTACAAGTTGGTCGATTTTTGGAGAAATAAATGAAACCCTAATTGTTGAATTTTGAACTTTGAGTATTGGGCCTATAAGATTGAACTTCTCACGTGAATACAAGGTCATGGGAGGCCCATTTATCAATTCTTATTTATTTTATGGTTTATTTAATTTATCTTGGAATTTATTCATTTAAATTTAAAATAAATCAAATTAAGTCATGATTAAATATTAAAAGATAATATATTTGATTTTTACAAATCATAATCAATTTCAAGATCAATCCAAGGACATCCAAATGTGGAAAAATGCATAAAATAAGTTTGTACTTGAAATAGAAAGTTTGGACACAAAAATCAAATCAAATTTCTTTTTCAATCAAAACCTTGATTATTTTTCCAAACTTAAAACCTTATTTGTCTCTTCTATATATATGCAATGTATTCATGGGCCAGGGGGAGGGACTAAAGAAAAGGCTAGGGTTCTAAGAAAAAGATTCAAAAAAAGGTAAAATCCCATATCGGGATTGCAATCACTTGCAAAGCGAAACATCCACACCATGCCGTCCCTGAGGTAAGGAAAGGTGAGTTAGACTTGGTTTTGACCCTGCAGAATGCCCATGGTACGCATGCCAAGCCTCCCATATTCATACTCATTCTTTAAAATTTCGTAATCCTTACTGCATGGTGTTTTTGTGCAAACTAACCATTCAATCATGTTCCTGAGGTTGTTTAAAGGAGATGGGGATGATTTTCGTGAACCTTTAACGTGGGAGATTCGGATTGCCATGGCTAGGGCATAAAGCCTCCTCATCGTCAAAGCTCACGATACAGGCCGTTTTAGGCCAAACAATTACTCTTAATCGATTCACAGCCCTTAAATTATGAGGGTAGGGTCTTCTTTTTCGTTTTATTTTGTTCTTTTTTGCAGGTTTGAAGAGCTGAAACCTTGATGCAAAAACGGCAACAAAATCCGTAGCAAAGCCCCCAAAAGAATCCGCAGGTAATTTCGTAAATAGCAAGGTTGAAGATGATGTACAGTAGAGCGTCCACGCGTGGCTAAACGTGGTTGGGTGGTCAGCAATCTCTTGTCTCTCTCCGCATCTTACTGGGCAGTCAAACATTCTGCTCTTCTCCCTCTTTTTTTAATTGGCTGAAGGCGCAGACTGGGCCCCACGTTGACTGCTGGGTGGAATTCCATGCGTCTCTTTATTTTTCTTATTTTATCTTTTTAAGTCATGTTGTTAACAAAGGAAAAGTGCAGCAAGAATGGTTAAGAGGATGTGTTGGTAATACAAAGGGGCTGAGTTCGAACCCCAGCGTCCATTTATTTTTTACGAGATTTTTCTCATTCATATTCCAGCGCATATACAGAGGAGGGGAATACGATACACCTTCAATGCTCAATCCCAATGGCCTTAGGTATTTAGCCAAACAATTTAATTTATCATTCGCTTCGATTAAATCAATTGATCGCGGTGGGTAATAATCAAATAATTATTTAATTCTTAAGTATAAATTAAAACAATTTATTCTGCTAAATGGTTTTAACCAAAGCTATTGGTTACGATGATTAGCATTTCCCTCCATCAAATTCGTTATTATTCGTGATCGAATCTATTGGTTATGAGGTGTAACGATAATTAATTAAAATACGCACATTTGCTATTCGCGATAATCAATCTATCGATTATAGTGGTTAGCAATCCTCCCTTTAATCCGTTAGCCGTGGTAATCAAACCTATTGATTATTGCAACTAATGGTAACAAATTAAAAACAGGGTTGTACGCCCAAAACATCTAAAAAAACACTAAACCACGATACTACAGTTTTTTCAACACTGCGATGTTCACAACTGAGATAAGGTAATTCAAAATACCTTCGAACATTCGCATTTCAAAACAACTTCAAATACAATCAAATTCAAATTCTAAGGCGTACAATCCTGTGCCCGAACTATGTTGACTCTGATCCTCCATAAGGAGGTACGTAGGCACTTGGCAACAAGGCGAGTCCCCCTCCTCCAAATCTTAATCATTCCATAATTAAGCTTTAACCCTATTAACTGTCTGTCATCTTTCTTTATATTAGCTATAAACCTTCATCTTTGCAATGTTAGCCTTTAGGAAAGGGTTGAGGGTGCCTAACACCTTCCCTCGACCTGAATATAGTATCTTACCATGATCTCTTAACTGCGCGAGGTTTCCTATTCGCCTTGGTAGAATAGGTGGCGACTCTAAATCTTAATTTTTAAGGCAGGTTGCTACACTCATATATATCATAGGCAGTTTCCCTGTTAGATATCTTCTCATACTCAGCATGAGAGATAACATTCAGCAAAACAGTCCTACATTTATGAGGATTTTTGAATGGCTTCTTTTGATCATCATTCATTACTTGTCTTGTAAGCCTTACACCAGTAGCTTTCACTGGATGTTTGTAACCATCCTTCAGAAGATCCCATTAGTCACCATCTAGACCAAGGAAGTAACTTTCAAGTTTATCTTTCCAGTATTCAAAGTTTTCACCATCAAATACTGGTGGTCTAGTATAACCATTGTTACCATTTCCATTGTGTTGCTCGACAGAGCCAGATGTAGATGTATGAGTTGGATCTTCACCAGCCATCTTGTACTGAAGCGTTTCGCTTTTCCTGAATCTTTTCTAAACACGGTTAAGTGCTTGCACCTTAGAACCGGCGCTCTGATGCCAATTGAAGGATAAAAAAACACTTAGAAAGGGGAGGGGGTTGAATAAGTGTATCTTTAAAACTTGTAAGATAAAAACTATTTGCACAATGATTTTTATCCTAGTTCGTTTTTAACTAAACTACTCAAGTCCACCCCCTTGGAGTGATTTACCTCACCTGAGGATTTAATCCACTAATCACATAAGATTACAATGGTTTTCCACTTAAACAACTTCTAGGTCTTCTAGAGTATACTGATCACAACCTGATCACTCTAGGAACAAACTGCTTAGATACCCTCTAAGACTTTCTAGAGTATACTGATCAACACCCTGATCACTCTAATTCTTACAACTTAATGTAAACAAATTCTTTTAAGAGTTACAATGCTTCTTAAAAAGCTATTAACACAAATGTGATTTTCTCTTAAGTTTAAGCTTAATCTCACTAATATATTACAACAGCAATGTAGTGAGGTTGAAGATGAAGTTTTTGAGAGCTTTTGAATTTGACAGCGTTTCTGTATTTTTGCGCAAGTGTTGTATTCAGCTTCTCATCAGAACTTCAATATATAGGCGTTTGAGAAGAAGACCGTTGGGAGCATTTAAAGCTTTGCGTAATCCGTACAGCATTTCATTTAATGTTTCACTCTTTTGTCAACTACCTCGAGCCTTGCTTTCGCTGTGTCTACTGATGTTTCCTTTAATAGCTTCTAACGTTCCTTTTGTCAGTCAGCGTAGCCTGCCATCTTGTACTTGCTTCTGATCTGATGTTTCTGTAAACAACGTTTGAATATCATCAGAGTCAAACAGGTTGGTGAAGAGCATCTTCTTGTCTTCTGACCTTGAAGTGCTTCTTAGCGTGATACCATGAGAACTTCAGTGCTTCTGCTTCTGATCTCAAGTTCTTCTGATGCTTCCATAGACCATGTTCTGATTCTGATTGACCATCTTCTGATGTCTTGCCATACCATGTTCTGATGTTGCATGCTGAACCTTCTGAGTCAGTGCTTCTTGCGCTGATTTTATGCATACTATTTATGTAATTCCTGAAATGGAAATTGCGTAGTATTAGAGTACCATATTATCTCATACAAAATTCATATACATTGTTATCATCAAAACTAAGAATATTGATCAGAACAAATCTTGTTCCAACAATCTCCCCCTTTTTTATGATGACAAAAACATATATAAATGATATGAATTTGCAATCAGAATATCAGACGGCTAAAGACAATTACACAGCTATAGCATAAGCATATAAACATAGTGTGTGAATATGTCTCCCCCTGAGATTAACAATCTCCCCCTGAGATAAATAATCTCCCCCTGAAACAAATACTGGAAGAAATTTATAAATAAAGGACTTCCCTGAGTATTTTCCATTTCAGTTGAGACGATCACATATGCTTAGATCTTCAGAACATTCATAGCTTCTGCTTCTTGCTTCCATAGGACAGCTTCAGAGCTTGAATTTCTTCTTGAATCATTGCATGCTAGATTGTATCAAAACATTTTTGAATGTACTAGAGCATCATCAGAGCATCTCTACATCCTGAAATGTTACAGAACAAACTAAACGATAAAAGTTGGAGCATGAATGAATCAGAACATAAAATATGTATCAGAACATATAATATGTATCAGAGCAAAAAAAAATAACGTTTCAGAGCATATTTAGAACTAAAACATGCATCAGAACATATAAGGAATAAGAATGTGTTAGAGCATATTCTATCATCAGAATATCACAACATTCTTCCTTCTTGCTTCTGATCTTGAAGCTTCACAGCACTCAGCTTGCTTCAATTTTCCATGAGCTTGTTTCCATAGAAAATTGCTTTTCCTCATGTCTTTGCTTATCATGTTGAGCTTTAAGATTTGTCTTCAATCCTGCAAAACACTCAATAGACATAGAACTTGCAAGTTCTGTTAGAAATTTAAAGACTTACTCCCAGCAACTGATAAAATAAATCACATCATTTATCATAGTTTCTCCCCCTTTTTGTCATAACATCAAAAACACAAAAGATGTCTTGCCATCTTCTGATGTCTTGCCAGAACATGTTCTGCTTGACCATCTTCTGATGTCTTGCCAGACCATGTTCTGCTTGACCATCTTCTGATCTTTTGCCAGACCATGTTCTGATGTTGCATGTTTAACCTTCTGAGTCAGTGCTTCTTGCGCTAATTTTGTGCATACTCTTTATGTAATTCCTGAAATGGAAATTGCGTAGTATTAGAGTATCACATTATCTCATACAAAATTCATATACATTAATATCATCAAAACTAAGAATATTGATCAGAACAAATCTTGTTCTAACCATGATATCCTAATATACTCTAAGGATGAGGAAGAACATGTTGAACATCTCAGAATGGTATTGGAACTGTTAAAAGAGAAGTAACTTTTTGCCAAACTATTGAAGTGTGAATTATGGTTGGAAGAGGTCAGTTTTCTTGGACATGTGATTTCTAAGAATGGTATTGTTGTTGATCCTACAAAGATAGAAGCTGTGTCTCAGTGGGAAGCTCCGAAGTCAGTGTCAGAGATTCGTAGTTTTCTTGGTCTTGCAGGTTACTACAGGAAGTTTATTGAAGGATTTGCGAAGTTAGCTTTGCCGTTGACTTAGTTAACCAGGAAGGGTCAGGCCTTTATTTGGGATGCAAAATGTGAAGAAGGATTCCAAGAGCTGAAGAAGAGGTTGACTAGTGCTCCTATTTTGATTCTGCCGAACCCGACAGAATCATTTGTAGTTTATTGTGATGCTTCGTTAATGGGTCTGGGTGGTGTATTGATGCAAATTCAACAAGTAGTCACTTATGCGTCGAGACAACTCAAAGTGCATGAAAGGAATTATCCGACTCATCATTTAGAGTTAGCAACTGTAGTTTTTGTTTTGAAGGTGTGGCGACACTATTTGTATGGTTCGAGATATGAAGTATTCAGTGATCATAAGAGCCTGAAGTATCTCTTTGATCAGAAAGAGCTGAATATGAGACAGAGGAGGTGGTTAGAATTTCTGAAGGATTATGATTTTGGTTTGAACTACCATCTGGGTAAAGCAAACGTAGTTGCTGATGCATTGAGTAGGAAGACTTTACATATGTATGCAAATGGTGAAGGAATTGGATTTGATTGAACAATTCAGATACTTGAGTTTAGTGTGTGAAGGTACTCCTACTAGTGTCAAATTGGGTATGCTGAAGCTGACTAGTGTTATTCTTGAAGAGATCAGAGAGGGTCAGAAAGCTGATGTTGAATTGATCGATAGGTTGACTTTGGTTAATCAAGGAAAGAGTGGTGAATTCAGAATCGACGAGAATGGTATACTGAGGTTTAGTGACCGAGTTTGTGTTCCTGATGTTGCTGAACTCCGAAAACGTATTTTGGAAGAAGGACACCGTTGTGGACTGAGTATTCATCCTGGTGCTACTAAGATGTATCATGATTTGAAAAAGTTGTTTTGGTGGCCTGGAATGAAGAAAGAAATTGCTGAGTTTGTGTATTCTTGTTTGACGTGCCAGAAGTCAAAAGTTGAGCATCAGAAGCCATCTGGGTTTATGCAACCGATGTTTATTCTTGAGTGGAAGTGGGATAGCATATCGATGGATTTTGGTTCGGGTTTGCCGAGAACTATCAGAAATTGTGAAGCTATCTGGGTCGTGGTGGACAGGTTGACGAAGTCTGCAAATTTTATACCGGTGAGAATGGATTATCCAATGGAAAATCTGAATCAATTGTATATTGAGAAGATAGTTAGTCTACATGGTATTCCTTCAAGTATCGTGTCAGACAGAGATCTGAGGTTTACGTCTAAGTTTTGGGAAGGTTTGCAGAAACCTTTGGGTACAAAGCTGAGATTGAGTTATGCTTATCATCCGCAGACCGATGGACAGACTGAGAGGACGATTCAGTCATTAGAGGATTTGTTGAGTGCTTGTGTGCTAGAAAAAGGAGGTGCTTGGGATAGTTATCTGCCTTTGATTAAGTTTACCTACAACAATAGTTTCCATTCGAGTATTGGTATGGCTCCATTTGAAGCTTTGTATGGTAGGAGATGTAGGACGCCGTTGTCTTGGTACGAATCTAGTGAGAGTGCTGTGATTGGACCAGAAATTGTACAACAGACTACAGAGAAGATTAAGATGATTCAAGAGAAGATGAAAGCTTCTCAGAGTCGTCAGAAGAGTTATCATGACAAGAGGAGGAAAACACTTGAGTTTCAAGAGGGAGATCATGTGTTTATGAGGGTTACCCCTATGACAGGAATTGGTCGGGCATTGAAGTCAAAGAAGTTGACTCCGCGTTTTATTGGACCATTTCAAATTTCTGAAAGAGTGGGAGAAGTGGCATATCGTGTCGCTTTACCGCCGATGCTTTCAAACTTGCATGATGTGTTTCATGTGTCTCAGTTGAGGAAATACATTTCGAATCCGTCCCATGTGATCCAAATAGATGATGTACAAGTGAAAGACAACTTAACAGTTGAGGTTTTACCTGTGAGGATTGAAGATCGAAGGCTGAAGCAATTGCGTGGCAAGGAAATAGCTTTAGTCAGAGTAGCTTAGAGAGGACCGGTTGAAGGAAATGTTACCTGGAAGCTAGAGAGCCAGATGAAGGATTCCTATCCAGAGCTCTTTACCTGAGGTATGTTTTCGAGGACGAAAACTCTTTTAGTGGGGGAGAGTTGTAACACCCGTATAAGGGGGGGCTCTTCCAATTATCATCTCTTATTGTGATTATAGATGAATAGTGTATGAATAGTTATGTTGTTGAGTCAATTCGATTTGTATGTCAGAGTTAGGTTTTGAGTCCTACGAATTGATTTAGATTTTGGAATTTTGATGTATGAATTGATATAGGATGATAGATTAATCTATATGAACGAATCCTATGTATGAAAATGTGAAATATGGCTGTTTAGACTCAAAATCGTAGACTGGTATGAGTAGAAACGAGTGAGAATTGGACTGTTACGAAAACTGTTGAATTCTGGGCATTTTCTGGTTTTTCGCGTATGGAACAGTGTCACACGCGTATGGGATGAGGTCATACGCGTATGAGGGACATTTCCCTAGGGCTATACGCGTATGATACGCAGCTGCCCTGTCCCAAATACCATGTAGTGGTGATTTGCGTATGAGGAGCGTATGAGGATGCTCATACGCGTATGGGAATTTTAAAAGAGGAAATTTATTCTGGTGATATGCGTATGGCAAGGCTGATACGTGTATGAGGTTGTTCTTAGGCCATTTTGATTCTGGTGAAACGCGTATGATATGCGTATGGAATAGGGCGATACGCGTATGAACTTGGTGATACGCGTATGGTCGCTGTGTGTGAAAATTCTGTTTTGTGATTCTTCTGGAAAGTTCAATGATGTGTAACTTTCGATCTGTAGGTCTGTTTTGTATGCTGTTTGAGACTGTGTAAACCTTGTAATGTGATTTTGTGCTTTACATATAATTGATTGTATTGAATGATGTTAATGTATATATGAACAGGCTTAATAATGATGATGATGAAATGAGTATAGATGATGCTACTCATAGAATGGGGATGATGAAAGTATGTTATATATATGTTTGCATGCATTCATAAGCATTGATGAGGGTTGAATCCTAGATGATGAGAGGATTCAGTGAATGGCAGAATTCCCATTGTGTGGAATTTGTGCTGGCAGGGCCGTATCTGGATGATGATAGATCGGTCGGTGGGTGATTCCCATTGATGATGTTGGTACCACATGCATAGAGTCAGTTGCATTCATTTGCATGGATTTGATAACATGACTATATGTATACTCTCGTATTGCTGTGATGGTATGTATGTATGTTGATGGATGATCTGGATATAGATGAGTTGGGTGAATAATGTAACTATTGATGTACTGTTATTTATAATGCAATAATATTTTTTAATTGCGAATGAGACTCACCCTTACACTATATTTTTTAGATTGAGGATAGCGGCTTCGACTCGGTGAGGATTGTAACACCCCGTTAATTCTTGTTTATTAATTTAATTATTATTTTTAATTAAATTATTAGAATTAATAATTTCTGGGAATTATTTGGAAAATGATGAAATGTTGGCATTGGGCTTAGTGTGGTAGTTAGCAGAAGGGGGTGTTAACTAAGCAAGCCCATTAAGATATTTTATTTTTCATAAAATAAAGGAAATTGGGAAAAGAGGAGGTAGAAGCAAAAAGGGACAGAGTCTGAGAACTGAAGAGCACGTGAAAGAGAGAAGAGCCAAAGGAGAAGAAGACCTTCGAAGATTCGACTCTGAGTAAGGGGGGATTCTTCGGGTTAGTAAACCTTATGCGATTGTAGGTAGTAGGATTGATTAGTATTGTTGTTTAGTTCAATCGTACGTGTCAGGTTTGGGAACTTTTGTTAGGTTTTGATGAACTCGCATGATTTAGCATGATTTTGATAATACCTATGATATATGCTGTTAATATATGTCTAAAACTTGTTTGAAATGTGTGATGGTATAAAAATTTATGATGATTGTGTGTTATGTTCGTATATACATGAAATTGGGGAAATGGGATAGGGTTTTTGTTGTCAAAATGATGAATTTGGCTGTGCAGGTACGTAGGAACCGGTTCCCATGTGGGATGAACCGGTTTCCCCTTATAAAAACAGAGACGTGAGGATTCTGTGTTACTGGGAACCGGTTCCCAGATAGGGACAACCTGGTTCCCCATAGTAAAAACCTGAGGCGTGTTTTGGGAAGCATCCAGGAACCGGTTCCCACGTAGGGACGAACCGGGTTCCGCTGCATATTTTCTAAAAATGTTTTATTTTTAAAAACCCATAACTTTTGATCCGAGTATCCGATTTATGTGTCGTTTTAGGCGTTGCGAAGCTAATTAGATGCTTTATTTGATAAAGTGATAAAATGGGCAGTGGCCGACTTTATTTTATTTATTCGATTAAATTGTTGATGAATTAAATTATGGTAAAAATTAACATTAACATGATGTATATGTTATTATGTTGTTGTGGTGTACGTATATAAATGATTGAATGACGCTTGTACATGTACATACTTGTTGTGACGTTATTGGTAAGATGTGATAAAGCAATGTTAAGCATCGGATTGATGATGATATAAGTATGTGACATGTGTGCATTCATTCATAAATCATTTGCATTGGACTCGTTGATGAACGGATCCTTGACGGATAATTACCATTGTGCGGAGATTAGCAAGCAATCATCGTGTGCCCATGTGGGGTGTGAGCGATGAGGTTAGTCGTGTGCCCATGTGGGGTGTGAGCGATGAGGTTAGTCGTGTGCCCATGTGGGGTGTGAGCGACTAAAGGGAAGTATCGAAGAGAGAAGTCCTGTGAATGTGATTCACGAATTTTGGTACCACATGCATTAGTGTCAGTCCATTCATTACATTATAGTCTGATATAACTGAATGTTTGTGTGGCGTGATAGATGATGCTTATGTACTGATGCTTGCTTGTTATAACAAATTCCAATCATATGTATGATTGAGTGGATGATAATTACTATGAGATTTTATTGCTTATGACTGCATAATGCTTATTAATTCGAATGAAACTCACCCTTACTTTGATGATTTCAGATTAAGGATGTAGCGGCCTCTTGATTGGGTGAGGATAGCTCGTAGGCTAGCCCGTAGTTCGTGTCTAGTCATGCTCTGATTGTAACACTGGGATCAATAGTCTTAGCGTTACTTGATATACATTGTTGTCATTAATGGTTATGGATTATGTAATGTTGATTTGTTTGGATATGTTTCTTAACATTATTAAAATGAGTTTCCGCTGTGCTAAACACATGTTTTGATATTTGGTTTAATTCTAATAAAGCATGACAAACGACTTGGTATTTATTTATTTCATTAACTGTAGCATCCTTGCTTTATATTTACTTTGATCTTATATTATTTCCGCGGGAGTTTAGAAGGGTGTTAAAATAGTGGTATCAGAGCATAGTCGGTCGTTAGAGTCAGAGTCTTAGTGTCAATATTCCCTGGTATGCGACTAGTGTAAGGTAAACACTGTCGATACTTTTATTCTAACGAGATTGTTTTTTGATTAGCAGAACAATGGCTGGAAGAGGTGGAAGGAACGATGACGCTATTGCAGAGGCTCTGGGCATGATCGCTGGTGTACTGGGAGGAAATGCTAATGGGGCTATGATTGGTGTTGACAGGCAGTTGAACAGCTTTCAGAGGAATAACCCTCCACTGTTCAAAGGCACCCATGACCCCGATGGTGCTCAGAAATGGTTGAAAGAGATCGAGAGGATCTTCCGAGTGATAGATTGTGCATAAAATCTGAAGGTGAACCAGGGCATAAGAGGAACGAGTGCAAGCGCGAGGAAAGGAAATGCTTCAAGTGTAATAGAATGGGTCATATTGCTGCTGACTGCAAAATGAGAACTGTATCTTGTTATAACTGTGGCGAAGAGGGTCATATCAGTCCGCAGTGCACCAAGCCAAAGAAGAACCAATCTGGAGGGAAAGTCTTTGCTTTGTCTGGATCAGAAACTACTCCGGAGGATAGACTGATTAAAGGTACGTGTTTCATACATAACACACCTTTAATTGCGATTATTGATACTGGTGCGACTCACTCGTTTATTTCATTGGATTGTGCTAAGAGGCTAAATTTAGAGATATCAAAGATTAATGGAAGTATGGTTATTGGCACTGCTGCGTCGGGTTCAGTGACCACTTCATCTGCATGTTTGAACTATCCTATTGATATATTTGGTAGACATTTTGGAATGGACTTAGTGTGCCTTCCACTTAAACAACTTGACATGATTTTGGGGATGAACTGGTTGCAATTTAACCGAGTTCATATTAATTGTTTTACGAAGACGGTCATCTTTCCTGAAGAGGTTAATGTCGATGAGTTGGCAATGACTGCAAGACAAGTGGGTGAAGCAATTCAAGATGGGGCAGCCGTGTTTATGCTAATTGCGTTGATGGAAATGAAGAGAAGGATAGTGAGTAATGAATTACCAGTGGTACGAGAATTTCCAGAAGTTTTTCCAGAAGATGTTAGAGAGCTACCACCTGAAAGGGAAGTAGAGTTTGCTATTGAGTTGGTTCCTGGAACCAATCTTGTGTCGATGGCACCTTATAGAATGCCGGCATCTGAATTGACTGAATTGAAGAGTCAATTAGAAGAATTTTTGGAGAAAGAGTTCATTCGTCCAAGTGTATCACCGTGGGGTGCACCGGTGTTATTGGTAAAGAAGAAGGAAGGATCTATGAGATTGTGTGTAGACTACACACAACTGAATAAAGTTACTATCAAGAATCGGTATCCATTGCCGAGGATTGATGATTTGATGGATCAGTTGGTCGGAGCTAGTATATTCAGTAAAATTGATTTGAGGTCTGGGTATCATCAGATTCGTGTGAAGACGGACGATATTCAGAAGACTGCGTTCAGAACAAGGTATGGTCATTATGAATACACTGTGATGCCGTTTGGAGTTACTAACGCACCTGGCGTTTTCATGGAATACATGAATAGGATTTTTCATCCTTATCTTGATAAGTTCGTCGTGATGTTCATTGACGACATCCTGATATATTCCAAAAGTGAAGAAGAACATGCAGAGCATCTCAGAATTGTACTAGGGTTGTTGAAAGAAAAGAATCTTTATGCCAAACTATCGAAATGTGATTTCTGGTTAAGTGAAGTGAGTTTTCTTGGTCATGTGATCTCCAAGAACGGTATTGCCGTAGATCCGACAAAGGTAGAAGCCGTGTCTCAGTGGGAAGCTCCGAAGTCCGTTACTGAAATTCGTAGCTTTCTGGGTCTTGCAGGTTACTATCGGAAGTTCATAGAAGGATTTTCAAAGTTAGCTCTACCATTAACGAAGTTGACTAGGAAGGGTCAAGCGTTCGTTTGGGACTCGAATTGCGAAGAAGGATTCCAAGAGTTGAAGAAGAGGCTGACTAGTGCTCCTATTTTAATTTTTCCGAATCCGGCAGAATCTTTTGTTGTGTATTGTGATGCTTCATTGATGGGACTTGGAGGTGTGGTAATGCAGAACCAACAGGTAGTCGCTTATGCGTCGAGACAACTTAAAGTGCATGAGAAGAATTACCTGACTCATGACTTAGAGTTGGCAGCAGTGGTGTTTGTGTTGAAATTATGGAGACATTACCTTTATGGCTCACGGTTCGAGGTGTTTAGTGATCATAAGAGTCTGAAATACTTATTTGATCAAAAAGATCTTAATATGAGACAGAGGAGGTGGTTAGAGTTCCTTAAAGATTACGATTTTGGACTGAATTACCATCCGGGTAAGGCGAATGTCGTTGCTGACGCTTTGAGTAGGAAGTCCTTGCATATGTCTATGTTGATGGTGCGAGAACTAGATTTGATTGAGCAATTCTGTGATTTAAGCTTGGTATGTGAAGGCACTTCGAATAGCATCAAGTTAGGTATGCTAAAGCTGACAAGTGGAATTCTTGAGGAGGTCAGAGAAAGGCAGAAGGATGATGTGGGACTAGTTGACAAATTGACTTTGATTAACCAAGGAAAAGGAGGTGAATTCAAAATTGATGAGACTGGCGTAATGAGATTTGGCGACCGTGTTTGTGTTCCTGATGTTACCGAACTGAAGAAGAGTATTTTGGAAGAAGGACATCGTAGTGGATTGAGTATTCACCCTGGTGCTACTAAGATGGACCATGATTTGAAGAAGTTATTCTGGTGGCCTGGAATGAAAAAGGAAATAGCTGAATTTGTTTATTCTTGTTTGACTTGCCAGAAGTCAAAGATCGAACATCAGAAGCCGTATGGAACTATGCAGCCTTTATTTATTCCTGAATGGAAGTGGGATAGCATATCCATGGACTTTGTATCTAGGTTACCAAGAACAGCTAAGAACTATGAAGCCATTTGGGTTATTGTGGATAGACTGACGAAATCTGGTCACTTCATACCGATGAGAATGGATTATTCTATGGAAAGGTTGGCACAGTTGTACATTGAGAAAATAGTAAGTTTGCATGGTATTCCTTCGAGTATAGTGTCAGATAGAGATCCAAGATTTACATCCAGATTTTGGGAAGGGTTGCAGAAGGCCTTGGGTACTAAATTGAGGTTGAGTTCTACTTATCATCCGCAGACTGATGGTCAAACTGAAAGGACGATTCAATCATTGGAAGATCTATTGCGTGCTTGTGTATTGGAAAAAGGTGGTGTATGGGATAGTTATTTGTCGTTGATTGAGTTCACTTACAACAATAGCTACCATTCGAGTATTGGTATGGCTCCATTTGAAGCTTTGTATGGTAGGAGGTGTAGGACACCACTGTGTTGGTATGAATCTGGTGAAAGTGCAGTGATTGGACCAGAAATTGTTTAAGAGACGACGGAAAAGATTAAGATGATTCAGGAGAAGATGAAGGCTTCTCAAAGTCGTCAGAAGAGCTATCATGATAAGAGGCGGAGAACACTTGAGTTTCAAGAGGGAGATCATGTGTTTTTGAGAGTAACTCCTACGACGGGTGTTGTTCGAGCGCTAAAGTCAAAGAAGTTGACACCGCGTTTTATAGGTCCGTTTCAGATTACGGAAAGAGTAGGAGAGGTGGCTTATCGTATTGATTTACCAACAACACTTGCAAACCTACATGACGTATTCCATGTATCTCAATTGAGGAAATATATTGCGGATCCGTCTCATGTAATCCAGGTAGATGATGTGCAAGTGAGAGATAATATGACAGTTGAGGCGTTGCCTATGAGGATTGAAGATCGGAAGTTAAAGCAACTACGGGGTAAAGAGATAGCTTTAGTCCGAGTAGCTTGGGGCAGAGCTGCAAGTGGAAATGTTACGTGGGAGCTGGAGAGTCAGATGAAGGACTCCTATCCCGAACTCTTCGTTTGAGGTATGTTTTCGAGGACGAAAACTCTTTTAGTGGGGAAGAGTTGTAACACCCCATTAATTCTTGTTTATTAATTTAATTATTTTTTTAATTAAATTATTAGAATTAATCATTTCTGGGAATTATTTGGAAAATGATGAAATATTGGCATTGGGCTTAGTGTGGTAATTAGCAGGAGGGGAGTGTTAACTAAGCAAGCCCATTAAGATATTTTATTTTTCATAAAATAAAGGAAATTGGGAAAAGAGGAGGTAGAAGCAAAAATGGACAGAGTCTGAGAACTGAAGAGCACGTGAAAGAGAGAAGAGCCAAAGGAGAAGAAGACCTTCGAAGATTCGACTCTGAGGTAAGGGGGATTCTTTGGGTTAGTGAACCTTATGCGATTGTAGGTAGTAGGATTGATTAGGATTGTTGTTTAGTTCAATCGTACGTGTCGGGTTTGGAAACTTTTGTTAGGTTTTGATGAACTCGCATGATTTAGCATGATTTTGATAATACCTATGATATATGCTGTTAATATATGTCTAAAACTTGTTTGAAATGTGTGATGGTGTAAAAATTGATGATGATTGTGTGTTATGTTCGTATATACATGAAATTGGGGAAATGGGATAGGGTTTTTGCTATCAAAATGGTGAATTTGGTTGTGCAGGTATGTAGGAACCGGTTCCCATGTGGGACGAACCGGTTTCCCCTTATAAAAACAGAGACGTGAGGATTCTGGGTTGCTGGGAACCGGTTCCCAGATAGGGACAACCCGGTTCCCCATATTAAAAACCCGAGGCGTGTTTTGGGAAGCAGCCAGGAACCGGTTCCCACGTAGGGACGAACCGGGTTCTGCTGCATATTTTCTAAAAATGTTTTATTTTTAAAAACCCATAACTTTTGATCCGAGTATCCGATTTATGTGCCGTTTTAGGCGTTACGAAGCTAATTAGATGCTTTATTTGATAAAGTGATAAAATGGGCAGTGGCCGACTTTATTTTATTTATTCGATTAAATTGTTGATGAATTGAATTATGGTAAATATTAACATTAACATGATGTATATGTTATTATGTTGCTGTGGTGTACGTATATAAATGATTGAATGACGCTTGTACATGTACATACTTGTTGTGACGTTATTGGTAAGATGTGATAAAGAGATGTTAAGCATCGGATTGATGATGATATAAGTATATGACATGTGTGCATTCATTCATAAATCATTTGCATTGGACTCGTTGATGAACGGATCCTTGACGGATAATTCTCATTGTGCGGAGATTAGCAGGCAGTCATCGTGTGCCCATGTGGGGTGTGAGCGATGAGGTTAGTCGTGTGCCCATGTGGGGTGTGAGCGACTAAAGGGCAGTATCAAAGAGAGAAGTCCTGTGAATGTGATTCACGAATTTTGGTACCACATGCATTAGTGTTAGTCCATTCATTGCATTATAGTCTGATATAACTGAATGTTTGTGTGGCGTGATAGATGACGCTTATGTACTGATGCTTGCTTGTTATAATAAATTCTGATCATATGTATGATTGAGTGGGTGATAATTACTATGAGATTTTATTGCTTATGACTGCATAATGCTTATTAATTCGAATGAAACTCACCCTTACTTTAATGATTTCAGATTAAGGATGTAGAGGCTTCTTGATTGGGTGAGGATAGCTCGTAGGCTAGTCCGTAGTTCGTGTCGAGTCATGCTCTGATTGTAACATTGGGATCGATAGTCTTAGCGTTACTTGATATACATTGTTTCCTTTATTGGTTATGGATTATGTAATGTTGACTTGTTTGGATATGTTTCTTAACATTGTTAAAATGAGTTTCCGCTGTGCTAAACACATGTTTTGATATTTGGTATAATTCTAATAAAGCATGACAAACGACTTGGTATTTATTTATTTCATTAATTGTAGCATCCTTGCTGTATATTTACTCTGATCTTATATTATTTCCGCTGGGGTTTAGAAGGGTGTTACAAGGATTAGCTCATGAGTCAATGTGTCGGTTAGAGTCGGGTCATGCTCTAATAGGTGTAACACTGGGGAACGTTGTTTTAAGTTTATGACATTAACTCTGTTTTGTTTATTTTATTTGAGGATTACAGCATTGACGATGTAATGCTAGTTTGATGAGTTATTCCGCTGTGTAAACATGAGATCGTTTATTTATGAGTTATGTTAGGATGTTTCTTCAGTGAATGCATGACTTGTGACTGAAGTTGTTTATTTTTATTTATTAATTGTGACGCCCTTGTGCATGTTACTCTGATTTAATTTGATTAATTGTCGTGGGGTTTATAAGGGTGTTACATGACACCTGACGCTAACTAAATAACTAACTCATTAGCTAATCCTCACCGAGTCGAACAACCGCTATCCTCAATCTAAAAATGACAACATGTAAGGGTGAGTTTTCATCATAGTTAACAAATGTTATAAGGTTATAAATCAATAACACATCATAGTTGCATCGTTCACCCAATCGTTTCATAAAAAGACACTCAAACAAGTTTCATCATCACAACCATGACCTGTCATACCCCAAATTTGTCCTACCCTTTTTAATTCTAACTGGCTTAGGCTTTGCATTCATGTACATACCTCCGTTAGGTCATCATCATATTGTACATAACTCATGCATTCATTGATCAAAAAACTTTGCATTGGATCAAGGATCTTGGAAATTAGGGCTTCTAATTCACTTAAGTCTAATTCATCTGGCTATTCTTTGAGTATCAGATGGGAAATTATGGTTTTAGCTAATAGTCAGTATAGATTTCCTTCTCATTAATCTACGAGGGCTAGTCTTCATCCAATTTCATCAAGGTGGGATCAGGGCCTTTCATCTGAGGGTTTCTTTGAGATTTTTAAATTAGGTTGTGCTCATTCCTTTGATTATGAATCCCCAAATACTTCAAGCACAAGTCATCATGTGGATCACGGTTGAATTGGTGGATGTGACATAATGCCTTCGTTTGTTGGTTTGTGTTACAAATTGGAAGAATAATTGCAAAGTGACCTGAGGTTCAAATACTCAAAGCAACCCGACTGTGGTTTAAAAGTTGGAAGAAGGTGACTCAAACACGATTTAACAATTCATGAATTGGGATCATCTACTAAGGTCTAAACATCATTCATGTTCAACCATTATCATCCAAGTCTATCATTACATCAACAAAAATCCATTACAAAAAAGGTCTATTTCGCTTACAAATTGAAGCCCAAAGAACCATTACATTCAAGCTATTACAAGTTCAAGACCATTCAAAGGGCCAAGTCGCAAATATCATTCACCATTCATCATTCAAAGTTATATTACAAAATTACATTCACAAATTCATCACCATTCAATATAGAGTACAAAACCAAAAGAAGGAGCATACAATTCAGAAAAAAGAGTTTGTTTTAGAATGGAATTTATCATCGAATTTCAAAAAATTACAAGGCTCCATGGTCATTCAATTTCAAGATTCCATTACAACCTCACAAGTACATTACCAAAGGAAATTTACACAAGAAGAAATTCAATCCTAATGTTCTAAAGTTTTGCTTTCTTCATGCTTCCACTTCAATCATCTACGGATCACTTGCTGCCCCAATGTTGCTTTAGGCTCCCATCATGACTATGCTGCAAACAAGAAAGAGAAGAGGGATTAGTACATGGTTCATACGAAGTCCCTAATCAAAATAGCAGATGAAACCGGCATAGTCCTCAAAACGAGAAGCTGACAGAAAATACAAAAAGAATCAGCTACAGTTCATAATCTCCTATCTTGTCCATACTACACACAAACAAACCAGAAACAACTCAAATAAACCCCCTGCATAAACCAAGACAGTCCACATACACTAGGTCCAAACTAGGTCCAAACTTGCAGTATATTGTAAAAAAGGAAAAAGTCCAATTCAAACACAAATTAACTCAGCCTCTATTTGTTTTCAGCATACACCATTAACCTGTACCAGCACTGCAATACAAAAAAACCAGTGCCAACAGCAATGCATACATACTTCATATAGAAAAGAAACCACCCTATGACTGATTTTTTAAACTCATTCTACAAAAGGTTCATAACAGAAATCAGCCCCCCGCATATATCTACAACAGCCCTGCATCCATTCTCTAACCAACTTCAATAACATAATCATAACTAACCATAACAAACTTTCCAACAGCATAAACTAACTTCCAAATATAAACAGTTACCAAACAGAATCTCCTAACCAACTAACTGCATAACTGTTTCAACCATATCCTAACAGTTTCTAACTAATTCATAACTACTTCTAACCTATAACTAACCTTTAACCAATTCCATAACAGAAAAAACATTCATAACAGAATCCCTAACTAACACTAACAGAATTCAACAGAGAAAAGGATCACAAGGAATAAACCTGAAGTCTCTACCTTTGAGTCTATATAAGTCAACACCTTCATCACTTGCAAGCTCTCCATTCATTCATTCATCACCATTCTCACTTCACATTCAGAATCTTCAAACCTTCTCCTCCACCACTCTCATTCATCTCCATCATCATCTTCTTCTCTCACCATCTTCACTGCCTCACTCACACTGCAACTTCAATCCACTCTTCTTCAACCTCTCACCAATTCATCTCTCACGACACTATTCTTCATCATCACCACTACATCAATTCTTCTCTCTTCCCCGACCTTCATACTTCAACCTTCTTCTTCATCCTCAGAGCGATCTCGAACTCTCTCAACGGATCCACAAAATCACAACTTGTAATCTCCCTTTTCTTCTCTTCAACATAATCATCAATTCATCTTCATTCTTCAGTCTTTACACTCTCTGCAAACAATCAACAACAAGAACCATTCACACTTTGTAACAGAGACTCTAAAAAAGGTCTGAAGAAAAGGAAGAGAAAGGAAATCGTAACAGAAAAAACTCACCTTCATCTTTCTCTCTTATTCATCATCTTCCATCAATCTCCGCATAGTCACGCAAATAACCGCATCCTCGCATATCCTCTGAATCGAGATTCCACATTTTCGATCTTCATCACTCCACAACACATCTTCATCTGCAAACAACAACCGCACGCGGAAGAAAGAAGAAGAAGTTTTGTTCAGAATTTTAAGCAGAAGGTGAAACATGTAGGTTCATGACGAGAGAAGATCGGAGAGAGAGCGATCGAGAGCGAACAGAGAGATTGAGAGTTGAATCGCGATGAGTGTGAGATTGAATCGGAGGGAGAGACTGAGTGGAACGAAAGCAAGAGGGAGCTGGAGAAGTTGATCGGTGACGGTGGAGCGAGGAAGATCTCAGGCCGCCGTTTACGCGTCGTGAGAGAAGGAGAAAGCTTCATCAGATAAGCTCAATGGTCACACGTAAAACCCTATCCCTTTTCAATTTTCCTTTTTGATTAATGTGTGATGTCACTGATGTGTGATTAAGTGAGTCTAATTGAAATCAATTTGGTAATTAAAGTGAGGTTTAATAGGTTTAATGTGATTAATTGATAACAAAATCCAGATGTTTAATTAGTAGAATTTGAATTGAGCAATAATCTGAAAACAACTGTTTCAAAAAATCTGGAAATGGGATCACAAACTCTTGGGCCTGATCCACTAATCCTTCACCCCGTATGGCCCATAGTTTTCATGAGCAATAACAAAAATGGAAAATATTCTGGGCCGAATTTACTTCTCACACCCCTAGGCCCACGTCCTCTCTTTTTTGGGCATGTTATTAAACAAAAACTCTGTTTGGGCTTCAATCCCCTGGGCCTTGCGCCCATTCTGCTTATTGCACCATCATGTTGCTCATACACCCCTGGCCTATGGATTTCTTTCAAAAAATTCTGTGTAATAAAAAACTTCTGGGCCAATCTAAGTGGGCCTGTGCGTCTGTTTGCTGATCATACCACCATATTCCATTTACACCTCCCTAAGCCCATCCTTTCCTTATTAGAATTTAGGTTTTTAAACATAGTTTTTTTTTCCTTAGTGATAAAAGAAAAATAATCACCATTTAGGTTAGATTTTAAGCTAATAAAAATGCTAGTTTTCTTAGTAGATTTTTAGGATTTAATTTCGACGTTAATCCTTTGAATTTTTCACCTAAAAACCCACAAAAATAGTAGTATTTTTTAGTTTAATTTTGCACTAATGCTTGAATTGTTTTTGTACCACTTCCATGTTATTTTTATATAATTGTTGTGTGATTTTGTTGCTAGCTTTTGGTCACATTTTAGGCCCACTTTGTTAATACCATTAGTATGTTAACATTAGACTTAGACTAAAACAACAATAATTAGGATTATAACATAGGATAGTCTCCTCTTTTCTCATTCTTTTTCTTTTACAACATTAAAACATCTAAAAATATTCAAAATAAAACCCCTATAAAAAATACAAAGAAAACACTTAAAAAACATTAATAAAAAAGTGAAAATCATTAAAAGGGGAATGGAAGCTTGAATCTCCCTTGCTTTAGGGAATCATTCGAGTGCTTGGATCTCCCTTGCTTTAGGGAACCATTCGGGCGTAAGTTCCCAAATTCTAAAAGACACAAACCAAAGAGTAACTCGAGTTTCCCTTGCCTTAGGGATTTCCTCGAAACACTCAAACTCTCTTTCTTCTCTCCTTTCTTAAGGACATTGTTATCTCCGCTCTATTGCATCCTAGGCTGTCCCCTTATGCAAGAGCGCGAGCGTTAACTCCGCCCAACTAAAAAACACAAAAACAAACAGAAAATCTTGAGCCAAACTACGGCGCTCTGATTCCTGAAAGGGATACGTAGGCATCAAGTCGCGGCGCTTGAACGAGCACATTTGTAAATATTCCTTCTTTTCCCCGTATTTTCTTTTGCATTCATTCGCATGTAGACATAGACATAGTACACACCCTTTAGATAGAAACAAACATAGGTGGATACCATCAAGTACGATGGGCGTGAGGGGTGCTAATACCTTCCCCTCGCGTAACCGACTCCCGTACCTAGATTCTCTGGTCGCAAGACCCTGTTCCTTCCTTTGCTAGGTTTTCTGATATTCCTTTCCCTTTTGGGATAAATATATTGGTGGCGACTCTGTTCATTTTTCGCGAGCGTGCGACATGACCGATCCAACATTATCAAGATACGGCCCTTCCAGCACAGATTCCACACAATGGGAATCATGCCCTTTATTGATCCAACACATCATCATGGATACAACATCATTAATGAATATGAATGAATGAAAACATACATGAACATACTTATATCATCGTCAAGTCTATGAGTAACATCATCAAATACTCATTTAATCATAATCATCATCATAACCATCAAGCATGTTTATATATATATGCATCATTCAATCACATCATTAATCATCAAATAAATTATTTCACAAGGGTCGTTTAGCTCGAAACGGCACACGAAACAGACCAACGGTTCAAACGTTATGCATCTTTAAAACTTTTAAAAAATGGTCTATCACTAACAGCACGCGACACAAACATAGGTTCGCGGCGCGAACTGAGCGTCTCAAAACTCCTTGGCTCTCTGCCAAGCACTTCACAACGCAAATATGTGTTCGCGGCGCAAACTGAGCGAACCAAAACTTCCTAGCTTTCTGCCAAGCACTTTGTGGCGCAAACCCTGGGACGCGGCGCCAACTGGCGATTTTCAGAAACCCCCAATCGCAGAAAACAGCATTCTACACATTCCAAACTCACTTAATTCATACCAGTACAAACTTAAGGGAATGGAATGCACATACAACACGAAATACACATCATAATACACCAATTACGCATCAATTGAGACCATAACAACACAAACATCATGGATTCAAACATAGGGATCAAACATCATATAATTTGACTCAATCCCTAAATCTATCATATGATTCAATCGACCCGAATTCTACATATATTCAGTATTATCAACCCCTAACCCGATAATAGATGCTAATCAGATAAGTCCCCCCTTACCTTAGCCAAATTCTTGAATGGGTCTTCTTCCTCTTTGGTTCTCTTTCACGTTCTTCAGCTCCTCTTTTCACAACTTCTTGTTTTCACGTTCTAATTTCTTTCTCCTCTTATTTTCCTTATTTTATGAAAAACATAAAATTAGAAATGGGCTCCTTCACAATTACACCCCCACCTTACTAATTCCACCACAAGGCCCAACAACTTAACATTTTATATTTTTCCACATAATTTGATAAAATGCTAATTTAAATAATTAATTTAAAACTTAATTAAATTAATTAAATAATAATTTTCGGGATGTTACATGGCGCATGCTGTGTGACCAGAATAAAGTCGTTCGCCATGTGGAGCAATTGGCTCATCGGGCGAATGCATCAGGACATCGTTTTTGTATATATATATATATATATATATATATATATATATATATATTTCAATTTCATTTCATTTGTTAGGGTTATGTTGTTTGGGGGTGATTTTTGTTCTCCCAACTTCATCAACCTCATTTTTCTTTAGGATTAGCTTAGATAACAACTTTGGGTCTTGCATTCGGTGATTCAGAGGCGAATCGCTCATTAACCAGCGCTGACAAACCGAGAGATTTGTGGTTTTGTCTCTCTTTCTCTCTATTTATTTCTCTTAGTTGGGTTTTGTATATGATTTTATTTTGAATTCATGTGTATTTGTCGCCCATGGCGTTATATAAAATTTGCTTTACAAATCTTTGTTGATTGTTGTCTTAGACTTTTGCTCTGTGCTAGGGATTTGGGTTATTGTAGAGATAGACTTCTTGAATCCTTATCTAGGATGATTATCTGTTAGCTTTTGGATTTCAGAGATAGACTTAGAGCTAACAATCTTTATGGGTGACGAAGCTTAATGCTTATGTGTTGGTTGTGTCGGTTGAGAGATCATCGATACGATTAACATGGATGTCTGATGTGTTGTTGAGGTGGTTGAGATATCGTCGTCGAGATGATATAGTAGTCCTCTCTACTTTGGGTTAGAAATGACTTAGGATGTGAGCGATGTCGGATGACATTGACGAGTATTGTAGGTTGAGTGTAACTGGTCGATAAGTGTAAGTTTGTGATAAGTAGATTATATGTAAAGCTTGATAAGTCTTATCTTTCCGAAGAATGAATTTTTTTGTGTTGATATTTACTTTTCTGTTTTTATGCTTTAAACAATTCAATCCAAACTCATAACATTAGAAACTGTTGAATAATAGTTTTAAGCACTAGTCCCTGTGGAGACGATAATTTCCCGGATAAATACTTCCAAATCTTTTGTTGTTTGCCGCTTTACCATTTCAACACTTATTTTATAATCACTTTGGTTAATAAATTTTTATTATAAATCGATTCAGAATTAACCCCCCCAATAGCAATCGGCTTAAAATTTTAAGGGAAAGAGTCGCCACCATTTATTTTATCCTAAAGGAAGGGAATTAAACGGATTACCCTAAGTTTCAGAGATTCTATGTTCGTGAGTCGGTTAGACGGATGGAAGGTGTTAGGAACCCTTCGTCTCCCTTGTATTCAAGGGGACCCCTTTTAGGTTTAGGTTCTTTATATATTTAAATTGAGGATACGGTAAACGTACGTTCACCTATATCATAAAAATAATTTTATTGATATTTAAAGGGAATTAAGTTAAATGTTTATTTTTTTATGGTTTTAAACTTGAGATACAGTAAATGTACATTTACCCGTATCAAAAATAATTATATTAATATAAAAAAGAAATATATTGGTATTTTTTATAGTTATACTCGCTAGGGTTTCAAAACCCTATGCCTACGTATCCTCTAGTGCAGTAAAGAAGTCAGAGTAATCGTAGTTCACGTTAAAGTTGTTGGTTATTTGTTTTTCTAGGGATTGCGAAATATTTTAAAAATCTCCTTTGAATTTATCTAAGTTTGAATTGGTTGTAATCGTAGACATAGTTCATAGTTGATTTAGAAAATAAATTCAGAATCCTTTTTTGAAATGAGTTTGAATTGATAATTAAGTTAGTATATATATATATATTAAAAAAGGAGATAAAATTGGTTAGCTATTTTAATGTATAAAATTCTATATAAAAAAAACTCTAATAATGTTTGTAAAAACATTTAAGATAAGATTAGGCATTTGGAAGAGAAAGTTTAATAATTATTATAAATACGATTATGTTATTTATCTAAATTACATCATATGTACTTATTTAATTATTGTGAATGTTATTTTCTTTTTAATAAAATAATTCTTGGGTAAAGAAAAATAATTAATGAATAATAACAAAAATTATTAAATTAATTAATTATTGTAATTATTTATTAAAAATATAAGAAGGGTGTATCATGTTAACGGTTAAGTAATACAAGGGTGTCTGATGGTAAGAGAGTCTGGCCCAAATGTACATTTGGGGTCCAGTTCGACATAGGGGTGTATATTGAATAACCTAAAAAGCTAGGGCCGGTTTGAAAAGCTTTTTAAAAACTCTATTTTAGTTTTTGAAAATTTTAAAACTAAAAACTTGTTTGAATATAATATTTTACAAATGTGTTTTTAAAAACTCTTCACAATTTTTCAGTTTTTAAAAATCAAAAAACTGAAATGGCTAAATTGTATTTTGATTTTTACTTTTCAGTTTTTAAAAACTAATCCCACTAACCTTATTAATGTTCACTCTAACAAAAAAAAAAATTATAAATTCAAAGGAAAAACAATAAATAATAAAAAAGATAGGAAATTAGAAATAAAAGCAAATAATCCTTCTCTCTCTCTCGTCATTCTTCTTTCTCCTTACTGTAACAACAACAACATCAAATTGAAGAAAAAAAAACAAAACTCTTTTCATTTCTTAAACACAGTCAAAAGAAACACCATGAAACAAAATCACCAAAAAGTATAAATCAACTTCCAATGGAAAGATTAAGTGAAAAAAACAAATGGCGAGAAAAATACCGAATCCAGAGGAACAGAGTAACGGGTCGGATCCCGCGCGGTAACTTTCCGGCACCGATGCGGTTATGATGTCGGCCGTTTCGTGGTGGTGTGGAGGTTCGTCAAAAGTGGTAAGTTTCCGCGGCTGTTGGGCTGAACGCGATGATGCCGGTGATGGTTTTTGGGTTGAGTGGCTGGATCTGGCCGCGGCTGGAGAGGGAGAGGCTATGCGTGCCACTGCTTGCAGCTAGCTCGCATGAGGGTCTCGATTGGAGATTGGATAACGGTTGCGAGTGGTGGAACTAGGCGAATCCGAGGGGTCGCATCGGCTGGGCGTGGCTGCTATTCTTCGGTTTTTTTTCTCCTTTTACTGTTTCCTCCCTTTTACGGTGTGTTTTTCTTTAATTTTTTTTGATGATGCTGTTTTAAGGATGAATAATTTTGTCGGATAAATCTTTAGAAGTGATGAAGAGGTTTAATTGTTTACCAATTTGAAATTTTGTATACTAATACATGACAAGGATGAGAAACCGTGGATTTGAATACTAATATAAACTAGTAACAAACCCGTGCGGTTGCACGGGTTCTGGTATGTGACGCGAATTCGTTTTTCTAGTATAATTTTGTTTTTAAGGTATATATCTTTTTAAAAATAGATTGTTGTTTATATTACATGGATAATTATTTAAAAATTAGCATAATCCAATAGAAAAAATATTCGTGAAAATACAAATTTTAAAGGCATTTATAATAAAAAAATTTAAAGAGTAAATATAGAGTAAAAAAGCATGATTGATTATCATCAGATGACAGGTATTATGCCACATTTATTTTGATAATAAGCATTTTAATTAGCAATAGTTAAATAGTAAGAGTTTATTTTAATTTTAAAGAAATAATTATGATAAGATAAGCCCAAAGATGGTGAGGAAGACTAAGAAGAAACAATAATTAAAAAGTAGAACTACTAATATAAATGAATAATAGAAAAAAAGTATAATCAAAACCATAAAAAAAAGAAATTAATAGAATATTGGAACTGTTAAGAAACTTGTTTAATATATATTTGTAAAAATATATTATCCGTAATGGGAAGTTGAACTATATAAAAAAAAAAACTTGGAAATAAATTTAATAACTGAAAGGACGGAAATTGATTTCAATAAAAAATATATTTGGAAACCTAAACATTTTCACTTGGAAAACGTAACTTTCTAGAGAAAACGTTAATAGCAAAGTCTCGGTGTCTGGGTCTTTGTTTCATAGTTACTTTGAAAGGTTATTTTGTTCTAGATAGCAGCACCTGTACGAATAATCCCAATTCATCGAAGCATATCTGTGTCAGAGAATGGAAGGTAGCTCAGTGAAGCGTTCTCGAACAACCGTTTCAAGGTAAGATGTTGTTCTTCTGTTGTCGTCCTCGAACCCACCTCTTCTCGAAAACCATAAAGTAACAGACGACATGTTGTTCTAAAGATTGTTGCATGTAGTTATAGTGGCCATAGGATTGTATTAAAGTTTTTGTAATTTGATTTCCATGCATGTATATTGATGAACCTTCAAACCCTGGATGTGATTTAGGAAAAATAAATGGGTTAAAAAAGTTAAATGTAATGTTTAAAGAATGAGCCGGTTTCTGATTGCTCGAAAAACTCTCTTTGTGCAGATGCGAGGAAGAACGTGTTGAAATCCAGGGCATTTCGAAACGCACTCGGAGTTGTGTTCTCAAGCAAATGCTGGAAGAGTTACGTGCTGTAAAAAAAGAGAGCATGGCTGCGATTGAAGAAATCGAGGAATATACGGTGAAAAAAGAAGCAGATGTTGAGGAAGAACTTCCTGATGGATTGGAAAGAGATGCTTTGGAGCGTGAGGAGATTGCAGTACGTTGTAAGAAAGGGAAACGGAAAGAACAGGCTCAAGTCAGTGCTGGTGGGCATGGAAGAAAAACCTATCATGCATCTGTTTACCGTGCGTCCTTTCAATCATCTGCAACCAGAAGGTACTTGTTTCGTCGTTTTTAATAGTTAAAACCCAGGGTTTTAGTAACAAAGTTAAATTTTATTGTAAACCCTAGTATGTGACTAAGCATTTGTAGTTTGTTTGGACATTGTGTGGCAGAACTAAATCTTATTCGGGGTTAGGCAAACAAAACGGAAAGGGAGCCGCCGCTGCAATGAGTAATGATGGGGGCAGAATGCGGCGTGAAGTTAAGGAGAAAGCCTCAATATCTGGAACTGCTGGCAACGGTGAAAGGCGAACCCGGCAAAGAAAGTATCATGGAGTTACCAATGCTTCAAGGTAACTTTGTTGTATAATATTCTATACATAGTCGTGTAATACTAAATACTTCGCTGAAGTATTAGTTACAAATGTAAAAAGTAGGACATTAAGGACTCATATTTCTTATTGAATTGTTGTAGGGATGGAGGAGCTGACACATATTTGGAGAAGGTGAAAGGGAAAGCAAAAGTTGTTGGAATGAAGGTGAAAACAGAACCTGTTGTTGAGGAAGACGATACGCGTGGCCCTGCAACAAATGTTTTGGAGGAAAAGGGAAAAGGAGTAGCTGCTGAAGGTGTTCGTCGTCGCGAGGAACAGGTGATTGTGTCTGAACGGGGTAGAAAGCGTCCCCTTGTCGTCTTATCTTCCGACAGTGAAAGGTAACAATTGCATGTGTTGATAGTTTTTCACGGATATTGTTTATTACAATAACTTAGTTTAGTGATATTGAAAACTCTATGGTATTTTATGATTTTGATATAAAAATTGTCTTTCAGTTGTGACACACAAAATGCCGAAGAAGAAGAGGTGGTCAAATACGATGAAGTCATAGAGGAAGATGATGGAATATATGGAACTGTCTTTCAATGGAGAAGGAAGATGTCTGGGAGAGTTGTACAGAGAAATGTACTTGTAAGTAATTCCAGTTGTAGTTTTATTTTTGACGCACGGGTTTGTTCACATTCACTATGTCATTTTTTTGGCGAAATCTGTAGCATATTAACATTGTTGTCTGAAGACCCTCTAATTAAATGAATTTACTCTATTATTCTATTAAGATAAATCAGATGCATATTCAAGTACATGCAACACATGTTTCCGCTTGTATGGTAAAAATTACTTATTTTGTCAATGAGTAACTAAAATAATTAGACTTCTAAATTCAGGTGCCATTTGATTTTGATTTCAACCTGGTGTTTTTCTGTTCTGTTTTTCATCAAATGTTGTTCACCTTCTTTTTATGTGCTTGACTAAATTCAGCTACCAGTCATTTTTCTAGTATACCTAAGCCATAGTTCTCCATATTTGTTGCAGTGTATTCTCACCACTGTGACCATTAATCGAATGGTAAATGCATTTGTCATTTAGCCTTCTTTGGATTTATTTAACTTCTATAAATTGAGCTCTCACTTTTGAGTGTAAAGTAATATATCTCAACTATGCTAGAAATTACTTATCTTTACTAACTTCATATTTGTTAACATGTTATTTGCAGCAACTTCCCCAGAAAGTGATTAAGAAGTGTTTAATGACTGGTCATGAACGGATTCAAATAGCCGACTCTGATACTGGCATAGATTACGACTGTGTGTTGCACCGGGCGGTTAGACGGTATGGTGTGGAGAGGTTTCTTGGGGAAGGTTGGTACGACTTTGCAAAGAGTAGGGACATTAAGAGAGGAGACAGAATTGGATTCTCACTAAGGGTGCCTCCGACTTCAAAAATTGTCGTCAGTATATTGAACCGGTGAGAATGAAGAACGCACGTGGTCCTTGTAATTGCTTGCTGAAGAAAGTTATGTCATATTGTTGGTGATGGATGTTTATGAGGCTTTGATGGCAATGAATGGTTATCTACTATATTGTATTGATGTTTTATGTGTTTATCTTGTTAGTTAACTTAAAGTTAGTTTTGACTTTAGTTTGTTTGGTAAAACATTTCACCAAATGATCTGAATTGTATATACGCAAGTGCTTAGGGAATGGTCTTTTAAGTGTGTTATCCTTTGTCTTGCTGTCTTTTTTTAAACAATATCATATAAGTATTTATGAAGTTTAACCAATATCACGTTTATGAGTGTACATGCATGAGCTGCATGGAGCAATGTTTTTTGTTACAAAAATGAGGAGAAAGTACAATGATAGTTATTATAATTGGATATTATAAAGAAAATACACTTTTCTTTTTGTTAGAAGCATAGATTAAAAGGTGGACCCATTTCAAAAAAGTAAGCACATGCAAGAAAAAGTGTTTGCATGTTTGTCCATATATGTGTTACCACTATCTGTTTTCACGTGATAGATGGAAGAAAAAGAATGCATAATGATTCTTTTACCATTTTCCTCTACACTATAAGACAAAGCCATAATAAATGAAAACTTTATTAAAAAGATTAAATATCACATTTTGATGTAAAAAGCTATGTTGCTAGACTATTCACACGTGGGAGATATCACATGTTCATGTAAAAAGCTGTGTTGCTATACTATTCACACGTGAATCAAGTTAACTTTGGTGAAAAAAATTGGTAATAAATAGATTCTCTCCCACCAGATTTTTTTCAAAGCAAGCAGGAAGAGGATTTACATTAAACAGATTCTTTGGAGGAAGCTATAACATGGAACTGTGTGGAGATCTTATGCATTCAGAAATGATTTGCTCTTTTGTAATTGCAAAAGTTGCCTCACAGGTTCATGAATTATTTTGGTTGTTTTTATTATTTTATAACATTAATTTAGTTTAAACTTTATATTTGAATGTTGATAATAATGATTATGCAATATAATTGTAGTTGTATCCAGAAATTGATCCGGCATTTATTGAAAGGAATGGAGATGAAATATCTAAAAGTTGGACAATCTTGAATAACCAAGGTGTTCACCACGAACTCATATATAACCAAAAGTCGTTTCACCCACTCATTATTAGTGGCTGGCCTTGTCTTCAATGTTATTACGATCTACCTGCCGATGTTGTTTTGAAAGTGGGTTATTATGGTAACAACAACTATGGTCTTTTATCAATTAAGGAGGTTGTGAGAGATCAGGATTTACCACGATTTCACAGTAGATATGTTATGCACAAGGATATACGTGTGTTTGACGTCATTTTGCCTCCATTCGGCGTAGATCTGCCAAAATTTGTTGAGTTCTTGTTTTCTAAGTTGTTTTTATTTGTATTTCGACATAAAATATAATAGAATGTCAGCAACTAATAAATTATTTTATTATAGAAATTGCAGGAGGATTTTGCAACCACACTGATAGAGCATGGATACGAACATATTGTGTTGTGTGGTGACAACGGGAAGCCTTGTTCGATGTCGGTATTAAAATTTGGAGCACCTATGCGCATGAAGTTAGGATATGGATGGGATGAGTTTTGTAAGGCCAACAACTTCAAGGTTGGCGATAGACTACAATTTAGATTTGATGTAACTTCTTTGAACAGAAGGTGTTATGTATATTTATTTTCGTACCCTTACTAAATATATGGGTGTGTGTCATGGCAATTCAAACTATGTAACTTCAATTTGGTCTTTATGAACATTCCTCAATCTGAATCTTTTAATTACTCATTGTCAGAATAAATAATTTTTAGCATATAAGCGAAAACCACATTTTGTATGCTTCTATTACTACTTATATTCAGATCATGATCAAACTTCACAACAATAAATAAGGACTTTCAAATTCATAACATGATCAATCTTTATTAACACATTATTATAAACTATCAGCAACACACAATTTGTTGAAATAGAGCCAACCTTAAGATTGGGTGAAAACATGTAATCCAGATTTTTAGAAACATGATGCAGTCCATGATATTCATTTTTTTTTAATATTACAGTGTACCGGATTTGCGGACAATGAAACAGACGTAAAAATCAAAATTAAGACAGTGGCAATTTTGGTTGCGGCAGTAGAGAATATCTGGAGAGTCTGAACTTTACATATGTTGTTATCTGATGTGTGGAGACCTCTCAAACTCCTTGTGCTATCTTTCTCATACAACATATGCATTGCAGCGGACCAACTTTTCCCTGCATAGCAAACCGTCAAAATTGCATACATGGGAAATAATGTGTAAATGAAGTTGTAGGTGGTAATAGTAGTTAAGGCTTCGACGTTAAAATAGTTATACCTGCAATGATTTTGTAGTACCCTTTATATATTGTGGAAAACCTCTTTGTAAACAACATTGGCCGTTGTCGACTTCCCCTTATCATTTTCATCGTATACTAATATTTTGATACCCTTTTTAGTCGTCACTCTCGAGATTGCAACATAGATTTGCCCATGAGTGAACACATCTCTTGGCAAATAGAGTCCAACGGTATCCAGCGACTGTCCTTGCGATTTGTTGATCGTCATTGCATATGAGACCACAACTGGAAACTGACGCCGGCTGAGTTTGAAAGGCCAAGGGGATTGCGAGGGTGACATGTCCATTCGAGGGATATAGACCGTATTTCCAACGCCTTTTCCTGCCATAACTTTTGCTTCAAGCACATGGTTGGCCATCTTAGTTATCATAACCCGAGTGCCGTTACACAAACCCTCTGACTGATCTATATTTCGCATAAGCATAACAGGTGTTCCAACCTTCAGCTTAATGTGATGATTAGGCAAGCCTGAAGTGCTTAGTGAACTCAAAAACTCGGGTGTCAGGATGTCCACTACATTGGTGTCGTGAATTTCCGATTTATCTACAGAATTAGAGCTGTAGTAATCCTTTATTTCCCCTATGCAACAGACACGTGAATGTTCAATATACAAATATTATTAATAATGTAAAAGAAAGTATGGGATGAGAACAACAACCTGGCATCAAATCAAGGACGTGATCGTTTATCTGATCAACAACTTCTAATGTAGAAGCAAGTATCGCGCGACTTTTGAGGTAGTCGTTGGACTGGTAATGAAGGATGAAATCCGGGTATGTACTATTGACAATAGCAACAATAGGGTCGTCATAATCTGTAATTAACAGTTCAGGTGGCAGCTCAATATCGGCGAAACCATCATTTGGTTCAGAGAGTTTGCCTTCGCCTATTTGCAGTAGCCACTTTGAGAAGTCAGCAATTTCTTTCTTTTCATGTTCATTTGGCCCAGATTGAAGTCTCATGTTTTGTGTTAAAGTTAAAACTTGGACTGAACGCCATATGTACGAAGCATTTATTGCAGAGTGTACGATATCGGAACGACTACCTCTGGGAACAACAGGCAAAATTTGTCTAAAATCTCCACCGAACACAACTACCTTACCACCAAACACATCCTTTGAATTACTGTACGTACTCATGACATCCTTCAATGTTCGGTCAAGTGCTTCAAAAGCATGTTTGTGTGCCATGGGAGCTTCATCCCATATAATAAGCTTAGTCTGCCTTAGTAGTTCTGCAACTTCATCGTTGTATAGAATTTTGCAGGTCGAGTTTTCCATTGTTGGCACCGGTATCTTGAACTTAGAATGTGCAGTCCTACCGCCGGGCAACAGAAGAGAAGCTATTCCACTGGTCGCGACGGTTAAACATATATCATGTTTGGACCTTAAAGCACTTGCAAGTGTTCGCCACATGTAAGTTTTCCCTGTTCCGCCGTAACCGTGTAAGAAGAACACCCCACCCTTTTGACTATGGACAGACGCCATAATTTTGTCAAAGATTGTTTTTTGTTCAGCTGATGAAAATTAGCAACAATTAGTCAACAGAATTATGTAGTTGATAATGCAATAGCACATGAATAATAATGAGTACAAACCTGTGAAAGCATTGAAAAGTTGCGTGAACTCCGTTCGCATTGCATCCACATCATAGTTTCGTTCATCATAAATTAATCGGTTGCCTAATTGTTGTAGAACATATCCGTCTGGATATGGAATAGGTTTAAAATCATGAAGAGTACGCCGATTTGCTTGAAGCAGTTTTTCAATTTCAATTAAAGTCAAATTCATCAGCTGCTCGTCAGCCAGAACCAAATCTGCTCCATTCATGGCACAATACAAAAGTCAGATCACTTTTATAATTCACATACATGAAGTACATAACAATAACATGTAGAACCCAATTGCATAGAAGTATCAATTACTGCCACAGATTGAACAGACATTGAAAAATACATGAACATGGTTTTAGAAACTAAATAGTTGGATTTTTAATCACAGCTATAGTTTAGATAAAACACCTATGGATAGAAATAGTTGATTATTTATTAAAACATGTATTAATATATGCAAACAATATATAAGCATGGTTTTGACATTGAAAAAATACATGAACATGGTGGTAGAAACTAAATAGTTGGATTTTTAATCACAGCTATAGTTTAGATAAAACCTATGGATAGAAATAGTTGAGTATTTATTAAAACATGTATATATATATATATATATATATATATGCAAACAATATCTAAGCATGGTTGTGAGTTTCGCAACTTCTCTAATCTATGCTGCAAGCGGATCATTTAGTTTCAGTTAAGTTGTTGAAAGAACAATCTGCAATATTAATATTTAACATAAACTGCAAGATATATTTTAGATAAAAATGTCTGAGGAAGTATAAATAAAAGAACTTGAATTAACATTTAGCAATAACTATATAGGTTGGTACAACCTTTATTGTGAGCCAGCAATCTTTGATCATGCAGCAGACCATCGGATAACAGTATCCATGACTCGTTCCAAACATGAGCAGGCCTATTAACATTACCGGACAAGAGGATGATCACAAAGAGTTTGCGGAGAAAGTGACCCGAACCCCACTCACTTGCTTCCTTTATTGCTCCAATATATTCCCGGTCGTCTTCGAGGAATCCCATTGCAAAGCAAGCATCCCTAAAAGTATCAAACTGAGTGCCGCCGACTTTATGAATTTCATCATATGTTGAAGGTCCCTTGACTACCGTCAACATCATTCGTAGGTAAAATAGTTCTCCTGTGGTGGGAGGAACCCATATCAAACGGCCAATAGTGAACCCCTTTTTCCGCGGTTTCCAAGTTCTGCTCCTCTTGTCATAAACAAATTTGGAGACAAATTGACCATATGTCAGTTCTCTTGCTTCTTCATATTTCCCGTTAGCAACCAACCAAGCAGTGAACATCGACTCCGTAACACTTGCCTTTTCTAATATATTTTCCATTCTGTCGTGGTCGGCGTAGTAAACTGCTTTTTCACCTACTAAATGATAAAACATACGCTCCACTGCGGGCCTCCTGCCATGAATCTTATAAGAATAAATTCTCCAACACGCTTCACTCGGAGACATATATCGACAATCTAGATATTGTTTGATTTCATCAACCGGCTCTTTGTTGCTTCCCGAACTGGAGTTTGAGGCTGTAATTGTTGCTGTGATTCTATCAAATCCCTTGTGTATGTACTTGAAGAGGTATTTGATAGATGTAATTTGGTTACACCACTCCATATTAATATGTGCTTGGTATTTTAGAATCAATCTTGTGTTGTAAGGTACAACATGTCGGTTGTCCATAGATATACCATTTTTTAGAATCACATGGGAATTGGATCGTCTTCTGTACAAAGGATACCCATCAGCATCAACAACCGTAGCCTCTTGGTAGTTTTTGGGGAAATATTTAGAGCATTTTCCATTCTTCATACACGGTGACCTCAACCGCGATCTACCACAAGGTCCATGCATCATGTGTGCCGACACCAAGTTGTATAACCTTGGATGAAGAGCGGGGTCAGGAATCTCAGCACATATTATCTTATCTATGTCAGATGGTGTTGGATATTTGCTTTGTGGGTGTAAGAAGACCAAAATGTGAGCATGTGGCAGTCCACGTTTCTGAAACTCAATCGTGTACATAACTGTGACAAAATATATTTAGTTAAAATAAAAAATATGAAACAAAAAGCAGTGTCAATAGTTACATCTAGGTGTTTATGCGTATACACTTACATGCGATCACCTTCCCGAGCACATGTCGTTTAGTTATGTCAGTCATGAGCTCGTCGAATTTGATTTTGAAGACTTTGGAAATGAGATCAGGTCTATCATGTGGCTTTAACGTTGTGTTTGCGAGTGCACGTGCTATTTCAGGCCACGCCGGATTACAAGTAAATGTAACAAACAAATCAGGGAATCCTAACTTGCTGGAAATGGCCATACCATCAAAATAAAGCTGATCCATATATCGTTTGCTTCCAACAAAAGTTGATGGCAAGACGACACGTTTTCCTCTCTTTGACGGGGTATTTGTTTGGTTACCATTGACCTCCGCTTGCAGCTGGTTATACTTGCCAACGCGTAATTTGGATTGATTAGTCCTCAACCAGTTAAGTCGTTCCGACTCCATCATTGCGAATCCATCAACCAAAAACTGCTGAAAAAGACGTCTCGAATGAAGCAAAGTCGTTGCCTCCATTGGGCGCTCTTGCAATCTAAATGACAGCCAATCTTTGATCGATTGACGATTCTTTCTGGTCACCTCCCTTTCATGCTCATATCTGTGTAGGATGTTTTTTCTGTATCCATCCTCACCATACAAAAAAATTAGAGGGTATTGGTATGCCAAGTATGCAGGATGAAACTCAGTAATTTGCTGCAAATGTTCATTGCGTGCGTGAATAATGATGTCTCTCGGCGTTGAAGGGTCGATATCACCAACAATAAGAGCAGCAACTTCTGACACAGTCGGTGTGTTGTAGACCCGACCATCTCCCGGTCTATCGCTAATTAGCCGTAGCTTCAAGTCTAAGAAAGCGTTGGCTTTTAACAGATCTCGTGCCATTCGAAAGGCCTTAGCATGTGGATTGCAGTCGTCCAACATAATCTTCAACTTAGATACAATATCCCTGTCTATGTTGTCGTTGTCACTGCATGTTTAGTAGAAATATAAAAAGTGTTGTTATTATTCTGTTATAGTGGGGAATGTTCAAAGATATAGCTATGACCATATACAAATACCTGAAACACTTCACTCGGTTTTCTACCTCATTGTCGGTGTCAAAAATATAAAGTTGTGCAAATTGCGGAGAGTCTCCATCTTCTGGTATCAATGTACCAATTCGATGACAAGTTTGACCGTGCAGTCTTAAAGTAGGGGGGCCTCCTCCATCAGCTAAAGTTGTGTCGAATTTCATTCCAGGTGACGTGAATGAAAACATTGCATTGTAAGTCCGGATGTTGGCCTGGTAGTTTCGACTTTCCGAAGATGTCCCGTTGTATAAAAGATTTTGCAGCAGTTGCGGCGGATCATTTAGTAACGGCAACACAACTTTGCCACTCCTACAACATCGACTGAATCTTGGAACTGTGCTATGACGTGTATTTGCTTTGCGTTCCTGGTACCACATTACGGCGTGGCAAGAGTGACATTCCCAAACCCGATCGCCTATGTCAGAATATTCTGTGTTGCAATGGTCATGTGAATATTCAGAGTATTTATATAGTTTAAGATAAAATGTGACATAAATGATATAGTTAGGAAGTTACACATACCTTCTAAATGTGAATCTACCAATGGTTCGTTATCAACTTCGTCATCACCGTCAGAACTATGACACAAGTTTTCATCTTCAGAATTTGAATCTGAATCATCTGAAAGATAAGCCGCTGTTGGCGCTGTTGGCAATGTCCTTGATGCAGTATGAGATGTGATGGGGGCGTTAGAAGTAGACGGCTCGTCGGTGTTACGGAAAGGTCGAACTGTTTGGTTGAAACTTGCGAGAAGGTTGTGTCCAGGATTGAACCTGAGCCTGGATTTTTTATTATTTGAACTTGTTTGACATACATGTCTATGCGAGGGTGCAGTGTTTATCAAGTTAGATAGATTTGCGGTAAGTGGTAAACGCTGGCGGGATGTCGGTGTTTGGGTAGGGATTAAAACTGGTGGATTGGTGTCATTGAGATTTTCCTTGTTTGACATATTAGATGCACTTCTTTTGTTAGATAAGATTATCCTCCTCTTCTTTCTAGCCATGGAAGGTCCAGTCAAAACGGGTAAAATGGGTTGATTATTAGAAGTAGAAGGGGTTCCATTTGTAGCTGTGTGTGGAGCCATATAAAACGCAGAGTGATCACCAGCATATAAGTTGCCATGTTGAAGAGAAGTTGGTTGTGTGCTGATGGTAGGACGTTGCTGCCAAGTATTACGACGTTAGCGTCTCTTTGCGGATAGTATAAGCATTCTCCTTCGTCGGGCAAAATAAGAAGCTGCGACGGTATTTGCATGATCAGACTCCATTGATGCAAGGTAGGCGTTGATCAAATAGGTTCAAAACATAATAAGAAACTGTAAGGTGGAAACTGAAAAGAATAAAAACAACAATTTGTACTGAACACAAAAAGTGAAGAACTTGCAAAATATGATGTTGAAACTTATGCAGTAGGTGAAATGATATGCAAGATGTTTTCAAAATTTTGGAGGGCAACCTTGAAAATAATTAAATTCCCGCGTAGAAAGCATCTAAGAGTGAAAACAAACTAACACTTTTTTACAAACATTTGAAATTATATTATTATAATAAAATGAGTTATTTTAAATTGAAAGGCATAGAAAATAGCATTGGAAAGATAAATAATGATGATGACTATGAAAATGGTGGCGTGTACTGTTCACCTTTAGGCTATATTTTACTTGGATATAAGTAACATAACAAAAAAGAGAACATGGACTGTGACATCATTGCAGAAGATGTTACTTTATTCTGTTGATCCAATCAAATGCTTAATATATTCATTTCAGACTGCAGCATGTGAAAAGGTGTTTCACATACGGTTTTTTACATGCATGGCTTCCAAAAGTATTATAAAACTCTAAGATCAATCAATGTGTGTGCGAAATTTTATTAATTTAATTGAAGAAAAGGATGTAAACAATGACAGTGCAGATACCCTCTTTGGAAGGAGATAAATTTGGGCTTTTATTATATTCTTCTTTAATCTTATTAAAGCTTTAATTGGTTTGTTTTGTTTCAGCATAAAATGCAGAACTGAATTAAGATATATAATGGTAAAATTGTAAGGACTACAAAAAGCATGAAAACCATTTAGTTACTATAAGCCAACAGCATCCTAATTTTATCCATGGACAGATTGCATGCAATCAATTAAGTAGGTAAAAGCCAAAAGCATCCTGATACAAACTATAGAAAACAAAGAAAACATTATCTAAGCTGCTTATTGTAATCGTTATTTGTATTGCATATTGAAGCTTGTCCAAAAGCAATTGTTGAAAACCAGTGAATAACTTGTCTACTTACTAATAACAGATTAGAACCATTTGTGTTTAGCCTCAAGAAATCGGCATATATTAAACATAAGATTACAATAGTATTCCGGCATGCCGTTAACACAAAATAATAATAGTACCAAAATAATACATGCCATGAGAAGTATCAAAAAATATTACACCATTTGTCACCAACAATTTGAGAACATATCTAAAACTAATTTGTCTTCTCCAACTTAATGATCTTTTTCTGTTTTGTGGAAGAAAGTTCTCCATCACACACAACTTCCACACTTGTAGATTCAGTTGAGGCACCATGTATATGTCTCTTTCCTGTTGGTGTTAAGGGTTCAGGGTTATGCTTTGATGTAATCTCTAGATCCTGTACCAAACATTATGCACAGAACCCGTAAATACAACATCATGGAATGATTCAAAGACATGTTAAGGGAAATAAGAGAAGTATACCGCATGCACTTCACATTCTTCTCCAGCATCGGTTTTTGCTTCATCGACGCTTTCTTTAATCTGCACAACATGTATACATTAGCTGGGATATCGTTAATAGCATAGCAGATATATGAAGGATTATATCGAGAACACATCACAATACCTGCAGCGATTGGGTTTCTAGTTTTGTTGTAGTGGATACCTAATTTGCAATAACAAACCAATCCATCATCAACAAAAAGGTGTATGTAATGCAAAACAAATATTCTTACTCAGGGTGGTTCAATAGTACCTTTGAGGTCTCCCACGGCGCCTGTAATTGTTTACAGAATGCATCATCTTTAATGAACATAACAACGGAGCAACTGTCCCAACTGGGTTGCCATTTTACTCTAAAAGCCAGCTTTAATCCTTCCATTTTATCAAGTGCTAGAGGGAACTCTAAGGGATCCGTTATGCCAGCCTACGTAAAATTGACACACAGAATAATTAACCGGGTAGTTAATAGAATCCATTCCCTGTAACATTCTATTTTGAAACAGATTGTGAGTTGTGTGTATATGATAAATAAGTATAGTATAACACCCTACTTATACCCATATGCAATGACGTACCATTACAACGCAGAATTATTGACAGGGTAATAAAGGTTAGATAAGCCTACGTTATGATTAATTCTAATGCTAACGGATAACGACGTTAAAGTAGATTTAACCTTAATCATTGTCTCACGCATCTGAGCAGCAGACTGTTTCAAAATCTCATTACATTCCCTATCCCAGAAAATGAATTTGCAAGCCACGCCCGCATGGACAGCCTCAATTTCAATCTTATACCTGTTTAGGAGTGACATTTGAAGTTAGAATATAATAAAGAAAAGGGCAATTGGGCTTAATTAAATTCATATAAGCACCTATAGATTTCGGTTTCAGTTTTATGGTCATTATCACATTTGTACGGTGGATGATCACCACGAACAGCTTTTGGACATGCATAGCAAGCCTGATAATACCATCCGAATGAAGAAGCTATCAATTTTTTGGTTTCAGCAACCGTTGCACAAAATGTCGTCTGCACTCAATTCAAACAATATACACTGTAAAGCATAGGATTTAACAAACCGTAGAAAATGCATATATAAAAAAAAGTCATATAACAGACCGCGCGCAGTTTTTTAATCTCACTGAGCGGTAGTACAACAGCACGTTCGAGCAACTTTTGGGTTGGGGTTTGTCGTCCGGTATCAGAATTAGAATTCTGTGAGTAACGCTGATACTGAGAGCTTAATTGGCTGGAAACGGTAACCAAAGATTCCTTAGGGCACCTGCAAGAAACAACGATAAGTAAAAAAATGAGAGTGACCTGAGTATGTTCATAAAAAAAGTTGAATACGCATGTGTCAATACAAGAAAATCTCCTTACTTATCTAAGAAGTTTTTCATTGCCGGCAAATCCTCATTGATACAGAGCCGCGTCACGTGAAAGGTGTTGGTAACCGACAGTGGATATTGTCCTAAAATTACAAATTCATAGTCAAAATTGCGTATATTGACGTAATATAGTAAAAGTGTTTCGATTGTCTAACCCTCTTCTTTAACTTTTGCGTATTGAAGAACCAAGATTGTTGGATTAGTTGCGTCACCCCGCTCTTTGTTAAAATTAAAGAATTGAGCAGCATAGGACTCCCATAATGTGCAATTAATCGTGTTGTTGCTGGGCATAATAAAATGGAAGGATTAGAAACACAATATGGCCATGGAGCAAGACAAACATAGGGTGCATGTTAGGAGCTAATTACCTCTCATCCCTAAGGACCAAATTGACCTGCAGTTTTTTGCCTCCAGTCTGTGTCTGAGCATATGCGATAGACTCGACCATACCAATAACATCTGCAAAAAGGATAACAACAAACAACATAAGTAAAACGAAGGAAACATTTAAAAAAGTGTATCATGCTCCAAGTCATAAATAAAATGTTACCGAGCAGCAAATCTTTCCGATATTTCCCGGTGATGATATCAGCGAAGCTGGTAAACTTCCTTTGCTTAGGTTGTATTTCATGTTTGTTAACATCCGAAACCGATGTTCCTCCCGTAAACTTTACCAGATACTTGTGTGTGGATGGTTTGAAGAGCAAGTTATTTGGCTGTACTTTAAAGTTGGACACGGTGTAGGTTGAATTCAGAGCAAATTTCTCGTAATATGCAGCCTTGTGTGCAGGCGGAACAACAACATGGACATCACATCCCTGACCAATATATTAAAATCCACCAAGTTAGGAGCTATAAACAATCTTATGCAACTGTTATGACAATGGTTAAAGATTTGTGACTCATGGAAGCATATGTAATAACCCAAAAGTTTGAATTTATGAACATAATATGAATCAAATCCATAATAAGCTAAGATACCAAATAAAACAAATTGCTTTTGAAATATATAGAATACACACAAACTGTGAATGGTACCATATACTGTTATGACCTCTCTATAATATATAAAACACACACACATTATGAAAGCTACCAAACAAACGATGGATACCTTTTGAAAGCTACAAAACATCAACAATATTAAAGCTATTAAATTACTTTTTAAACTGACAGAACAAAAAACAACAAAATATAAATCGGAAAATACGAAACGGTTTAGGCCGTAGAACATACATCCTTGTCAATGAAAATCATTTCAAAGTGTTCTTTGTTGTTGGAAACAACACTCCATTTGTGCTCAACTCGAACCGCAACCTTCCATAACTCCTTACAGTCGCTGATGTCAGCAACACGCTCTAACGGTCTTGCCATGGGGGAGGAGGAGAAAGGAAGAAATGAGAGTTTTGGTATGAAAAAGAAACGAAGAAAGGAAAGAAATGGAGGAGGAGAAAGGAAGAAAGGTTTTTGAGAGAGAAGATGAGAGAGAGAGACGGAAAGAAATGAAGAAGTGAAGAGATTGAATTTGCTGAAGGAAAATAAAGAGACATAAGATTTGTATTGAAATTTGCAAAACCATAGCTGCAAGAAAAGAGAAAAGTTGAGTGTGTATGCAGGTTCATTCATTGGGAGAGAGTCCCATTGTGTGAACAGGGGAATACGGCGTTCATTCATTGGGAGAGAGCTTAATTGAGTGATAGAGAAGCCAAAAAAAGCAGAAAGAAATTAAAATGAGATTGGGAAAAGTAGAAAATGCAAATAGAGTGTCCACGTGGGTAGGTTAAATGAAGAGAATTTAGGAAAAGGGTAAAATGGGTTTTTAAAGAACATCTATCTTTCTTATATGATAGATAATAATAATGATAATAATAACTATAATAATAAAATGAAATAAAAATTAAATAGTAAAAAACACTAAAAAAAACTCTAAATACTTAAAAACGTGACATCGACATTTAATTTTTCTCATTATTTTACCTAAGATGAATTAAAAGAAAAAATAAAATAAAATAATAATAATATACCAATATGATTTTAAAACTTAACTGGGTGCAAATCCTGTGATTAAAAAACTAGTAAAATTAATATAATTCTAAAAATCTAGTAATAACTAATAAAATATAATTCTATACTAAAAAATATATAAAAAATAATAGTTATTAATGTCAAAAATAAAAATAAATAAATTATATTAACAGTTAAAATATTAGAAGTAACAATAACTATATCCTCGAAATAGCACAATAAAATAGTTAATAACTATAATAACAATTAGAAAGAAAATAGAAAGAAACATAAAGACAAAAAGGGAGGAATTGAACTCAGGTTTTCTCACATGTGTTTTGTCAATTGTGCTATGTTATTCATTCGAAATAAAAAGCTAATTGAAAATATATAAAGATGACACAAATCTTTGTTATTAAAAAAACACAAATACTTTAAAGTAAATTATTGTATATTTTTTCAATAAACAAAATTTATCTAATGTTAAAAATGTTAGTAAAATTTGAGCAAAAATATTTATAAAATTAAAAAAAATTCAAAAATGCTGAATGTTAGAAATAGGACGGTCAAATTTGGGGTATGGCAGCTGCCCCTATTTAATTACTCTTTGATTGAAGGGTGCGAGAATACGTAGTTCTCGCACATTCGAATCGAAGGGTTATTAAATACTAGAAGACCCCAAAATTTGACTTTAGTTTGGAAAGGATAACCTGCTAAAGACTCGAGACTAACACATCAGATTGTGTCATAGATTTTGCGTATTCGTCATAAAGACAAATAAGACAAGTTCAAATAGTTCATTGTCGTTTCAGGACTGACACAAAGAATTATACTATGTACTTATCGCAACCTAGAGGAGAACTAGCACATAATAAATAACCCACTGCTGCTCAGCGAACTATCATGGATTCCTTTATATCTTATCACAACCTAGAGAATAAGAAATAACGGGTTCCAACTCTAATTTAGATTTTAATCCAAGTAGAGTTGAGGAAAGATGGAGAACTGACTTGCCACATCCTAGAGAGCAAGTAGTCGCCAATCTATTCTTTATCTATCACTGCCTAGAGGATAGATAAAGTTTACATTTAACCAAGATTAGATAGTATAGTGACTGTAGATAATCATACCTATGCTAACTGGTAAACGTTCTCACCAAATGTTTGCACCAAATGTTCCCTAAGTTGTTCACACCACGTGTTTATACAAAATGTTCCCCAAATGATTCACACAAAATGTTTGCATCAAATGTTCCCCAAATTGTTCTCACCAAGAGTTTGCACTAAATGTTCTTCAAATTGTTCTCACCAAGAGTTGACACCAAATGTTCCCCAAATTATTTTCACCAAGAGTTTGCACCAAATATTCCTCAAATTATTCTCACCAAGTGTTTGCACCAAATGTTCCCCAAATTGTTCTCACCAAGAGTTTGCACCAAATATTCCTCAAATTATTCTCACCAAGTGTTTGCACCAAATGTTCCCCAAATTGTTCTCACCAAGAGTTTGCACCAAATGTTCCCCAAATTGTTCTCACCAAGTATTTGCACCAAATGTTCCCCAAATTGTTCTCACCAAGTGTTTGCACCAAATGTTCCCCAAATTGTTCTCACCTAGAGTTTGCACCAAATGTTCCCCAAATTGTTCTCACCAAGTATTTGCACCAAATGTTCCCCAAATTGTTCTTACCAAGTGTTTGCACCAAGTAGTTTACCAAATTGGTCACTTCTAGGGGACTAACATGATAAGAATGGAAAATATATATTTTGTATGGGATAAGATTTTTTTTGAAAAAGGACATACTAATGTCTGGAGTGGGACTAACATATAAAGTTTACCGCAAATTAGATATTTCTACCACAACCTAGGGGGTAGATAATGTGAGTTTGAAGTTTGAATTGATAGTTGAACAATTAGATCGCAGACATGCTATCTAGTGTAACTAGTTTGTGACGGTTGTGTCTGTTCTCAACCTAGTATGAAATTTTACAATTCAAAGAGTTTGAATCTGAAAAAAATGATTTTGACTTAAAAAGTTTGAATAATACATCTGTAGGCTGATGACGACTAGGTTTTTAGATATGAATTGCATGTATGTTGCCTAGTATTACCTCTATTTGTAACGCCTCTAATAATTATGTCCATTTTTAATTGAGGTTTCTATTTGTACTAGTGTGAAAGCTAAGATTTGAATTTGTAGTTTATGCATCTGAATTAGCTTTGCTTAGTAAATAGGTCCCGAATTCTGTCAAAGTATTCTTGGGCCCATGTCATGATCGAAATGTTTATGCATAATGTTTAACGAAGGTGTTACGAATATGTAGATGCACTAAGTGTTATAAGTGTTATTTATTTTAAAACCTTTGAAGTTGACTCAAGATTTTTTTTACCAGTGTCCCTATGCTGACATGATTTCTCGATACTCTTTTTGAACTCGGAGATTGTTGTCGTAGGAAAGAGATTCACTAGGGATTGAGAAGATACGAAGAGAGCTTGCCCATTTGTGGAGGATCTTGCCCCAATTTGTTGATTTATATAGATTCTCCTTGATATGATCTCGTATGTAGTTTGATCATAATATGAATGATCCCACTATTTTGTATTTTGAGGGCATTATGCCTTTGATTAATGGACTCTTGAAACGACTTTCCCCAATGGTTTTTTTTACCCAATTTCTTTGAAAGAGCCTCGTAATGGTCTGCCAAAATATTTGAATTTTGAAAAGTATGCCCCAATATTTAGATCTGAAAAGTGTCAGGGTGACATATATTTGATATAGTTTGCCCCAAGTATCCAAATCTTGAAAAGTTTGTTCTTTGAATTCGCTTGAAAGGGAACTTAGATCCTACATGTCGTAAGATGAATTTGATATGTTCTGCCCCAAATTACGAGTCTTAGAAGGATGCCCCTTGATTATTAAGGTCTTGGAAATGTATGCCCATGATTGACTGGTGCTTTGAAATGTGACCCAAGTTGATTGAATCTTAGAGTGATCACCCCATGCGATATGCCCCTAGGATCATTAGGATTTTCCCCTGATTATAGGGCTCTTCTTATATGTTTTGCCCCTAGTCAGGAACATCTTGAAATGGGCCACTTTTGATTAAGTCTGTTTTGAGATCTCCTTAATGCTAAGTATTGATTCGTATGTAAAAATTTGTACATTTTGAAAAGTAATTCTTAATGATGCACATGTAAGTTTTGAAATCGAAATTGATTATTGAAAAGAAATGGATGATTAGAGATGAAGACGTGGCAACGTGGTGATAATTTTAACAAATATTAGGAGTCAGTTTTTAATACAAATTTTCCTTAGTATGCTTTCATAGTTAACCTAACTTCAATTAGGGCTTTTGAGGGTTGTATCGTGGCCATGGTTCGTGGTTTAAGAAACAAAGGATATAAGGCTCAAATTTTATTTAAATCCACCCCATTCTCCTTGATGTTCTCCAGTCCTAAGTTCAATTAATCCAATGGATGTAGTCGCGATGATGATAATAAGCATTGATAAAGATCCAAGCGCCAATGAAGAGCATTGATAAGATCCAAGCGCCCATCAACATCATTTATAAGATGAGAAGCTTTAATGATTTTGAGGTGGCAGTCACAAGATTGTTCTACAATTTTTTGTTTTCAATCCCTTTTTTTTTGCATTAGGCCAACTCTTTTGAATTTGCGGTCCATCAGGATGCCCTATCTTTTGCCTAAGTCAAGTTTCTTTTGATTTTTACTTGACTTTAGCAGGCTTTCTTTATTTTTGAGTTTCTTTTTATTTTTCGATCTTTGAACATTTGTGACTGCCATGTTGATTGTTGTAAGCTTCATCTTTATTTCTTCATTGATCTTGAATGATATACTAAGGAAGGAGATGTTATAAGCTTTACCTTCATTGTTTCCTCAATCTTTGATGAATGCAAGGAAAAAGATGTGCTTGAACTTTTGCTTAGATTGGCTAATTCTCCTGAGTATAGAATGTACCATTGGATTAATTGAAATCTACCCTGCCCCTAGTTGAAATTAAGGTTATTTTAGAAAATAGAATAAAACTCCAACTCCTGGCTCGGGGGGGTTGACTACGGATTAACTTCCTTATTTCTCCACTGTTTAGGATTTGAAATAATGCCTTACATCATCAGGTCGGTTTTACATTGAAAGCATATGTTAGCAACAAAAAAAAAATTATTTACATCATTCTCCCTCGAAGTTTGTTAAAGGCAAAAAACAAATTGATTGAATTTTTTTTTTGAATTTTGATTTTTTTTGTAGATGGAAATTGATGGCATAAGAAATAATGGATATGAGTGGATGGACTTCAAAACATGCATGATTATTTTATTAGAATTATTAATCCAAAGATACAAGTTTACACCAAATACAACTTTAGCAACAAAGAAATTACAATTCGAAATTGATAAAGTCTAATGATCATATGGATGGGATTCGTTGTTGATACACCAATCTTAGGATATACCTTCTTAGTTCTTGTATTTTTTCAAAGTAAGGAGTGATCTTTGACTCTTCTTGGGCATACCTATTTTGTTGATAAGACAATTGATGTTGATATTGTTGCTTTTGATATAGGGGATCCCCAATGGTAGTTGCATCTGAGACATTGTATGTTTTTAACTTGTATGATAAAGGGTTTCCCCTCTCTCCAATAAGACTTGTATCTCTTGAGTTTTCTTCTCGAGTTCATATGGGAGTATCGAAAATCTGCTAGCTTGAAGGACAATTAGACAAAGAAATTAGTGTACACTAGCACGCCACCATCGTTCGATGGTGATCGTGTGGACCCCTAAGGTCAATTCAAAGGCGTTTGATCGAAGCAGAGAGACAGATGACTCATATTGAAAAATATGGTGGAGAGCCTGCATGGGATTACAGTTCAGTAATCTCCATCAAAACGGATGATACACACAGAAAGAGTATATGATTTAGCTCTTTTTGCTAGGGAATACCGTAGAGATATATAAAGGATTGCACCACAGCAACCTCACCACGCGGCCAGTTGATGGCGACAAGTTGCAGACCAAATGAAGTTATGAAGGGAGTACGTGCATTCTCCTCCCCTTTTAATTTACATAATCCACGAAATATGTAAAGTTAATCCATTAATTTTTCACGGATACGGTAGATGTAAAATCCACCTATATCTTAATATTTAAAAAAACATTGGGTCTATGCTAAACATTATTTTTGTTAGGTGAGCTCGCCAAGGTGTCAGGACCTTGTGCCTACGTATTCTCGTTGTGCAAAGAGAAAGTTAGAGCCCTCGTAGTTCGACTCAAAAAGAAACATAAGAATTTGTTTTTTTGGAAAATGTTATATAAAAAGAACTTAGGGACTATAATATAGAAAGGGGAACCCTAATAGGCTAGGGATAAGGACATATGAAAGGGAATCCCTACAGTCTAAGGAGTATGACAGACAAACTGAAGCATATACAAGTTAGGATAGTAATACCCTATACCAGTTTTTTTTTTGAAATATGTTGAAATGCGAACACCTTAAATGGGTTTTAGGTGAATAACCTAAAGAAGATAGGGTAGCCAATACCATATACCAGTCTTGAGATAGAAACAAGAACACCCCATACGAGTTTATGGTAGTGAATACCCTGAAGAGGCTAGGGTAGTAATATCATATACCAGCTTTGAGATAAAAACAAGGACACCCCATACGAGTTTATGATAATGAATACCCTAAAGAAGCTAGAGTAATGAATACCCTATACGAACTTTGAGATAGAAACAAGGACTCCTCATACGAGTTTATGGTAGTGAATACCCTAAAGAGGCTAGGGTAATAATTCCCTATACCGGTTTTGGGATGGATAACAAAAGAGAAACCTTGCGGGTTTCTTGAAAAAGAAATAGACAGAAAGTAACCCTAGTATGTATGCACTTAAGTCCGTCCTACAGATATTCTACCTTTCCCCATGAGGGTGGTTTTCTTAAGGGTATCATGGATAACACGAAAGGGAAAAGGCACAAGGGCCTCCCTTAAGCGGAGTCTCTTTGTAGACCAAGACTTTTGTCTTTTAGGTCGTACAAGGTCTCAGCGTGAGATTTTGTTTTGGATTTTACAAAGAGTCGTAGGTCAAATCCAAAGTCCTACCTCCGAAAGTGTGCTCTTTCTAAAGGTATTTCTTAGGATAAGACCGACTCTAGGTGAAATAGTCGCAACAACGCACGGGGGCAGATTAGCCCTCGTGGCCAATTGACATTTCGTTTCTAAGGTTCCTTCCATTTTTTCACACCAAAAGATCCCACCAATATATATAATAATTGATAAAATAAATTAATAAAATAAACAATTAAAACGAGTATGGAAATAACACCAATAAATAAAATAGAAACACAAAAAGGAAAGGAATAATTGATTTAGTCAAAAATAATATTTAAATTGTATTCAAGTGAATGAAATTATTTATAGTGATGAGTTAAAGAGTATCCCTTAGTATGTAAGTGCATAAGTTAGTTCTACGGGCAATCTACCCTCCTATAAAGGTAGTTTTTTCTTAAGGAATTTATGGATAACACCAAAGGAAAAGGCACAAGGGCCTCCCTTAAGTGGAGCCTCATTGTAGACTGAGATTTTGTCTCTTAGGTCGTACAAAGGTCTCACCATAATTTTTGTTTTGGCTTTACAAAGAGTCGTAGGTCAAATCCAAGTCCTACCTCCGAAAGAATATTCTTTCCAAAGGTATTTCTTAGGATAAGACTGACTCTAGGATAAATAGTCGCAACAACGCACAGGGGGCAGATTAGCCCTCGTGGCCACTTGACGTTTCATTTTCTAGGGTTACTTTCATATTTCTCATTAGGGGTGGCAAAACGGGCCGGAGCCCGCCGGGCCGCCCGCGCACCCGCCAAAAATTGGCGGGTTGGGTTGGGATTTTAGGCTCGCCGCTCGCCAAAGCCCGCCCCGCCAAAACCTGCCGCCCGCCATACCCGCCCCGCCAAAGCCCGCCGCTCGCCAAAACCCGTTCCTCCTCCAAAACTCACTCTTTTTTTAGTTAATTCTAATAATTGCAATTCTTGATGGTTTATTTTAAACATTTATTCATAAATATATGTAATATTTTTTAGAGTAAATTTGTTAAAAAATTACTTTTATAAAAAATTGTTTTAAAAAATAAGTGAAAAGTTTAATTAAAAGGTAAAAAAAGCATATTAATCTATTAAAAAAATATACATAAAAATAGGCGGGTAAGCCTGCCGCCCGCCAACCCGCCATCTTGGCGGGGCGGGCATGATTTTGATGCCCATTTTACTTGGCGGGCATGCCCGCCCCGCTCGTTTTTTGACGGGCATAAGGCGGGGCGGGCGGCGGGCGGGGCGGGCGGCCCGTTTTGCCACCCCTATTTCTCATCACAATAGTCATCCCGTAAAAATTATAATAAACGTAAAAATAAACAAATAAATATAAAAGATGAATAGTATGAAAAATAAATTAAATAATAATAAATAAATAAATAACCCAATATAATAAAATTCCCAAATAGAAAACCTAAACCTAAAAGTAGGGTCGACTCTAAGTTTAAGGAACAATTCCCCAGCAGAGTCGCCAGTTGTAGCAACCGGCTTAAAATTTTAAGGAAAAGAGTCGCCACCATTTATTTTATCCTAAAGGAAGGGAATTAAACGGATTATTCTATGTTCGTGAGTCTGTTAGACGGAGGGAAGGTGTTAGGCACCCTTTGTTTCCCTTGTATTCAAGGGGACCCCTTTTAGGTTTAGGTTCTTTATATATTTAAATTGAGGATACGGTAAACGTACGTTCACCTATATCATAAAAATGATTTTTATTAATATTTAAAGGGAATTAAGTTAAATGTTTATTTTTTTATGGTTTTAAACTTGAGATACAGTAAACGTACATTACCCGTATCAAAAATAATTATATTAATATAAAAAAGAAATATGTTGGTATTTTTTATAGTTATACTCGCTAGGGTTTCAAAACCCTATGCCTACATATCCTCTAGTGCAGTGAAGAAGTCAGAGTAATCGTAGTTCACGTTAAAGTTGTTGGTTATTTGTTTTTCTAGGGATTGCGAAATATTTTAAAAATCTCCTTTGAATTTATCTAAGTTTGAATTGGTTGTAATCGTAGACATAGTTCATAGTTGATTTAGAAAATAAATTCAGAATCCTTTTTTGAAATGAGTTTGAATTGATAATTAAGTTAGTATATATATATATATTAAAAAAGGAGATAAAATTGGTTAGCTATTTTAATGTATAAAATTCTATATAAAAAAAACTCTAATAATGTTTGTAAAAACATTTAAGATAAGATTAGGCATTTGGAAGAGAAAGTTTAATAATTATTATAAATACGATTATGTTATTTATCTAAATTACATCATATGTACTTATTTAATTATTGTGAATGTTATTTTCTTTTTAATAAAATAATTCTTGGGTAAAGAAAAATAATTAATGAATAATAACAAAAATTATTAAATTAATTAATTATTGTAATTATTTATTAAAAATATAAGAAGGGTGTATCATGTTAACGGTTAAGTAATACAAGGGTGTCTGATGGTAAGAGAGTCTGGCCCAAATGTACATTTGGGGTCCAGTTCGACATAGGGGTGTATATTGAATAACCTAAAAAGCTAGGGCCGGTTTGAAAAGCTTTTTAAAAACTCTATTTTAGTTTTTGAAAATTTTAAAACTAAAAACTTGTTTGAATATAATATTTTACAAATGTGTTTTTAAAAACTCTTCACAATTTTTCAGTTTTTAAAAATCAAAAAACTGAAATGGCTAAATTGTATTTTGATTTTTACTTTTCAGTTTTTAAAAACTAATCCCACTAACCTTATTAATGTTCACTCTAACAAAAAAAAAAATTATAAATTCAAAGGAAAAACAATAAATAATAAAAAAGATAGGAAATTAGAAATAAAAGCAAATAATCCTTCTCTCTCTCTCGTCATTCTTCTTTCTCCTTACTGTAACAACAACAACATCAAATTGAAGAAAAAAAAACAAAACTCTTTTCATTTCTTAAACACAGTCAAAAGAAACACCATGAAACAAAATCACCAAAAAGTATAAATCAACTTCCAATGGAAAGATTAAGTGAAAAAAACAAATGGCGAGAAAAATACCGAATCCAGAGGAACAGAGTAACGGGTCGGATCCCGCGCGGTAACTTTCCGGCACCGATGCGGTTATGATGTCGGCCGTTTCGTGGTGGTGTGGAGGTTCGTCAAAAGTGGTAAGTTTCCGCGGCTGTTGGGCTGAACGCGATGATGCCGGTGATGGTTTTTGGGTTGAGTGGCTGGATCTGGCCGCGGCTGGAGAGGGAGAGGCTATGCGTGCCACTGCTTGCAGCTAGCTCGCATGAGGGTCTCGATTGGAGATTGGATAACGGTTGCGAGTGGTGGAACTAGGCGAATCCGAGGGGTCGCATCGGCTGGGCGTGGCTGCTATTCTTCGGTTTTTTTTCTCCTTTTACTGTTTCCTCCCTTTTACGGTGTGTTTTTCTTTAATTTTTTTTGATGATGCTGTTTTAAGGATGAATAATTTTGTCGGATAAATCTTTAGAAGTGATGAAGAGGTTTAATTGTTTACCAATTTGAAATTTTGTATACTAATACATGACAAGGATGAGAAACCGTGGATTTGAATACTAATATAAATAATAATAATGATAATAATAACTATAATAATAAAATGAAATAAAAATTAAATAGTAAAAAACACTAAAAAAAACTCTAAATACTTAAAAACGTGACATCGACATTTAATTTTTCTCATTATTTTACCTAAGATGAATTAAAAGAAAAAATAAAATAAAATAATAATAATATACCAATATGATTTTAAAACTTAACTGGGTGCAAATCCTGTGATTAAAAAACTAGTAAAATTAATATAATTCTAAAAATCTAGTAATAACTAATAAAATATAATTCTATACTAAAAAATATATAAAAAATAATAGTTATTAATGTCAAAAATAAAAATAAATAAATTATATTAACAGTTAAAATATTAGAAGTAATAATAACTATATCCTCGAAATAGCACAATAAAATAGTTAATAACTATAATAACAATTAGAAAGAAAATAGAAAGAAACATAAAGACAAAAAGGGAGGAATTGAACTCAGGTTTTCTCACATGTGTTTTGTCAATTGTGCTATGTTATTCATTCGAAATAAAAAGCTAATTGAAAATATATAAAGATGACACAAATCTTTGTTATTAAAAAAACACAAATACTTTAAAGTAAATTATTGTATATTTTTTCAATAAGCAAAATTTAATTAATGTTAAAAATGTTAGTAAAATTTGAGCAAAAATATTTATAAAATTAAAAAAAATTCAAAAATTCTGAATGTTAGAAATAGGGCGGTCAAATTTGGGGTATGACACCCCCCCCCCCCCATTTTTATTAACTAATTTTAGAGTCATAGGTGTAGTGTTCTTGCGTTTAGGCCATAGGTTCCTCACAGTTTCGACCATTACGCCTTTTCGAGTAAAAAAATCATTTTTCTTTGGAAAATTGAGTTCGATCGAAAATTTGTTTCGCCTATTAGGAGTAGAAAAATTCTTTGTTTATTTATCCCGTACAACGGAGTAGTTACGGGTCTCCAGCCTCAAATCGCCAAAAAAACCCCTTTTTTTTCTATTTTTAATGAATTATTTACTGTTTTCATAGTGTTAAAAAAATCTCAAAATTCTTATTTTGTCTAATTAGATTAATTTTTTTTTGACTATTAGGGACATTGTTGGCATTTTCACAATTGTTGTTGCATTGCTATGCACTAGTCCTGGCTACTAGGTCTTCTTGTTCTGACCTTTTTTATTTCGATGCTATGGTAGAGAGAAATTTACACACACGACGTAGAGCAGTTAAGGCTAGCAATAGTTCACCACACTTAATTGAGTATGATTTTGAGTCGCATTATTTACATAACTTATTTGATTCGGATTCTGAAATTTTCTTTCATATGGATGACCAAAGAACCTTAAGGCAGATAGCTGCCCCTGATGTGAATTATAATGGCTTGTGTATGGAATATATTGATGTTGTTGTTCCTTTTAAATTAAAATCGGGTTTAATACACTTGTTGACAAATTTTAATGGTCTTGTCGGTGAGGATACGCACAAACATTTGAAATAATTCCAGGTAGTGTGTTCTACACCATTGAAGCCTGAAGGGATCCCTGAAGATCACATCAAACTTCAAGATTTTCCTTTTTCATTGCACCAAATTCAATCACAAGCTGGAATGCTCTAAAAAGGGTGTTCTTAGAGAGTAATTTCCCTGCCTCCAGAGCTGCCTCAATAAGAAAAGGAATTTGTGGTATTAGATAAGATAATGAGTCATTGGCTGAGTACTGGTACAAATTCAAGAAGTTAGTTTCATGGTGTCCTGAACACCAGATTATCGAGCAACTACTTATTTAGTTCTTTTATGAGTGTTTGTTACCGATGGATAGGAACATTCTTGATGCTGCTAGTGGTGGAGCACTTGTCGATAAAACTCCAGCTGCTACCAGAGCCCTTACTAGAGGCAATTATGTCCAGACCAAGGGCGTGAATCAAATTCAAGTTTTTTCCAACAAAGCTTTAGAAACCAGAATTGAAGAGCTCACTGCTTTAGTCAAACAATTGGCAGTAGCCAAACCTCAAACAACAACTGTGTGTGGTATTTGTACTACTCATGTTCATCTGACTGATACTTGTCCTATCCTGAAAGATGAGTCCATTATTGAGTTGCCTCAAGCTTATGCAGCCAATCTTTATAACCAGAATAGGTACAACAACACTCATGACCTCTCCACCAACATATACCACCCCAATTGGAGGAACCATCCTAACCTTCGATATGGAAACCAGCAACCCACCCAACAACAATTAGTTGCACCCCTACCACAACCACATAACACTCCCCAACCCACGACACCTACACCTTATAGCCCTTCATTAGAGGACTTGGTCAAGCAATTGACTGTTAACAATATTAAGTTTCAACAAAGAACAAAATCTAGCATTCAAGCCTTGCAGACACGGGTTGGACAACTTGCCACTTCAATTAATACCATGCAAGCCCAAGGATCGAACCAAATTTGTCCCCATGAAGTTGTGAATCCAAAGGGTCCTAATGGCAATGTGAGTGCAATTTCTTTGAGGTCCGAAAAGGTCACAGAACCAGCCCCCGAAAAAATAAAATAAAAAATTCTTGAGGTAACATCTAAACCTTCTTGACTTGCACCTTCTTCTGATGTGGTAGAAACCGAAAAAAATAAAGAGTATGTACACTTTAAAAATAGTAAAAATAGAAAATAAATCATTAAATTATTTTACACCTAACTGTCGGGACAGATTTTTGAAACGATGTAATTTTACCAAAAACCGATTTTTCGACTCAAAAGGCGTTATGGCCGAAACCGCGAGGAACCTATGGCCAAAACGCACAAACACTAAACCTAAGACTATAAAATCAGTTAATATTCACAAGATTCCTCGGCAACGGCGCCAATTTGATCCGTTGTCGCACGCGGGTCAAAAATGAGTTAATTTGCAAAACTGTAGTAACGACGGTAACGGTAACTCGAGTATCGTCTCTCAAGGACTCTTGGTTATTACTAATTGAATTCGAATTCGGGGGGTTTGGTTTGGTGGTCGAATTAGAAAAAGTTCTTAAAATAAGTGATTCTGGAAATAATTTGTTTATGAAAATAAGTGATTAATAATTAAGCTAAAACGAATCAACCTACTGTATCAACCCCCAACTTATCATCGATTTATAAAATCCCAATTCCCTAACGGGTTCGTTCGTTCCTATTCGATTATAACAACTACAGACAAGCACAATAGAAATTATACGACAGATGTTCCTGAATTCTTGATTAAGCAAACGGATTAAAAACTGTTACGAATTAAGCAAACGCAACTTTGATCGTTCGTGATAATATAAAAGCTATGTTAACATGAAATTGATTCACAATCATCAATCAACAATCGAATTTAAGAAATCTATCCTATAACAACAATCAAATTAAGCAAATAATTGGAATTATAGGAAGAAATCAAAGGAAACAAATAATTGGAATTATAAAAACCTCAAAGTGGAATCCGAGTCACAACAGATTGATCCTTGATGAATTAGTTCCTCATGATCATACAAAGCAAACTCTCCAAATTCGTGAATAGTGTATTTTCGTGAATAGTGTCCCGTATGAACAGTGCTGCGGCTCTCCCCTATGGGAAAATTAAAAAAAAAACGTTTTACAATCCAACTGGGTCAAACATACGACCCAGGCCCAAAACTAATGACCCGAAACTTAAATAAAACTAGTGCTGCAACTTCAACGAATTTTCGGGCCCTACTACAGCCTGATTCTGACTTCGACTCCAACATGAAAGTTGTAGCTCTCTCTTATCTTTTCGGCGATTATTAGAATGCCTCAATCGGACTCCTGGAACTCCAGTTATGATCGTTTCCGTGCAGACCGCTAATGCTGAAAAATTAATACGAAAAACAAATAAGTGCAAAAATAAAATAAAATATAAAAACATATTAAAACATAAAAATAAATAAAACAAACCGAAGAAATGATTGAGTACAAACATGGAAAAACGTGCATCAAAATGCACTGATCAATCACCCACAAAGTAATGGGCAAGTTGAGATCTCAAATAGAGAGATCAAACAAGTTTTAGACAAAATAGAGCAACCAAACACGAAGGACTGGAGCCTCCGTCTAGAAGACGCACTCTAGGCTCAAAGAACATCCTTCAAGACACCCATTGGGATGTATCCTTATCGACTTGTTTTTGGTAAGGCATGTCATCTTCCTATAGAGAAAGAACACCGTGCTTATTGGGCGGTGAAAAGTTGTAATTTGGAGATGCAACAAGAGGGTATTGAAAGAAAACTCCAATTACAACAGCTTGAAGAGCTTAGGCTAGAGGCTTATGAAAGCTCTAGGATTTATAAAGAGAAAACTAAGCACTTCCATGATAAGATGATTTATAGGAAGGAATTCTCTGTGGGCCAACAAGTTTTACTGTTTAATTCCCGCCTTAAGCTCATGGCTGGGAAACTTCAATCCAAATGGATTGGTCCTTTTGTTGTTACTAATGTTTCCCCTCATGGTGCAGTAGAAATTAAAGTGCAGGTACTGAAAAAGTTTTCAAGGTCAATGGGCAGCGCCTGAAACTATTTCATGGAAATTTAGCGCCTTAAGATGCAAGCATAGAGGAGATTTCTTTGGAAGCACCCAGCTACGCTGCAACTTGATCAAGGAGTTCTTATTCCTTTCTCTCTACTTTAATAACTATGTCCTTTCATTTAGGACATTGCTTTTTTCAAGTGTGGGGGAGGGAATCATTTTGTTTTCTTTACTTTTGTTTCGTTGTTTTGTTTTGTTTTGTTTTCAGTTATATAAAAAAATTCATCTTTTTGAAAGTTTTAGGCAAGAGATTAATCTGAGGTTAATTGTGGAGACTTGGGAAAAGTTTGCAAGGTCGGTATTGTCTTAACACCGTAAGTCTCCTAAGTATGGAAATTATTTTGAATCCTTGTTATGACATAGCCTTGAATTCTCAATCTCTAATAGCTCTTGAGTAGTTTATCTTTGGAGTCGGCACCATCTCACACATGCTCTACGTAAGGAAGCTGATGAAGATAAGTGAGTGATCCAAATTTTATTTGAAATAAAAAAAAAGGAAAGAAAAGGAATGCACCTTCTAAGTTTGGTGACCCTCACTCGGTCACTTAACCCAAAGGTTGTAAAACTCGTTGTTAGTTAGTTCAAAGGTTTCTGGTGCTGAACTTGGTAGGGCGGATTACGGTTCGATCCCCCGCAACTACAATTGGAGAAGCAAAGGGTTATACCACTCAGGTAACAAAACCCCATACAAAAAAGGATCAAAGTCACTAACCAGTAGCCATACTATGAGTGTGTGGAGATAGTGGGATTAATGTGATTGCGCCAGAATGAAAAAGAGTAAAAAGGAGGATGAGTATGTTAGGCTTTGGCATAATAACATGATTCGAAATGGTTTGTGTGTTCAGGAGGCTTATGAATGCACAATAGTGGATTAGTGTTCCTACAATATCCTTAGTGTGCAAAATTAGTACCTATTGATGCAACCTTAACCGAAGAAGAGTTTGTAGACTGGAATGAGTAACTGATGTTGTGTGTTTCTTGAGTTTTCACTTTATTTTGCTCGGAGTGCAAAAGTTCAAGTGTGGGGGAATTTGATCAGGGCATTTTGATGCGCATTCCACTATGTTTATACTTATGCATATCCATACTTTGCTTTGTTTATTTTTCTATTTTATTATGTTTTTATATTTGAGTTTATTTTTATTGTTATTTGATTTTCGTATTTAATTTTCAGCATTAGCAGCTTTCACGGAAAAGGTCATAACTGGAGCTACAAGAATCCGATTGAGGCGTTCTAGTAACCATTGGAAAGCTAAGAGAAAGAGCTACAACTTTTATGTTGAAGTTGAGAGCTGATTCAGAGTAAAACAGTATCAATTATTTCGTTGAAGTTTCTGCCTTTAGAATAATTTAGTTATTGGGCTCGTTCATTTTATGTTTTTGACCCAGTTGGGTTTTGACCCGAATTCTCTTGTGTGCATGCATACCTAGGCGGTCGCACACTGTTCATCGTCACGTTTTTCACTATTCACGAGAAAAATTATACGCTTTGTATAACTCATGGAGAACTAATACCTTCTGGATGGATTTGTTGTATAACGGCAACTAGAATTCTATTCCTTTCAATAATATTATATGATCTTTGTTTTCTTAATTCAATTTCCATGTAATATTGTTGATTAAATTTGATTGATATATGTTCTTGACTTTTGATTGCAATTCAACTCTGCTTAACCGTTAAATTGTGATATCTTTAACTGTATGCTTAATCCGGCAATAGGAATATATATCTTACGATGTCGATCACGCTTGTTGAATGATATTATGTTCAAAAAGGATAGAGATTGTAGTTGTGGCAATCGATGATAAGTAGAACCCGAGGCAGTGAATCCGCTTACGCTATAATCACTTATTTCATAACAACTTATTTTATAATCACTTTTGTCAATCAATTTTTATTATAAATCGATTCAGAATTGTTAGAACACAGTTTGGTTCTAATCTTATCTTAGTGTGGTATGATGATAACAATTAAGTAAATTTTGTATAAGTGAATATGATACTCTAATTATGTATCTCTTATTTCAGAAAGTGTTCTAATCGTATGCTGAAGATCAAACAAAATTAGTACCATCAGAACTTGGACAAAATACATATGCTAAAAGACAGTCATGCTGAAGAAGTTCTAATGAAGAAGCCTCGTTAAGCACCAACCGCTAAAGCATAACTCTAATAGACGTTATCTTTACAAGTCAGAAAAGAAGTTTTCTTGAAGGAATACAATGATAAAATACTCTAACAGAAGAAAGATTACCGTTGGAGACATAATGATTATTAACGGCTAAAAGCATAATTAGTTATAAGTCTCAAGAAGCATGGAAAGCAAGTTTATCCAAGATAACACGCAAACATGAAAGGCTACGGTAGCCTATTATCCAGCATCGGACGGAATCTCCTAAACGCTATAAATAGAAGATCATTTGAGCAAACAAGATACACGCATACAATAACAAAACACAAGAGAGTTGAAACAAAAGCAAGACCACCTGCTCATATTCAAAGAACTCTTACGCTGAAGAACTTTATCTTTATCCTGAGTTCACAATTTCTGTACTTAACAATTAGTGAAATATCAGAGTTGTGATTAAAGCTTTTAAGAAGTAAATTTTAAACACTATTGTTAACTTGTATTAGTTGCTTGAGAGACCAGTTGGGTCAGATTTATCAAGAGTTCTAGGACTATTTTAGTCTTAGAAGTTGTTAGTCACAAGCAGTTGGTTTGTGCGAGGTTGTTAGTCACAAGCATATAGTTTTTGCATTGTTAGTCACGAAAATTGGTTGTACAGTTGTAATCAGTGTTGATTATAGTGGATTAAGTCCTCGATTGAGAGAGGCGAAATCACCTTGGCGGGTGGACTGAAGTAGTTGAGTTATAATGAACCAGGATAAAATTATTGTGTTAATTTTTAGTTTATCGAACCGAAAAAGAAACCACTTATTCAAACCCCCCTTTCTAAGTGTTTTCATAACCTTCAAGAATTAAACCCCCCCCCCCAATTCAATTTAATTTGGTTGAAAGTACAAGAATCCTTGTAATACGACTCAAGCCATTGTCGCTATACTACAGTTTAAAAATTACTCGTTTTGATTCCCGTGCGACAGCGGATCAGTGTATTCGTATTAGCACATAGCCAATTTCTTCACCAAAATTAAAAGTTTCCAACCCTCATTGTGTGGGAAGTTGTGATGTTTCAATCTCTTTATCATTAGATTGCATGTCACTACCAACCATTTGAACTCTATGAGACATGGTGGGTTTGGTTGATTGAGAAGGAAATTGTTGATATTGATATGGGTAAGGTGGTGTAAGATATGGGTAACTTTTAAAATGTGGGTTAATTTTTGGATTTGGATTAAGAATTTTCAAAATTTTGGTTATGAAGTTTATTTGGGTTATGAGATGCATTTTCAAAATATGAGTTGTTTTGTTGAATTGGAATAGAAGGAGGATTGCAACTTTTTGCATAAAATTAGACCAAAAATTATTATGGTTGGGGTCAGGGCCGATGAATGTTGATAATGTGAATTTAAGAAATTTTGAAGAATTAGTTACTGCTGAAACTATGGAAGATAATATTGATTTTGATGCTACTAAAACTGATCATTTATATGCTGAAAATGATGCTACTAAAACTGGTCATTTAGATGATGAAAATGTTGATAGTGTTAATAACAAGGGTTAAATACGTTTTTTGTCCCTATAAATACGCGACCCTGCATTTTTAGTCCCTATAAAATTTCACTTCAATGAAAACTCCTTATAAAATTGTTATGCACCTAGTTTCTGTCCTTACTATCAAACCAGTGTGTATTTTAGAATGAGTATTTTGCAGACATGTTCATAATGTTTTAAAAAGTTTCTGAAAAAAAAAAAAGAAACTCAGAATTTAATTTCTAAGTTGAGGTTTTCATTACTTTTATCATTATTTTTTGAAATTCGAAAAATTCATATTTAATTTTTCTCGTTTTAAAAAATTCTAAAACTTGGTAAATAAATATTTTACTATATTCTACACATATATAAAAAAAATTATTCAAAAATTTAAAAATTAAAGGATAATTAAACAGTTTTTAAAATTTTAGAAAATAGCATGGACTGAAATTGTATGCATAAAAATTTTAGAAGGACCATTTATTAAAGGAAAATTTTATAGGGACTAAGAATGCAGGGTCGCATATTTATAAGGACTAAAAACGTATTTAACCCTAATAACAATCGTGAAGATATACTTGATCCAAGAATTTGGGATTCTCTTGAGTCTGAAATGATTGGTTTATTAGCTACAAAAGGTGATCGGAAAAATAACAAGTGTACTATTTTCAATGACGTAGTTATAATGGGTTTTACCCTAAGTATCGATCTCGAGGATTGCGTAGAAAATATAAGTTATTATAATGAGTCATTTAAACAAAAGAGCATAGGGGTGCTTTTGCTTATCAATGAAATAAGTTGAAATAATATAAATAAGCTGAAATTAAAGTTGAGCTTTTTATAATATGAGAATAATGCCAAGGTAAGGTGTGTGATTTATCTATAACTCCTCTGGATTAAGATCTCTTTAACAAGTTCATGGAATTCAATTATTTATTCTTAAGGATGTTTTCCTAAGTCCTTAGTGAAAACCTTTTGGTTTATAATCCTATTACCTAAGTCCTTAGAGAAATAGGAGAAAACCAAATCTGTGATTAATCAAGAATTTCTAAATAACCTTACGGTATCCTTGGTCCTAGGTGATAACTATAAGGTTCAATTGTATACAAACCTTAACAATCGTAGTCCTACAAATTGTTAACCACAAAATAATTCTTATTGATCCGATAAAGAAAACATTAAAAACATTATACAATCGAATTGAATAATAAAAACTTTTGATTAACGAAATACCAAATCCAGAGTTATCACAGATCAAATCAGGGACACTCCTAGCATTGGGGGGTTTAGCCTCTCATAATATTCAAGAAACACAAAGCAAGGAATTTAGACATTACAAAGATAATTGGGAACTTTGATCTTCAATGGTGTCCACCTTTGAATCTCTCCGTCTCCGAAACCCTTGATGAAGCTATCTTCTCCACTTTCTGGATTCTACCGTATGATGCAAAAAGTGCCTTCTCCTTGTCTCCAAATCACTTTTTAATCTCTCTAGGTTTTCAGGTCCAAGACAGAACACCCAAAATGCCCCTGGTGCTTTAGAAATATCAAAATAGAAAAAATCAGAATTTCTGTCCGCACCAGCTGACACTTTGGGGAGGCTTCTTCAGGAGGTCTGACACGGCCGTGTCAGGTGACACGGGCTGCCCGTGTCAGCCTCTGCCTATCCACTCCATTTTTGCCCTTCTTCTCCTTTCCGTGTACCACTTGGACTTGAGATCTTTCTTCAATCCAAAGCCAACCTACAACGATTACCAAACGAGATCAAAAGCACCTAATAGACAAGATAAATGGCACAAAAACAAAATGCACACAAATTAACTAGAACTAGATGAGTCAAAGAAAAACTCTTAATAACAACCACAAAGTGTTACCAAGTATGACGATCTTATGAAGAAATTAAGTAGAAATGGTGACCGATCAAAAGGTCCTAAAAGATATTTCTCTATAGTGAAGGGTCCTAAAGATAAATAATCTAGGCAGTTTACGGCTAATTTGTATACTAGAGTTTTATCAAATGCAGAGAAGTGTTTTATCAAACAATTTATAAAACATCTCAACGATTGATTAACAAAGAAAATGATCATTGAAAGAGTGTTTTAAAAAGAATTATTTCAATAGTGAAATTTCTTGCCAAACATAATTTGGCCTTTCGTGGTTCTAATGAGAGATTGTATCAAAATAGCAATGGCAATTTTTTGGGTTTAATTGAAATGTTGGCAGAATTTGATCCAATTGTCCAAGAACATGTTAGACGTATTACAAATGATAATGTTCATGTTCATTTTCTTGGACATAACATTCAAAACGAATTAATACTTTTGCTTTCTTCTGCAATAAAAAATGAAATCATTAGAAAACCCAAACAAACAAAGTATTTTTCAGTGATACTTGATTGTACTCTAGATGTTAGTCACCAAGAACAAATGTCTTTGATAATTCGATATGTGGACGTTTCTTCAAATTCTGTTAGCATTGAGGAATCACTTTTAGGATTTTTGAATGTGAATGATACATCTGGCCAAGGATTTTTTGATGTTTTGCAAGATGAAATGAAAAATCTTGATCTTAACATATTTGATGTGCGAGGACAAGATTATGATAATGGGTCAAATATGAAAGGAAAACATCAATGTGTACAGAAGAAATTTGTAGACATGAATCCGAGAGCATTTTATACTCCTTGTGGTTGTCCTAGTCTTAATTTGACATGATATGGCTAACTCGTATATTAAAGCTAAGGATTTTTTTGGAGTTGTTCAACGCATTTATACAATTTTTACAAATTCTACTAAGAGATGGCAAATTTTGAAAACTAATGTAAAAGGGCTTACTCCAAAATCATTATCATCCACTTGTTGGGAGAGTCACATAAATAGTGTCAAAGCTATAAGAGCTCAAATGTCAAATTTTAGAGAAGTTTTGCTTGAAGCAGGGCCGATTTTTGGCCTGTTGCACAGGACCTCTAAAATATGGGGGCCTAAAAAAATTTATAATTATAAATGTTTTAGTAATATTATACTAATAGTTTGAGTGGGGAAAATATCATAGTTTATTTAGCTGTGCAATGGTAGAGCTTTTGATTTTTTACAATGTGGTTGGGAGTTCCAACCATGTAGACTAGTTTTTTATTTAAATGAATTATTTTACAAAAATTGCCGAAATATTTCAATAAATAAATGAACCGCTTGGTGTCCAATCATCTAAATCGAATCAAATGCACCAACAACAACTATTGATGTGATGCCATTACAGGTTAATTAATCAAATCTTAGAAGTCCATTTTTTGAATTATCATCAAAACCATTATGATGAAAAATAATAGTTTATATGTTGTTTAATCATTATTTTTTTATTTGTAGAAATTTATAGTTATATTTTATTTTTTAATCAAAATTTAAAAAATTACTAGTAAGTTTAGAATTATTTTTATTTAAGTTATTATTATAAATAGATAAGTAAATTATTAGGTTTAAGGTATTTTTAAACAATCTATCATGAATTAATCGGAAAATTTTTTTACTAACCAAGTTTTAAGAGTTATATACATAACAAATCCCTATTTCAAGAAAATTACCCCAATAACCATGTTTGGGGGTGTTTTACACGTAGGCGCCATTCCATATGGCGCCTCCTATTTTTTTTCAATATTTTTCCGTTACCTGCGGATTTAGTGTTACCTGCGAATTTAGCTGCGGACTTACATGCAGAACAAACATTAAAATTTTCTGCATGTAAATTCGCAGGTAATTCCGCAGGTAACACTAAAGTAATTGGAAAAATTTGAAAAAAAATAGGAGGCGCCATATAGAGTGGCGCCAACGTGTGAAATACCCCCAAACAAGGTTATTGCCTTATTGGGGTAATTTTTTTGAAATATTGGTTAATTATGTATATTTTTTTTAAAATTTGATTATTAAAAAAAATTTTCCGAATTAATCTAGCATATAGCATATTTTTTATAATTTTTTTTAATTATTTTAAGTTTCTTGATGTTACTATACCAATTCTAATTACAATATTGAAACTATTAACACAATATAATAAAATTTTAAAGATGTCATAATTTTAAAAATATTTTAAAAATATGAATTTTTTACTGTTTATATTTGTTATCGATATGAATTGACTTATAGTTACATTTGATCATGATTGTGAGAACTAAATAAAAAAAAGACAGAATACACATTTTGCAATTTTATTTTTTTATTGTTGTTTATTAATTAAAACAGTTCATTATTATTTTTTGTTGACCATTCAATGAACTACTTTTTTTTTACCTAATGATAATAATTTTTCTTAAAGCGAAGGAATTTCACATAAAAAATAAAAAATTATTTTTAAATAAATTAAATTTTATTTGAAATATTTATATATTATTTATTTTTTTCTCTAATTTTTAATGTTATTTACAATTTTAATAAAATATAATTTTTTTTATTAATTATTTTTTTTTACTAAGATCAATTTTTAAAATTAAAACAGAATTTCCAAATAATTTAAGACGAGTGCTCTTAAATCCTTACACTTGTTTTTAAGTCTTTATTTGTTTTACAAGTTCCTTACACTTGTTTTTAAGTCTTTATTTGTTTTACAGCTAGTTATCTTTCTACTCTTCAATTAATTTTGGTAATTTCTTTGCCCACTCCCAACCTTCTAGGTCACCTCTGGTGAAAAATCACATATACCCCTGACTTCGGAAATGCATTTCCGAAATGAAAGAAAAAGGTGTTTTCGGAGATGCATCTCCGAAAGCGCCTTTTTTTTTTCAAAATTTGTCTTATTTCGGAAATGCATTTCCGAAAACAGCATTTCTGAAGTTCATTTCCGAAATACTGCGCGTTTTGCAGATTAAGCAAAACAACCCCCCATTCATTTTACCCTAATCTTCTTCCAAACTCAGCCTCTCTTCAAAATTTCTGCAAAAAGCAAGTGTGAAGTATCAGAGATTGCCAACATCTTCTTCCAATCTCAACCTAAATCATCTCAAACTCTATTAGTGGTAAGTTTATCAATTTTTTTCAATTTTTAGATCCATTATTATATCTCTATTAGGGTTGTTTAGGTTGTTTAGATCCATTACTCAAACTCTAAACTGCTATTTAGGTTGTTTAGAATGAATAAAATTTGTTATGATTTAGGATTTTGGGGTCTGCCATGGAAGTTGCAGAAAACTTCTTCGCAGGGGTGTTTCGGAAGTTCATTTCCGAAAACACCTCCATTCCCAGTTTCAGAAATGAACTTTCGAAGTGTATCAGAATTTCAATTTTTTTTAGTTTTTTCTGTTGTCTCGCATATTAATCGATTTCAATTGTTTTCAGGAACATGTCAGGCAACCAAGCACGCACCAGACAGGGTAGAGAGACCCAGACTGCGTCGGCTAGACGCGAGCGGGTGGCGCAACTGGCGTCGACGCAGGGACGAGGGCAGGGCCGGGGACGTGTGCGAGTTCCCGTGCAGATGGACGAGGGTACCTCTACATCTGGATCGAGGAGTCGTCTGGCTCGGGTATCTTTTTTCCGCCAGCGAGAGGAGGAGGAGGAGGTGGAGGAGGAGGAGGCAGTGCCACACCACGAGGCGGAGGAGGTACTGGATGTTGACCCTCCACTCAGGGAGGAGGATGAGCAAGAGGAGGGCTACCCGGGAGGGCCCAGTGACACTTCCGTGCTGCTTACCTACCACGAGCACGTCGCTCGGCGTATCTGGGAGGGAGAGGTATTTTTTATAATTTGCCCGACTATATTATTTAACCGTTTATAATTTAGCTGTTTATTCAATATTTTCTTAACGGTCTATTTAACATATTTTTTAATTTGTTTTTTTGTAACAGGAGAGAGAGCCTTTGAAAATGGTGAACCACTCCCGGAAGGTTTTTAGTCTGTTTAAACCAACTGCTGAGTGGTTTAACGACGCGGTGAGAGCTTCAGGGCTTAGTGGGCTCTGCATGATGGGGTATACCACCATCAGCCACGGCATGCAGGGGGCCTTTGTGGAGCGGTGGCACAGGGAGACGTCTTCTTTCCACTTACCGGTTGGGGAGATGACGATCACCTTGCATGATGTGCAGTGTCTTCACCACCTGCCGATTAGGGGGGCGCTGTTGACCCACTCCCGAATCCAGAGGGTCGAAGCCGGTGAGTGGATGGCGCTCTATTTGGGTATGGAGCCCGAAGTTGCTGACTATGAGTTCATCACGACATCTGGGCCTCATATCCGGTTCACCACACTGAGCGCATATTTCGAGCACCACCTGGTGTCGGCGGCCGAATCCGAGGATGCGGGTGACGACCTATTTACACAGTATCACCGTGGCTGCGCTCTCTGGTGCTGGTACATGTTTGTGGTAGGCGCTGCGATCTTTGTGGACAAGAGTGCGAGGTACGTCGACGTGACCTACCTCCGCTACTTCATGGACTTGACCACCGTTCACCAGTGGAACTGGGGGGCAGCTACTCTGGCATACCTATACCAAAAGCTGAATGAGGCCTCCAACTGGAGGACGAGGCAGTTGACCGGATCTTGCACACTACTTACGGTATGTTTCATTTTAATTGTTTCGTATTTATTTATGTTTCGTATTTATTTTAATACATTATCGTGTTTGTGTTTCAGAGCGGGATCATCTCTTACTTCTCCCGCATCCACGGCTTCCACATTGATCCTGAGTACGATGATGCCATGCCCAAGGCCGCCAGATACGTTCTCCAGAGGGGGAACAATGTAGTGGGACCATACCGTGGGTACCTGGACCGCACAATGCATGATAACGTCACTTGGAGACTGTCATACCCCTAATTTTGCCCTAAACTTTTTCATCTGATTCATTCACATTAGCATTGGTCAATTCATCTGCATCCATATTAAGTTTCGACTCCGCGCATTGCATTTTTAATTAGTATAAAATTCGTGATTTTAATTTGTCATATTTTTCAATTAGTAATTAATTTAATTTTGTTTTTTTTATTAAAATAATTCATAATCACATTTTTGCATATTGAGTTCTTTTTTTGTCATTTCGAATTTCTTATTTACTCTTTTTTAATAAATTAAACTAGCTTTTCTTTTATTTCATTTTTTGTTTTAAATTGAATTTAATGATCAAATTGTGTTTAATTATTATCATCATTTTAAATTAAAAAAAAATAGAAACTATAGGATACATATTATATGCATTAAAGTATTTTTGTATCATTTCTCTTTTTTATCATTTACAAAAAAAAAAAAAAACAACAATAAGGCTCATTACAAAAAAAGAAGTCTATTACATAGAAATAAAAAAAAAAAACAAAAAAAAAAAGACTTTTCAAAATTTGAATTTTACGCTTCAGTATCCACCATCATTGCTACTGCTCCACCAACCTTGTGGTCCCATACCAGTCCAAAGTTATTCTGCTCCACTTGCATAAAACAACAAAAACTCCCTGCTCCAGCCGACTTGCTGCTCCACTGCACCAAAACAGTCCAAAAAACTCTGCAGCAATACTCCAAAACATTCACCTAAATAGCAAAACAATCCCTGCATCAAGAAAAGCAACAAAAACAGTGTACCAGATATGTTCAAACACTCATCTAAACTTTCCCCCCAAATTCATTTTCATGAGCCTATATAACAAGAGATTAACAACAGTAGAGGGGGAGGAAAACGAACAATCATACAAGAGAACCTCTGCTCAAATCACCGATAATCCCTTCGCATTCTCAAAATCATACCTCACCTTCAAAACCTTCACACTCTAAACTCAACACAACCTCACCACATCTCAAACACGACAACAATACTCATTCAATCTCTCGCTCACTCGGCAGATTCAATACATACACAGCAGTCCCAGCACAACACAAAAAAACGCACGCACAAGCAGTATCAAAAGCGAAGAAGAAGCAGAAGCACGAAGCGATCGAAAAAACAGAAGAACGAAGACGCAAGCAGCGGATTCAGAAGCTAGTAGACGAAGAAGGAAGAGATCGAAGAAGAACAAGTACAAGTACCTGGGTTTGTTGTTTTTATTTGATAATCGAATTGAGTTTTGTCAATAATGGATGAAAAGAAGGGTTTGTACGTACTTGTACAAGTTGTTCTAAAGCATTTGGGCGATGACCGTTAAGCCTTTGTTTGAATGCTTAGATTCCATTAAGGACTTATTCAAACTCGATTTGCCTCTTTCTTTTACAAAAAAACTCTAAAAGAACAATTTCAACTCATCAAATCATTCATTCCTTGCCCAAGTGCGAATCCCTTTCATCGCCCAAGTGCGAATCTTTTCATAACAAATTTTGGTCAATACCAAGTTCCCTTTTTTAATCAAAATGCTTTTTACAATCGAATTGAGTTGAGTCCACAATGGATGAAATTAGAAGGGTTTGTACGTACTTGTACAAGTTGTTCTAAAACATTTAGGCGATGGTCGTTAAGCCTTTGTTTGAATGTTTGTATCTCATTAAGGACTTCTCAAAACTCGAGTCGTTTCAATCTTTTTCACCACCCAAGAGGGGTTTGTACGTACTTGTACAAGTTGCTCTTTCAAGCATTTAGGCGATGGCCGTTAAGCCTTTGTTTGAATGCTTGTATCCCATTAAAAAAACTTCATCAAGCTCAATTTAGCAAACGTTCTTTCAAGTATTTTAGGCGATGGCCGTTAAGCCATTGTTTGAATGCTTGAATTCCACTTTGTTCATAAAACATTTCAATTCAAAACTCATCTTTTCTTTGCCCAAGCGCAAATCTCGCCCAAGTGCGAACTTCATTCAAGAACTCGTCTTCCCGCCCAAGTGCGATTAGACCCATTAAAATCAATCAACAAACTCGTAGTTCTTAGAACTACAATCGCTCTGATTCTTCCATTGAAGATATGTAGGCACAATACTCAAATGTCTTGGAGAGCACACTAAATAAAAAAATATAACTTCGTAGCCCCGAACTACGAACGCTCTGACTTTCCCCATTGGAAATACGTAGGCACAAGACTCAAATGTCTTGGCGAGCACAATAATAAAAAACCCAAATCCCTTTTCTTTTTTTTTGTCCATATAATAATTAGAACGCAAGTAAATAATAAGATAACAATCGATCACAAGAATAACTAAATGGGTCCCATCGAGTACGATGGAGGTAAGGGGTGCTAATACCTTCCCCTTACTTAACCAACTCCCGAACCCAAATTTGGTTACGAAGACCATCTTTGTCCATTTCATTTCATTTGTGGGTTTTATCAATATTTCCCCTTTCCCTTTGGAATAAATAAAGTTTGGTGGCGACTCTGTTCGATATAATTTCGTGGCGATGATTTTTTGACCCGCGACAGCTGGCGACTCTGCTGGGGACTTCTAAGAGAGTCGACCCTAGTTTAGTTTTTCTTGTATTTTTGTTAGCTTTATTTACTTGCTTCTTTATTGTCTTTATTATATCTTTGTTTGATTTCTTATCATCATGGTTGGAATCTTTCTATTGTTGGCACTTTATGGACAAAGCTCTACACCCGAGCTCAAGAAACACATAAGATAAGATGGTGGTTTAGTATTAAACTTGCTTGACGTAGTGTCAAGTGGGAGGTACTAATACCCCTCCTAGAGTAGGTCCTTTGAGAAGATGTCTTTGGTTGAGTAAGTTATTTACTCGAGCGATGATGTTTTCAATTTGGATCGTTAACTCTAGGGACCTTTAGAAAAACCCTGAAACCATGACTTTTTAGGAAATGGTGGTTTCGCGCCCAACTTGCGTAACGTAACTATTATTGTGGGTAAGTGCGAAAACCACACTCAGAATAGGCTTCATTTGAAAACAAGGTTGGATGGGAAGTTATTTGCTAGATGATCATGTTTTCAATAGGAGCTCGTAACTCTGAGAACCGTGTCTAGAACCTTGTCAAAAAAAAAAACCTTAGAACTATCCTGTTGTGTGCCACCTTGTGCCAAGAAATCAGAATCCTTCTGTTCCATATGATTTGAAATCCATTACATATAAACCATACATGACATGACATGCCATACATATTTGCATAAAAATAAACTAAAATTACATGCATCCATATTCATTTGAGTTGTCAACTCATGTCATCTGTATTCATCTTCAACAGTCTTCTGTTCACCGTCAAGCTGGTTCCTCCACACGAGTACGAGACCAGAGCCAACGTCAGAAGAAGAATGGCTGACCAAGAGCAACACAACATGGAAGTTAGGATGGAAATCGACGAGTTGAAGGGAAGCATCACCAAGCTCACTGAGATGATGCAAGTGCTGATTGCTAGGGACGCTGTACCCCAAAGGACTGTCATAGCTGAAGTCTCCGAAGTTGAAGAGGATCCCATTCCTGTTCAAAGGCCGCCTACTAGCTGGCCAGAATTTGGTTTACCACCTGGTTATACTCCCCCATTCACGAATACCTTGGGAGTAGGAATTTCTGCGCAACAGATCGCACCGATACCTGTCACTACTGAACAACCTCCGATTGATCACACTGCTGTTCAACCCCCTCCTTTTGTCTATCATGTTGATGATTCCGAACGTGGTGATCAAGAGCATAACCATGAGGTGGAAGAAGTGAAAGAAAAGTACAACGTCCTCGAGAAAAGGTTGAAAGTCGTTGAAGGAAATGACATCTTTGGATTTGATACCATGAACCTCTGCTTGGTTTCTGACTTGATTGTACCTGCAAAGTTCAAAGTCCCTGAATTTGAGAAATACAAGGGGCACACTTGTCCTAAAGATCATCTGACTATGTACTTTCGCAAGATGGCCGCCTATGCCAACAATGACAAATTGCTCGTCCACATCTTTCAAGATAGCTTAGCTGGAGCTTCTCTGAAACGGTACATGAGTTTGAAGAGGGATCGTATCCAAACATGGAGAGATTTGGGTGAAGCTTTCCTGAAACAATACAAGTACAACATGGACTTAGCCCCTGATCGCAGACAACTTCAGACTATGACCATGAGAGATAGGGAAACTTTCAAAATGTATGCCCAACGCTGGAGAGAGCTAGCTTCTCTAGTCGAACCTCCTCTTGCTGAAAAAGAGCTTACTGGTATGTTTATGGATACCTTGCAGCCAGTCTTCTATGAGAAAATGATTGGAAGTGTCTCGTATCGTTTCGTTTTACGTTTCCTTTATTTTGCTTGGTCGTCATTTCATTTGCTGTTACATTTAAAATGAGGAAAAATAACATATATTTCCATTTTTTAAAGGTTTCATTTTAATTATATTTAACAACTAAAAAAGATGGGACCCAAAATTTTGGGGCCTAGAGCTATTGAGCTTGTTACACATGTGAAAGGTGCCCTAGTTATATTGGGTCTAGGGATCTCTTTAAATAGTCTTCAATAGTTCATAGTCTTCAAAACACTTTATTTAATCTACAAGTCGAGAGTTGCAACAAATCTGCAGAGAATTTTTTTTAAATCTTGAAACAAATATTGTCTCAATCATCTAATTTTAGAAACTTTAATTCTGGTGGAGATTTGATTCCATTGTTCCAAATTAAATCTTCTTGGTCTACGTAAATCACTGAGATATATCCAAAGAAAGTATCACATAATTAATTTAAAACAAATCAAATCTGTTAAGATTTCAAATAGTCTGTAAAATGTCATGACATTAGTCGGGACTTCTAGTTTTTAATGTAAGCTCGTACTCAGTTGTATCAAGAGATCAAAATGTTATGACATCTTATTTAACATCTTTCAAACACCATATTTTAGCAAAATTCTGTCAATCTCAAAATCATATAACACTATAAAAAAAATTATAATTTGATTGTAGGGAAAAACCATTTTGCACGTTTGTGTGTGCTGTAAAGCTTGCGTCCGAAAATATATTTCTAGAATCAAAAGGGCATCTTCGATTTTGTATAGGGTTATTTTGCACCATATAGGGTGTATTAAGGGTCTTTTTGGTTCAAATGAGGGGGGGGAGGGATTTTAATAGAGGGAAGGGGAGGGGAGGGATTTTTTTTTTAACCAGATAAGTGTTTGGTTCAAAATAAGAGAGGGGAGGGGAGAGGAGAGATTTTAATTAAAAATATGTTTGGTTCAGGAGGGGAGGGATTTTATTAATAAATTACATTTTTATCCTTATGATCTTATACAAGTGATATGATATTCAAATATGAAAAATTCATACATATTTTTTGGTAATAAAATTTTTAATATTGAGGGACTAAAACGTTATAATATACAATAACGTTAATAAACTGAGTACACTTGATTCAGATTATAACTCTCCGACACAAATAAAATTATAAGCTAATAACAAATTTTAAATTATGATGAATCACCTTAATACGTAAAATAAATAATAAGTATTAAAATTAATAATTTAAAAATTTTATTAAATTGAATATACAAAATAAAATAAAGTGAATGATTTAAAATTTGATATAAAAGAAAATATAATAGGATAAATAACAATATTAGAATAAAAAATGAACATAAATAAACATTAAAAAATTATAAAAATAATACAATAATTATGATTTATATTTAGTAAAAAAAATTGAAAAATTTTTAAAGATAGATAATAGTTATAATAAATTGATGGAAACAATCGAGAAAAGTCATATAGAAGAGAAACAGTAACATGAAAAAAAAAAAATTTTGAAATATTAAAATTAAATTGAGGATATTTTAGTAACTATAATAATTTTTTACATATTAAAATTGAGATTCCCTCCCCTCCCCTCCAAATCCCTCTAATTTAGAGAGACGCAAAAAGTGTGGTTTAGAAGAATTTTGCTCCCCTCCCCTCCTTTTTCCTCCTAAAATTTGAACCAAACATATTTGGTTAGAAATTTCCCCTCCCCTCCCATCCCCTCCCCTCCATCTACCCCAAACCAAGCACACCCTAAGAGATTGTCTAAAAAAGGGTTTTAGAGAGTTTGAAAAAATCACACAAATTTGAGTAAATTTTTTTGAAAAAGTCACATAAATTTGAATTAAAAAAATCGGTACTTGTATTTCTTTTATTTAAAATTCATTTCATAGAAGAATTCATTAAAATTAATAGATTTATTATTGTTTTAATCATCGGCCTCAATTTTTAAGTAATGTGAAACTTATTTTTGATAGATAGAATAGTTATCTTCTAGTCGAGGTTAAGGGGCGAGGTTAATGGACATGTTCTGTTGGAGAGATTTTTAAAATATTTATTTAAGCAATGATAATGATTAATTTTATTTAATGAAAATTTTTTATCACAATTTTTACCTTTGTCTTGATCATGTTTTGCACCAAATCCCAAACACTAAATCTAACATATTCCAATTGAACTCAAGTTTATGGTGTAATGTCTGTTGTTATGTGAGAACCGTCATTAGAAATGATTCTTAAGCAATGTATACTATTTTGGTCAACTGGAAACAATTATAACTACCATAACATTTATTTGAGTTTTATAAAAATTGTGATTGAATATCACATCTCTGTTATCAACAAAAAGTATTTTAAAATCTCAATCTAATATGCTATTTAAGTAATAAAATAAAATTGATTATTTTCAAAATTTAAAAACTAACAAATTGTTTTATATAAAAAAAAAAACTAAATCTCTTATTCAACATGAATGAATTGGATGTGAGCTATTTTATGCCAATCCTCACCAGTGTTCTCTTTACATCGTTTCCCTAAGTCACTGCAGCCATGAATTTCCAAAGTTTTCAGACTAGTAAGGCGTTGAATGCTCATGGGAAGACATGTCAGCTTTAGACAATTAGAAACCTCCAATTTGTGAAGCAAGCCTAGGTTTCCTATCCAGTCAGGTATGGATGCTAGGTTTGGAAGATTACTCAATGATAGATATTGAAGTGCAGACCCATGTAATACTTCATCTGGGAGCTGCTCCAGTTTGGAAAGGTCATAGATATCAAGATTCTTTAGACAAGTGAGGTCTCTTAGCATCCCATCTGGAAAGAAACTTAGCTCTTCATTATTGCTGAACCGAAGGATTTCAAGAGTATGATGTTTATGAATTGAACTTAGTAAATGTTGGCTGCATTTCCCTCCTACATACAAATCACTGAGAGATGGAAGGCAAGGTAATTCCAACAGTATAGGACAGTTGACAATTTCAAATATTGAAAGGCACGGAAACATGTTATCTATATCCTCCTCCCTTGATAACCTCACCAGGTTTGGTAACTCCTCTAGTCTCAAATATTCTAGTTTTGTGAAACCTCTTGCAACTCCACCATTCCATGATTCTTCATATAGGTATTTTACATGACTCATGTTACATACTACTAAATTCTGTAGAGAAGAAAGTTTCCCCAAGTGTGGAAGGTGTAAACATCTTTTGCAATCAATGAGAACTAACCTAGTTAAAAAATTTAGAGAAGAACTAGACATCCATTGTGGAAAATAGGCACCTGTATATCCTACCACTGTCAGAAACTCAAGTTGCCGTGTTTGAGGTTGAAGCACTTCAAGAATCTCCTCAACATTTTTTTGTAATTGGGACTCTTCATTTATCTCCCATGACAATTGCAATCTGTTCAGGCGCTTTCTCAACATATTAGCTTCTTGGGCATTCATCACACTTTTAACTCTCTCCAAGTGTTTAATGAAAAGGTATCCTTCAAGGTTCATTTGTCCTAGTTCTGCCAACAGAAACCCTTTTTTCTTGCCAACAACATACCTGCTTAAAGTTTTTAGGGAAGCCAATTTCCTTAAATGTGGAGGCAAGCTTGTTAGTGAGTTACAGTACTTCAAAGATAGATGTTGTAGAGCTTTCAGCTGTACCAACCCATACGGCAGCCTTTGGAGGCTTTGACAAGAATCTAACTTTAAAATCTGCAAATTCCGTAACTTGCATAAGGATTCTGGAAGAGTTTTGAATTCTCCATAAGAAAGATTTAAGTATCTTAGATGTTTTAAACGACAAATCGAAGACGGCAACTCTTTCATTTGTTGGAGGTCAAGTACTCGTAAAGAATAACCTTTTAGTACTTGAGGTGGTGAACAATTGTATTGACGCATTAAAAAGGTCCTCAATGCTTCGATTCCATGCAACTGTATTGAACTGACTAACCCCAATGATTTCCAACTATAAATCGAGAGGTGGTGGATTCTTTTAGATAGGCTTGTTTCCGTAACGCAACAACTAACGTCTTCTGCAATAGATTGAGCAAGATCATGAACAAGGTCGTGCATTTTAAAATTTTTAATTTCACCAACATCATCTTTCTGTATATCTTGAAAAAATGATCTCCAATATAACTCATTCCACACCTCATTCCCGATATCTTCTGCTTCCAGCATTGCATTGGATGAAATGAACCCATTAGCCATCCAAAGATCAATCAAAAACTTCTTGTTTATTATTTCATCTTTGGGAAACAGTGCGCACAAGGCAAAACAAGGTCTCAATTTTACTGGCAAATTCAAGTAGCTTAATCTTAAGGCAGACATGACATGATCTTCACCTTGTAAATTCCATAGCTTGCTTTCCTTGACATTGAGCCACTCTATTTTCTCTCTTTTGAAACGCAAGAAACTTCCTAATGCCATTGCCGCAAGAGGCACTCCCCCACACTTCTTTACTATCTCCTTTCCTATGACCACAAGTTCGTCACTCTCTTCCTCATTTGGTCCAAAGGCTCTTTGTTTCAATAATTGCCAACAATCGGTGTCTGATAGCGTAGATAAATCATGAGGGGGTATTGTTCCCATGATTGCTGCAACCTTTACAAGACGAGTGGTGACCAAAATTGATGTGCCTTTTCCCCCACATGCCAATACAGATTTCAACCTCTGCCAATTCTCTTGCTCATCATCCCATACATCATCCAGCACTAGCAAATACCTTTTTCCTTTTAGAAAATCTAGAAGTTTTCTTTGTAATGGCTCTAGATCTAGTTCTGCACAAGCATGGCCAGTTGCTGATTCAATGATGGCTTTTGTCATTCTCTTCAAACTAAAATCTTCAGAAACACATACCCAGATTCTCAGCTCAAAATGACTGACTACGTTGTCATGATTGAATATAACTTGGGCAAGTGTTGTTTTTCCAAGTCCACCAAGACCAACTATTGGATAAACAGTTAAATCCTCGACACTTGAAGCATCACCGACCAAAAAGTCTATAATTCTATCCTTATCTTCATCTCTTCCATAGACTTGAGGTTGAGTAATGATTGAAGTTGTTTGGCGCCAGTCAAGGACTCCGCTTTTCTTCTCTCTAACAATCTCAGTCAAATGAAATTTGGTCCTTTCTTCAGCAATTTCATCTAATCTCTCTCTTATGTTCTTCATTTTCTTAGCAATTTTGTAACGGAAAGCAACATGCTTTGGATGAAAAGAGAATAATAAAGAGCTTTGTACCTTGTGCGACAGTCCTTTAGACTCCATCTCCAGCACTTGAGTGGCACACTCGTCCAAGATGTCGTCGAGGACGTAAGCAGCATCTTTGAGCTTAAGCAGCCAATCCTTGATTGCTCTGTCAGTGAATTGTTTCTCCTCAGCATCTTCAAGAGTAGCCTTGATTGTTGTCAGCAAGCTGGAAAGACTATTAAAGTCTTGATCAAAACCAAGAAATAAGCCAATCTCCTTCTGAACGAGTGAGTTCAAATTGTGAAGCACAAGTTCAAGCACAGCCTCAGTCATCTTTCAAATTTCTAACTCAAAAGAATGTAAACGCGAGAAAAAGCTTGTTTGTTTTTGGTTGAGAAATGAAGATGTATTAAGGAGTGAGTGAGTGAGTGGTAGGAGATGTTTTGGGATAGACTTTGTCAAGTCAACATTCCACCCAATATGATTAATGTGACTTTACAAAAGTTGTTTGACTGAAATTTCAGAGAAACAAACAGAAAGAAGAAAATGACGTGTAAAAAAAAGAGAAACAAGGCTGAAACTTCAATCAATACCGACATTATTGAGTAGGATTAAGTGTCTGTTTCCTATTGGCCTCTATGACAGGGCTGCTTCCAATTTTATGGTTTCTATTGCTCAGTCCAAAACAAGGGGCATAACTGGCATTAAAATTGGAAAGCAATGTTTAATATTTGATTATTTATGTTAAGTTGATTATATTAATTATAACAATTCGTTGCAACTTTATTTATTTCAAAAAAAAATAAAAAAATCAGAAAAGTGTTGTATATTGATGATTTATTTAAAAAGTACATATCATTTATCTTCATCACTTTTTTCAAAAAATCAACGGTATCAACAAAAACAAAATGGTATAGTACAAGATTTTTACTATTTGTCGATCAAACATTTGGTATGTTTTATAATTTTAAAATTATAGTTTTATCAATTGATCTATGTAATAAATGTATTTTAGTAAGTTACTCCCTCCGTCTCATAATAAGTGTCCAATTTGAGTTTTGTGCGGTTCTTAAGAAAATGATTGGATATGTTGGTTTTGATGATAAAGTTAATCTCATTTACTAAATTACATTTATTTCTTATAGGTAGTAGAGTAGTTGAAAAACGTGAAAGTTAATAAATAGGGGTATAGTAGTGGAAAAAAATAATAAATGTTGCATTGGTTTTCTAAAGGGACATTTATTTTGAGACATGAAAAAAGTGCAAATGAGACACTTATTATGAGACGGAGGGAGTATGAATCACTACTTCTTTACATATTTCAAACATTTTCCGGAGAATGTTCTCTCTCTATTTTTACTAGCAAAAAGTATTAAAAATGAAATGCGAATGATATTTCTTTTTTAATTTTGGGCAGTGCAGCATCTAGAAAGCCTTTAAGTGAGATGAATGACAAACAAATATACATTCTGCACTCTGCTATTCATTCCATATATTTAAAGAATGGTAATCCAAAATTATATTATACTACAAGAATTTACTATTGATTTTGGTTGAAGGATACTACTACTTGTGTTGGCTCTTTCATTAGACCAAAAAAATAAGATAACAGAAAAGAAGGTGGAGTGCTGGTGTTAATCTATCATGAGGCAGCAGTTAAAACTTGGAATCTCGTTTCATCATTTCATCCCTGTCTATGAAACGCTCAAGCAGCTCCTTCTCTTGCAAAACTAGACAATCATCAGCCTTGCCAAGCCATTCATACCCATTTTTTGCTATATAATCATACACTGCATTTCTTATTAGAGTTGGAATCACCCACAACCAGCTCAAAGCAGAGTAAGTTAGGAGATGTTTTGGGATAAACTTTGTCAAGTCAACAACCGAGGATTGCTTATTTCCAACTGCACTTTTCTTTTTGACTTCGAACACCTTCAGTGTTACCTCTTCATCAAATGATTATACTGTTAGTGTTCAGAAAGATCTAGATTGCAGCGACTAGTAAACAAAAGTGGTTGCCCAAGAAGGATATGAGTCTCTTCATCTTCAGAAATGTCCATGATGTAGAAATCAACTGGAAAGACAAACTTATTAATCTCTACCAATACATCTTCAGCTATCCCCTATGACAGCTTAATGGTGTGATCAGCGAATTTCAATTTTGTCTCACTCTCGCTTATCTTTCCATTGTCAAGCTTTTTGAAGATATACAATGACATTAAACTCACACGAGAACCAAAATTAATTAGCGCCTTCTTAAAAGTTCTGTCATTGATAGTGCAAGGTATTGCCACCGCTCCAGAGTCTTTCTTCTTGATTGGGGTCCTCCTTTCTGGCGAGACTCTACCACACTTCTCAGTTACATTTCAGGCTCACTTCCCACAAGTCTCTTTTTAGAAATCACCTCTTTCATAATTTTTTTTGTACAAAGGCATATTCTCAAGTGTTTCAAAGAAAGGTAAATTGATCTCTAGCTTTTTGAATAGTCATTATGCCAAACAAGACCTTAGACAGCGTTTTTTTTGTCTTTAGACAGCGCTTTAAAGCGCTATCTATTCCAGCGCTGCTGTAGGTAACGACAGCGTTTTTTTAAAAATAAAAGCGCTACTAAAGGCACCCTTAAGCCAGCGCTTTTAGTTTCAAAGCGCTGCTAAAGGCCCCCTATACCAGCGCTTTTATTTTGAAAGCGCTGCTAAAGTCCCCCTATGCCAGCGCTTTTATTTTGTAAAGACCCCATATGCCAGCGCTTTTAGTTTGAAAGCGCTCCTAAAGGCCACCTATGCCAGCACTGCTAAAGGCCACCCTATGCCAGCGCTTTTCTATACCCCAAAATTTAAAAATAGCCTCTTTAGGCAGCGCTTTTAGTGTAAAGCGCTGTCTAAACTATACAATTTTTTTTAATAAATTACTTAAAATAGCGCTTACATTTTATGTGTACCAGTTTTTAACCATAATTTGCACCAGTTTTAACCATAATTTACACCAGATTATATGCACCAAATTTCACAAATTGGAGCTTTAATCCAATTAAAAACAATGCCAAAAGATATACCATATACATTTACACCAATGTACTTATATATACTATTACTCTTGTACATATATACTTTTACAAAAAAACAACCAATAGATATGCCACATTTTGTTTGCACCATTATATACCATTACAAAATCTATTCATCTCTATCTTCTACATCTGCACATGTAACCTGAAACAACACCAAAAAATCGCAATTCATACCATAATACAAACAAAATATAATTTACCATATGACAAACAACAACAAAATTGCAACACTTGAATATACTCAAAATTCTCATCATTTAAAGTAAGGTTACAATATACCTTATATAACTTTCAACTCAATTATGAATTTGCACCAATCCTCCTTAAGTTCATCCAGCTGAGAACTTGAGTAATAAGCATGCTTGAATTCATCAATGTACTACATAATAATATAACATAGTATGTTTAAATTAAAACTATTTAATTACATGAGAAATATATGTGTTTGAATATTAAAATAACTCCTAAGTTAGAAATCCATACCTTGGATGGAATCTCTATTCAATCCATAAGAAGAATTTCTTTCATGAACCTCAACATGTAAAAACCGCAATCTACTTCATTACGCTGCTCATGACACTACACATGAAAAGAAAATATGGATAAGACCTAAGTTTTATCAAGTATCATCAATATTAATATAATCAAAATTGTGATCATTAATTAATATACATCCACTATAATCCATGTAATGTTGTTGGATTTACTCTTTGGTACTTGATTACCTCTTTGTGCTCGGAAAACTTGTATAACGCTAATAAAACATAAACGAATATTTAGAACAATTGACATAAATAAATAAATAAATAAATATACACACAAATATTTAGAACAATCTCACTTACGTACCAACCATCTTCTTCATAGCTTCGTATGTACTTGGATCATTGTGTAAGGAATCCAGATAATATACAACTTCTCTGATAGGATTAATCACGACCAACAACCAATGTCCACTGTAAGATTAAACAAACGTGAGATGAAAACTTTCTACACAATGTCAAAATATGAAAAATTATAATAGATGAATTTAGAATGAAAATCTAACCCGTTGCCGGTAGTAAGCGGTAGAAAGAACAATTTTTCTGAATCTATGACGTCCATAAAGCGCTCGAGTACATACGAGATGACTTCATCTGATTTATGTATGATTAACCCTAAGTTGGTCTTCATGGGAGATAAGAAAGTGAATATTTGTTCCAATCCACTCGGGCGCTTCAATTTTTCATACAAAAACCTTAAATAGAATACCTCATTAACATTTTAAATGAGTAAATGAATTGTTCAATTAATTAAACAAATTAGGTTGTGTATACCTTATGTATGTATTAATAACACCGAGGCCTAACTGCTTATGTTGAAAAACTTGATCAAAATCCTCAATACCAATTACTTCGTCATATTGAAAACCAAAAATACCTTCCTCCATATGTACAGAACGAGTGTTTCCTTTCGGAATATCAGACATTTCTATAAATTTCACAAGGCACGACATAAACTTATTGGAAGTAGGTTTTTTCTTATCCGCAATCTTCTTAGCAACAACCTTTTTTTGTGTGCTAATTCCAGGCTTCTTACCCCTACTGACATCTTCAACCTGTTTAGCATGAACCTAAAGATCATATAATTAGTTAGGTGAAGTATAACATCACGAATTAACATTTTCCATGCTTATATATCATATAATTATGATGTACCTCTTTTATTAATGCAACTGAATCGATTTGCCGCGAAATCCCCTTGTCTTTTGCTTTGGATTTTGTTGGAGTCTAATTAACATAACCATGTAAAAATAAATGCACGTAAAACACGCCTAAAAACTTTGAAAACTCAAAGGTTCATATATATGGTTTTAAGCATACCTCATCATCTACACTGATCATACTTCATCACCAATTATGGTTTCTTGCTTCTTCTCCAAAATCAGGATAATCATCATCAATTTTCGACCACTATGGTGAATCTGCCGGATGTCGATACTTTCCATCAATAATTCTTTCATCTGCATGCCAAGTCAAGTGTCTTGCATCGGTTTCACTCCTAAACATGCCTCTAAATCTCGGAATTATATGAAAATACCATAAGACTTTTGCTGGAGACAATTTTTTCTTATATCGAGATTTCTCGCATTTAGGGCACTCATTTAACGATGCATATTCGTTACGAAACAAAACACAATCGTTTGGACAAGCATGTATCTTTTCATAGCTCATGCCAATAGAGCACAACATTTTTTTGGCCTCATATGTTCGATTAGAAGAACATTATCCTCCGGAAGCATATCTCTCATAAGGACTAATAATTCTGTGAAACTTTTATCCGACCATCCATTGCCTGCCTTTAAGTTGTACAACTTTAATACCGCAAACAGTCTTGTGAATTTAGGGCAACCTTTATAAAACGGTTTCTCTACATCGCTTACCATCCTCTCAAACATTTTGGGAAAATCCTTAAGATCTTCTTCAAGTGCTTCTGCAATCTCTTCGACTCGATCACAATCATATGTATCCATGTCATTGTCGTCTGGAGCATAGTTCGTCATATTACTTTTCTTCCCCAGTTCAACATTCTCGTTAATTTTCTCACCATGATATATCCAACACTTACAACTTCGATCAATCCCACGCGTCTGTAAATGAGATTTCAATCCATCTGCGCCAACCCGACCCGCATAACAACAACCCAAACAAGGACATTTCATTCGACTGGAGTCTTCGACGTGTTCAACAACAAACTTAACGAATTCCAATAGCCCATTCTCGTACTCTTTTGACAATCGATCGGCAATCATCCATTTTTTATCCATGGAATTACTACTTGAAGGTGTTTTAAATTGGCGGTATTTTGTGATAAAACATTCCTGGTGAATGTATGTGGAATTATGCAGGATCGTATGTGTATGGATGTTATGCTTGATGTCTTGACATTGGAATCTGACAGAAGTAGCTGTCATCTTTTAGTTGTGAGGTTTCATTTTTTATCTCAGGTCTCTTTAGGAAACTATAGATTATGCGATGTTTGTTTTGTGCTAAAATCAATTGAATCATAATGTATGTGATTATCCTATTGATGTAGAAATTAGGTTTACATGGGTAACCCTAATTTATGTATGAAAGGCCCATGGCCCAAGTCCTTCTGCTAGTTGACTATATATATCGACTGCAAATCCTACTTTCATCCGCAGAGTTTTGAGCACGAAAGATTATTAAACTCTCTGTGTTTCCACCGTGTGTGTTTCTTGTGATCCAAACAATTATCATGTTGATAATTGTTGTGGAGTAGTTTATTCGTGACTGTGTATTGTGAAGAACTGTTGTTCTGTAACTGTCTCTTGTGATCCACGCTATTATCTTTGATGATTGCGTTGGAATTAGTATGTGTTTTTGTTGTGTCACTCTAAGCTTTTAAGCACGAGTGTGTGTCTTTTGATTGAAGCTTTTCAGAAGATCAAGGTGTGTTTTTGAAGTGTGTCTTGTAACACCCCAAATCTACCCCGCAATTAACAGGAATATCAGAGTACAAAATTTCAAGCAATTAGAACATAACGATTCGGAGCGTCACATTTTAAACAACAAACATCGCATACATATATCCTGCTCAATCACTTAGATACATAGCACACATGTAGGAGAACAATATCGAAATCATTAATCATTGCCATCAAATCAAGTACTTGCATCGCAGCGGAAAATCACAAGTCAACAACCATACAACTCATAATGTCAAGGCCAAACACGGCACAATATATCTAACAAGTCTTAGCACAACATAAGGACAAAGTTCAACAAGGATAAACGCAAGAAACAAGACGTAAACAAGTAATCCAATGTTCCCCGAGTGCTACGTATCAGAGCATTGACACACACCGGCTCGAGCTATAGGTACACGACTACTCCGCGTCATTACCTGCACGTTACCAACGAAGGGCAACATTCAAACAGAAGGGGTGACATATCATTCATTATAAAGAAGCGTATGATAATATTCAAAGTGGAGAAATAATCATACATCGGTCACCACTTCTCAACATATATCACTTACTCATATTCACATCATTCACAACAATAATATCAATCTCAATTAAGGCATACATAGGAATTTAGCACATATGCTCAACGAAACAACCATCAAATCGACATAAGATAACATTCATGTTATGCACACACAATTATTCAAATACGACTCATCACACGACTTTACTTATGCAACTCGAACAATGCAAATGCATGTGGTACCATTGGAGTAAAACAGCCGTCTCAAACAATTGCCATTGGGCCGTCTCAAACATTCGCCACAAGGGCCGTCTCAAACAATGGCCACTAGGGCCGTCTCAAACAATGCAATGAATGTGACTCAATGATGCACATTCGCAATCACACTTAACGACATAATCGACTCAAACAACATAATATACGTATACGACATGATCAACTTAAACGACATAATCAATTCCGGATATCCAATGTCAACAAAATCCAATTCAAGGAGATTCCAAGAGTTTCCAAAGATATAATAAGCATATTCAATAGAAAGACATCAATTAGGACTTCACGTAGGTCCAAACGGCACTTAAAACGGAGTTACGGATCAAAAGTTATGGTCTTTACAAAATCTGCTCAAAATTGAACCCCTAGGTCGACGCAAACATCTCCCAGGTCGACGCAAACTACTTTAAGTCGACTCAAAACTCCTCTAGGTCGACCTAACTGAAGGAAAAATAGATTTTTTGGCTTTTTGTACTGTTTGGTCGACTCAGGTTCTGCATAGGTCGACCTAAGATGCGTGAAAACTCAGATTTCATCATTTTTCTTCCCTAATCCCCTCCTACAACACCCATTAACCCATACTCCATCCATACATCATTTGATAGCAAATTTAGCACACATGTAAGGTTCCTAAACTTATTTCTAATCATGGGTTTTCATACAAACATCATCAATCATACTTAAATTCACAATTTCATAGAAATCTAGTATGAACCCTAACAATCTCTATTCAATTTCTACATAATCATGGATAACAACATATAATCAAAGCCCCACCCAAAATATCATCATACATCCCTTTAGCATGAAAGAATCCCACCCTTACCTTAGGTTTGGATTGAAGACAACTCTATCTTCAATATGAGATTCCCCTCTTTCTCTTCACTCTACTCTTCTCTTCTTTCACAACTTTGTCAAAATGAGCTTCTAAGTCTAAAACCCCTAAAACCCTTGTTTTGTTAAACCCTTACTATCTTAAATTACTAATGGGCTCTAATTGACACCCCTCACTTACTAATATCAACTTAGGCCCAATAATCAACAATACTTACTATATTATATTATATACTAACAATTCCAAAATAAAACAACATAAAATCAATTAAGCATATCATTAACACATAATTCACAATTAATTCACGTAACTCACATAAATAAATAATTAAAGAAAAACGGTCGTTACATGTCTTCTATCTGTAATTGTTTATTGTGTATGTGTAATCACTGTTGTGATTGAGGGAGAGTGCAATGGAGATATTCCATATCTAGGTAGAACCTAGGTAGAAGGGTCATTGGGTAGTGATTAAGTGATAAGCTGTAAACGGGGGAGTTTAGCTTTGAATTGATACTACTGATAGTGGACTTCATCCCTGGCTTGGTAGCCCCCCAGAGTAGGTTGTTTGAACTAAACTGGGTAAATAATTCTGTATGTTCTTTAATGTTTTATGTTGTTTGTTATTATTGTCTGTGCTGCGTAATTGTGGATGTCATAACATCCAGTTTGACATCGAGCGTTTGTAACTAGAATTTTAAATTGGCATCAGAGCAGGCACCCTGCCTTTTTACATCTGGGTGAGATCTAGGGACAGCAACATTTTGGTACTATGAACAAAAATAAATAGAACACTGCACAATATGTCACTGCACTAACGAGTGCTTATGAATCTGATGATGATTCCAATGGTGATGAATTAACCTTTGATGAGCTTGCAACCTCCTACAGAGAGCTATATGCCAAAAGTACTGAAGTATGTAAGCAAGTGGAGAAGCAAAAAAGGCTCATAAAGGAGTTGGAAGCTGAAAAGAAAGAACATCTTGCAACCATAGAGTCACTCAATGATGAGATCAGCATGCTAAACTCCAAGATGGATCAAATGTCAAAATCTGTCAGAATGTTAAATTCTGGAACTGACTCCCTGGAAGAGATACTGCAAATTGGACAGAGATCAGGAGACATGTCTGGAATAGGATTTGTGGGAAGATCAGAATCCATCTTAGGTCTCAAAAGTCCAAAACCTGAAGTTCACGTTCCAGATCGGATGTCTAGACCAATGTCACAACATCATAAGGACAGAAGGATAAATCATGTTAGGAGGAAATTTAATCAATGGAGATGTCATCACTGTGGAAGATTTGGTCACATAAAATCTTTTTGTTTTAGATTGTATGGCTATCCCAATCAGTTGCCTCAAAAGAAAACCAAGCAAAGCGCCTCAGTCAAGAAACAACAATGGGTTCCTAAAGGCGTTGCCTTAATGGCTCACACTCCCCTGCGAGTATCATTAAAAGAAGACTAGTATTTTGATAATGGTTGTTCAAAACACATGACAGGTACAAGAAATCTGTTAATAGATGTCAATCCTTATTCCTCTAACTATGTCACGTTTGGTGATGGAGGAAAAGGAGAAAGCCAAGGGATTGGAACTCTAGAATATTCTAAAGGTCCAAATCTGAACAATGTTCTTCTGGTAAAAGGACTGACTGTGAATCTAATTAGCATCAGTCAACTGTGTGACCAAGGCTTCAATGTCAGATTCACCAAGAATGAATGCATTGTCACAAGTGAAGACCATACGGAAGTCATAAGGGGCTCTAGGTCTAAAGAAAACTGCTACTTATGGGAACCTAGTATTTTAAACTGTTCCTCAAAAGACTCCATGACCAAGGAAGAGATCAAGGAAAATCAACAAGAAAGATCAGTTAAAAATGTAGCTGAAAATTTGAGAGAATCAGATAGAGAAACATCTACCAGCGATCTCACGGCCAGAGAACTTGTTACTATTCTCTCTGAAAACTATCTAAGAAATGAGAGACTATATGCAAGAATATTAGGGGATAGAAGTACTTACACTCTCCTTCAAGAAGAAAACATAAGCCTTCGGTCAAACATTGATGCTCTGAAAGAGAAGTTGTTGAACAAATTTCACAACAAGGATGAAGAAGTAAGAAAGCAGACTTACTTGATGGAACAGATGATGCCTAATTAAAGGATGCAACATAGAAGGCAACATCAAGAAAGGAGAAAATATTTCCCATATAAGAGATGCTATCAATGTGGCGGGACAAATCACTTGAAGTCCACATGTCCTGAAGCTCATGCTCTTACCAGAAGGATGATATATCAACAGAGAAATCCCTTAAAAGCTGAACCATATCTCCTCGAGCTAAGTGATGAAACTGAGCATCCAAGTTTAAATACAAAGATTTCAGGAAGAAAAATAAACAGCGTAAAAAGGAGAAGACCGTATCAAACTCCTAAAACATGGTATGAAAGAAAAGCTGGAAATGGATACGAAGAAGATATATTCAAAACCTTCTTTATAAAAAGTGAAGGTGAAAAACTAATGTTGTCTGAATACAATGTCACTCAGAATCTCATGACATTGTACTATGAGAGGGGTACTAATGTGTCAAAGAAAACCACCCAACTCATCAGAACCAAGCACATGGATACAACATGTCTCTCTCCCAAGAAGCTTGCAGCAAACAAAGTTTTTATCATGAAGCATGAAACTTCTAAGCTACCAAGTGGAGACATCCTTCCTGAGAATCTAATCACTCTCCAAATTGAAATCTTGAAGAACAAATTAGTTATTTACTCCTGTGAAGTGTTATAGCAATTACAATGTCTAGGGAACTATTTTTTGAACAAAGAAAATAACTCAGATTTAATGATTGGTCAAAATTTATATTCCCCCTCCAAGTACAACTCTTTCATCTATTCCTTCATTCCCACTTTGCTGGTCTCTTACACTTCTCTCATGTCTCATCCGACAACAAAAACAACCAGACACTTAGATCGGCTCCAACATCTTCCTCAATGTCTCAACAATCTATTCCTCAGTCTTCGTCAAAAATGTCCACTTCTGCTGCTCATGAACAAGACGCTTCCAATGCTGCCATTAACCCTAGTGAGATTCTTGAAGTCACTCCTTTGCAGATGGTAACCCCTTTCGACCTCGTGACAAAACGACCCAGAACAACGCATGCACGAAGAACCAAAGAGACTGCAAGAAGACCTAGGAATCCCAACTCTGGTCAGATTTCTCAATCGTCTGTTCCTTCCTCTAGGGAAGAACCAACCAAATAAGGCTCAAGGTCTAATCACATCTCTATTGTCGAAATTGTTACCCAAATCCTAAATGAGGATAATGTTCCATCTAAGATCCCTGGTCCTGAGAATCTTGTGCTTCCAAAGTCAAATGTCATTGGGCATGTTAGTGACACCGCTGGCACCTATGTCCCAACAAATGATGAAATTAATGAGAATGTGCATGTGACTGACAAGAAAAGAAATGATGTTAGTATTGATCACATTGAAATTCCTGATGGTGCTGAACACAATGAAGAGATTCCCAACAATGTTTCTACTAACACGTGTGTAAATCACACTGAAAAGGGCCGAACTAAAGAAAAAGAACCAGATAATACTCAAACTGACAAAGTAATCAACCTTGATGATCTCTCTGATGATGACCTAGTTGCTTCCATCAATCCAAGCATAGCCAGAAGGCTAATGAGGAGGAAAGGAAAGCAAGCTGTAGTTGAGGTCTCTCCGAAAAAGAAGGCAGTGGCTAAGTCCGTTTCTGTTGGACCAAAGAAGGCATGGAGAAAAGTGGTTCCTAAGAAGAGAAAGGCCAGAAGCAGTTCTGTGAATGAGTCAGATTTTGATGTTGCTGTGGATTTCAATGACATTCATCCCAAGAAGAAGGTCTCTACTAGCAAGCTGGCTGCTAGTGTTCCTGAAGTACCTATTGATAACATCTCATTTCACTATCCCTCTAGTGCACTCAGATGGAAATTTGTCTATCAGAAAAGACTGGCCTTAGAGAGAGAACTTGCTCAGAATGCTCTTGAGAATGAAGAGATCATGAATCTTATTCATGAGGCTGGACTAATGAAGACTGTGAAACAACTCTCTAAGTGTTATGAAGTCCTGGTGAAGGAGTTCATTGTGAATCTACATGAAGACTGTGGCAATAAGGAAACTGAGGAGTCTTTAAAAGTGTTTGTTAGAGGAAAATGTATTAACTTCTCGCCCGCTGTGATCAATAAATTTCTGGAAAGGTCAAATGAAGCTCAGCCAGAGCTGGAAGTGTCAGATAATCAAATGTGCAAAGAGATTACTGTTGGTCAAGTGAAGACATGGCCTGTCAAAGGGAAGCTGACTGTGAGCAAACTAAGTGTGAAGTATGTTGTACTTCACATGATTGGAGCTGCCAACTGGGTGCCAACTCAACACAAGTCTACAATCTCTGCTCTCCTAGTTAAATTCATCTTTGCTATTGGTACTAAGTCCAAAGCTGATTATGGTACTTATATTTTTAAGCAAGCCTTAAAGCATGCCGGTAGCTATAGTGTCAAAGGTCCCATTGCCTTCCCTTCCCTTATTTGTGGAATCATCTTAAAACAATTTCCTAATATTTTGACTGACAAAGATTCTGTGTGCAAAAGAGCAAGTCCTTTAACCTTTCATCATAAGCTCTTCCAAGGAACTCATGTTCACGATGTTAACACAACTTCGGCTGGACCATCAAAAGAGAGCACAATTATGAGTAAAACTGCCATGATTGCTATGCTCCGAGAGGCCTGTAAGGAGCTGGAGTCCAGAAAATTGGCTCTTGAAAGATTGATCAGCTCTCTTGAAACGAGTGAAAATACTAAATCTGCAGATACTGCTGTGGAGGAACAGGGTGAAGATGATGGTGGTTCAGACAGTGAGATTGAGAAAGAAGCCAGTCCTGATGATGGCACTAATGACAGTGTAGAACTCAGTAGCTCTGAATCTGAAGACTAAAGCAAGTGTGTATGGTAATCTTCCCTAGCGTTGTTTTTTTTCTGAGAATACTTTGACAACGTTTCTCATAAAAAGGGGGAGTAATGATATGGTTGGTTGATATTGTAATGATGGTATTGTGTTTTGTAGTGTTTTGTGTTTTGTTTTGGACATCTAATTTTTGTATTCGAGATGAATCTTTAGTTAACTGGTATGTACTGGTAAGCTGCTTTTAATTCCACAATCTTATTTATTTGTGTGTTTGTTCTCTGCTGCAAAGAATCCCTGATATCGTGGTAACAGAATGTTTTAACCAAAAATTTGCCAAAGGGGGAGATTGAAGGTGTTTTAAATTGGCGGTATTTTGTGATAAAACTATCCTGGTGCATGTATGTGGAATTATGCAGGATCGCATGTGTATGGATGTCATGCTTGATGTCTTGACATTGGAATCTGATAGAAGTAGCTGTCATCTTTTAGTTGTGAGGTTTCCTTTTTTATCTCAGGTCTCTTTAGGAAACTATAGATTGTGCGATGTTTGTTTTGTACTAAAATCAATTGAATCACAACGTATGTGATCATCCTATTGATGTGGAAATTAGGTTTACATGGGCAACCCTAATTTATGTATGAAAGGCCCATGGCCCAAGTCCTTCTGCCAGCTGACTATATATATCGACTGCAAATCCTACTTTCAGCCGCAGAGTTTTGAGCACGAAAGATTATTAAACTCTCTGTGTTTCCACCGTGTGTGTTTCTTGTGATCCAAACAATTATCGTGTTTATAATTGTTGTGGAGTAGTTTATTCGTGACTGTGTATTGTAAAGAACTGTTGTTCTGTAACTGTCTCTTGTGATCCACGCTATTATCTTTGATGATTGCGTTGGAATTAGTATGTGTTTTTGTTGTGTCACTCTAAGCTTTTAAGCACGAGTGTGTGTCTCTTGATTGAAACTTTTAAGCAGATCAAGGTGTGTTTTTGAAGTGTGTCTTCTATCTATAATTGTTTATTGTGTATGTGTAATCACTGCTGTGATTGAGGGGGGGGGGGGGGTGGAATGGAGATATTCCATATCTAGGTAGAACCTAGGTAGAAGGGTCATTGGGTAGTGATTAAGTGATAAGTTGTAAACAGGGGAGTTTAGCTTTGAATTGATACTACTGATAGTGGACTTCATCCATGGCTTGGTAGCCCCCAGAGTAGGTTGTTTGAACCGAACTGGGTAAACAATTTTGTGTGTTCTTTAATGTTTTATGTTGTTTGTTATTATTGTCTGTGCTGCGTAATTGTGGATGTCATAACATCTAGTTTGACATCGAGCGTTTGTTACTAGAATTTTCACTACTAACTAAGGTAAACAAAAACACTATAATTATTCACGCAACTATTTCAAAAGAACATAAATAAACGAGTCGGTAATGTTGAATTTGAACTTGACTTACCAAAGAAAGAAGAGGGGTTATTGGTGCCGACGGCGGATGATGCTGCTTTGATGTTAGTAAATAATCATAATATTCCTGAATCTAAACAAAAGTTTAATAAAGAAGTCTTAATCAACATTATCAATATATTAGTACTCACATAATACATGAACATGACTTTAAAAATTCAAGTTCAAAACATGACTTTAAAATTTTATACCACGGAGAAGAGTGATAACAAATAATATATCCCTATGTAGCTAAAAAAAAGGGGGCAACCTAGAGCTACAAAACTCTTGCCTATCAAATGAAGAGTTGAATCCGCTGTGCTATTATCTTGTATTTGCTAGTGGTTGATTCCACCAATTGCACTAAAGATTTTTAGTTACAATTGTTGTGCAAAGACTCTGTACTCATGTATCAAAAACTAATAATCAGCTGGTTCTTTCTTAATAAACATAAGGATATATCTCTAAGCTCTAAAATCCTAAAGATTTTACTCTACACTCCAACAATCATCCCTTCACTCTTACAAGTCTAACACTATACCTTTGTGCCTACATTTACTTTACTTAACCAATTAGCATAGTTAAGCATTCATTTCAGGGCACCAAAAGTTATGGAAACGAGATGAAACTTGAAACACCGTGGGGCCTAAACTAGCATAAAGTTAGAACGCCACTGAAAATAAAAAGGTTCATTGGTGCGCCACTAACTGCAATATGGGGGAGCTAGTTGTGCACATTAATGCATACACGACAGTTATCTGTGTTAATTGAAACAACTTTTGTACATTTCAATGAAGGTTGACCAGAACAATTATATAGAGAAAATATACACATTAGAGATTCAAACAACACTTTTTACATAAAGCATGCACAAAATATATGTACTTGAAAAGAATTCTTAGCATGGTAAATAACAGCATCATGCAAATACGTCTCGAAGGTTAATCATGTAGGTTAATACTTGTAAATTACATTCACAATATAATATTATTTAAACATTATTTAGCATAATATAAACATTATTTTTGGGAAAGAATAGATAATCCCAACAATTCATTACATAAGATAAATAAACAAACACCAAATAGAAGTACAATGATTACATTATTTTCTTATATGACCATAATAAGTAAAATGTCAGTTTGATTTATTTAGTTATTTGTTATGTTATACAATGTGGAATGATTTCATCTCTTCTCTCACTTGTGTGCTTGAATTAATTGAAAGATAAAGGAGAAATAATTAAATTTTTTGAACGTTTAAGGAATGACTATGTGTCATTACTTTTCACTTTGTGAAAAGAGTAGTTATGTTCATGTTTGATATGTTAAATTCTAATTTTCAAATTCTAATAGGATAATTCAGTTTTGTTTTGTTGTATCTCTGTGTCGTCTTTGTCACTTGGCCACACCTCTAAGGTAATCAGTACTGTAAATGTTCATTTCACATCTTGAGAGTTGTGTTTGGGCAGGATCAATAAAATTATACAGGAGTAGAGCTCTATCCAGGAGTTTGGCAACAGGGACCTGATTCTGGATGGAAGGTTAAAGGTGAAGGAATTATGTGAGCTTCTACAGAGACTAACGAACGACACTTTAAAAACCATCTTCCACTACATGACAAATGTTGATCACATGTTTACCCCAGCAGCACCCTCAAAAACAAATAAATTTCTACAGCCAAAAAAACCAACACTTTCCAATAACTATGGAAAACCCTCTTCTACCAACATTATTTTCAATTAGGAAAACAAAAAAACACAATTTCACAAATCCTATAAATCAAGTACAGACATTATCCTCAAAAAACACAAACCCAGATGCAACTCTAACATGAAAATCCATCCCCCAACAGACAAAACATCAAACCAATCAAAATCAAGTATTGTAATCTGTAACAAACATCATGAAACCAAAACAAACAAAAAAAACCTAGAAAGAATACTTTCATTTGGAAATCTGGAACAGACACATGGCTTCCATATCAAACACTTGGTTTTGATAGAAAGGATAATCAAAGTTGGTTTCATATCAAACACTGCGTGAATGTGGTGTTTTTCTAACTGTAGGGGATTCTATTTTTACACAATTATTATCCCTAACTTTAAACAATAAACTCATAACATCATCACTAATTTTATCAATAAACTCACAAACAAAATCATCACTATTATCTAAAACCATATCAACTAAAACCCTAACAATGTCATCTAACAATATCAACTAAAACCCTAACAATGTCATCCTTCAATATTGTTGGTGCACAAAGAATAAGGATGGTGACAAAGAGAATAATAGAATAACGGCGCAAAAGAGATGAGAGAATAAATGTTGTATTCTACTTGCGTTGTTAATAAATGACAGCTACTACAAGGCTATTTATAAGAAAAGAAAATCTTGCCACATAAGCCCTAAAACAGTAAACTTAGTGAACAAGTCTAAAGTACAAATAGTACTACCAGTACTACAAAATACTAAAGTACCCTTACTACTAAACAGCTAAGCTAATGGGACCCAGACAACATCTTCTGGTCAATACTATCTTCTGAGTAACCATCAGAAGATCAGTCCATCTTCTGAATATTGAATTACTCTTCAATACCATCCCTTAATTCATATTCTTCAATCAAAACTGACAACGCCAATTCCATCCCTCAAGAGCAGAAATTGATCCGTCTTGATCGCCTTTGTCAGAACATCTGCCACTTGCTTCTGAGTGCTACAGTGCACAACTTCTAATGTTCCATTCTGGACTTGGCTTCTCAAGAAATGATACTTAGTCTCAATATGCTTGCTTCTTCCGTGTAACACCGGATTCTTGGCAAGATTGATTGCAGACTTGTTATCAATCATCAGCTTCAAAGGCTTCTTCACTCTAATCTTCAGATCTTCTAATAGATTCAGAAGCCACACAGCTTGACATGCAGCTACAGCGCCTGCGATGTACTCAGCTTCACAGGTTGATAGAGCAACAACAGGTTGCTTCTTGGAACTCCAAGAGATAGGGCCTCCCAGAAACATGAACAAATATCCAGAAGTACTCCTTCTATCAACTCTGTCTCCACACCAATCAGAATCAGAATAACTCAATAATTTTGATTCTTCCTTTCTCCCAGAAGGAAACAATATGCCAAACTTCAGAGTTCCCTTGACATATCTCAAGACTCTGACAGCAGCTTGGTAATGGGACCACTTAGGTTTACTCATGAACCTACTAACCAATCCAACTGCATAGCATATATCAGGCCTGGTATTACACAAATATCTTAGAGAACCAACCAGCTGTTTGAATACCGTAGCATCAACATCTTCACCTTCAGAATCAGAGTCCAACTTCTGATTCACTTCTGACGGTGTAACAGCAGCTTTGCAATTCTCCAACTTGAATTTCTTCAGAAGTTCTAACTCATACTTCAACTGATGCAGAATGATACCATCTTCTGAGTACAGAATCTCCATCCCTAGAAAATATGACATTTTCCCAAGGTCTGTAATCTCAAACTCATTCATCAACACCTTCTTGAACTTCATCAGATCTTCTGGACAACTCCCTGTAAGCAATATGTCATCAACATACAGACACAACAGAATCATATTGCTTCCAGAATGTTGCACATAAACTCCATATTCCATCTCACACTTCTGAAACCCTTGCTTCTTGAAAAATGAATCAATCTTCAAATTCCAAGCTCTGGGTGCTTGCTTCAATCCATACAGAGCTTTGTGTAATTTGTACACCATTCCTTCCTTATTCTTTTTCACAAAGCCAGGGGGTTGTGACACGTATACCTCCTCTTGTAATGGACCGTTCAGAAATGCAGACTTTACATCCAGATGCATCAAGGACCAACCTCTGTTCGCAGCTAACGCAATCACCAATCTGATTGTTTCATGTCTAGCTACAGGAGCAAACACCTCAAAGTAATCTAGTCCAGGTTTCTGAAGAAAACCTCTAGCCACTAGCCTTGCTTTGTGTTTACCAACTGATCCATCTGGCTTCAACTTTACTTTGAAAACCCATCTGACGCTGATGGCTTTCTTATTCTTTGGAAGTTCTGTCAGCTTCCAAGTCTTGTTTCTTTCTATAGCCTCAAGTTCTTCTTTCATGGCATTCAGCCAGACCTTTTTCTTGAGCGCTTCTTCTATACTCACTGGTTCAGAATCTACTAACATAGCACACTGAATGACCTCTCCTTCTGAGTCAACTTCTGTGTCTTGCAACATGTCAAAATCTGCAAACCTTCTTGGTATAGTTCTGACTCTTTGTGGTCGCTGAGCTACTTCAGAGTCAGCTACTCCTGAGTCACCACCTCCATGATCATCTCCAGAAGCTTGTCCTCCAGACCCTATGTCTTCAGAGTTTTCCCTTCCAGAATCATGACTACCACCAGAATCTGGATCATCATCAGAATCTGGATCAGAATCAGATTCTCCTTCTGACTCATCTTCAGAAGATGCTTCATCTTCTGACTCGTCTTCAGAAGATTCATCTTCTGACTCTAACTTTTCTTCAAAAGTTATCTCTACATCAGAAGTTGGTTGAGACTTTTTCCAATCCCAAACTTCTGATTCCTTCACAATGACGTCTCTGCTGACTTCAACTTTGTTAGTCTCTGGACAATAGAGTTTGTATGCACCTGTACTGTGGTACCCCACCAATAACATCACTTTGCTTCTATCATCCAGCTTCTTCCTTCTAGCTTCTGGAACGTGTTTATAACACACAGAACCAAAAACCTTCAGATGACTAACACTCTGTTTCTCTTTAGTCCACTTCTCTAAAGGAACAATTTCCTTCAGCCTCTTCGTTGGACACCTGTTGAGCACATATGCTGCAGTAGCAACAGCTTCTCCCCATAGATTATGAGGAAGCTTCTTCTCTTTAAGCATACTTCTCGTCATATCAAGCAAAGTACGGTTTCTACGTTCAGCAAGACCATTGTGTTGAGGAGTATAAGGAGCAGTAACTTCATGCTCAATTCCATTATCATCACAGAACTTCTGGAATTCTGTAGAGTTATACTCGCCTCCACCATCCGTTCTGAGAATCTTTATCTTCTGACCACTCTGCTTCTCAGCCTTCACCTTGAACTTCTGGAATTCTGTAAACACCTCATTCTTAAACTTAATGAGAGTTACCCACGTCATTCTTGTGAACTCATCCACAAAAGACACAAAATACCTATTTCCTCCAAGTGAAGGTTCTGGAAATGGTCCACACACATCAGAGTGCACTACTCCCAGAGCATGCTTTGCTCTTGGAGCAACTTCTGATACAAATGGCAATCTGGGTTGTTTGCCTTTCATGCATACCTCACATGACTTCTCAGGCTTCACAATCTTTGGAATGCCATGTACAAGCTTCTTAGAACTTAGATGCCCCAGGCTTCTATAGTTCAAGTGCCCCAACCTCTTGTGCCACAGCTTACTATCACCTTCTGAGCCTTCAGCACTCAGACACTCTATTTCAGCTGTTTCTACATTCACCTTGAATGTTCTGTTGCTTCCCTGTTCAGATTGCATAATCAACTTCTGATTAGAGTCATACAACTTCAAGAGGTTATTCTTCATAACAACTGAGAAACCTTTCTCAATGAGCTGACCCACACTCATCAGATTGCTTCTGATTCCAGGAACATACCAAACATCCTTGATCAGAACAGTCTTTCCATTCTTCACTTTGACTTTGACATTTCCCATACCTTCTGCATATAGGTACTTATCATCAGCACATCTGATCTTTGTCCTCCTTTCAGAGTCAAAGTCTATCAGCCATTGTTTGTTTCCAGTCAAGTGATTTGAACACCCAGTGTCCATATACCACCATTCTGACGAACATCTTTTGTCCGACTCTGAAGCCATCAATAGCACAGGTTCATCATCTGATCCTCCTCTGGCTATATTTGCTTCTTCTGATCTCCTTCCTTTGTTTGCCAAACAGTCTCTAGCAAAATGGCCAAACTGTTTGCAACAGTAACATTGAACTTTCTTCTTATCCTTTCCCTTCTGATATCTCTTATCATCAGAAGTTGAGGCTTCCTTCTGGAATCTATCACCACGTCTATGCTTCTGGTCCTTTTTGACAAAAGAAGCCTTCAGAGCTTGCTCAACTTCTCTCTCAGAAGTTCTCTCAGTCAGACGCAACTCTTGTGCTTCTAAACTGCTTTGCAACTCTTCTATTCTCATGGTTTCCAGATCTTTAGAATGTTCAATGGATACAACAATATAATCAAATTGAGGAGTAAGTGACCTCAATATCTTCTCTATGATTACTTGTTCAGAAAGAGTTTCTCCACAAGCCTTCATCTCATTAGTGATCACAATCACTCTAGAGATATACTCAGAGACTTTCTCATTGTTCTTCATGTTGAGATTCTCATATTGCTTTCTCAGGGATTGAAGCTTCACCTTCTTCACCGATACGTCACCACCGTAACACCTGACCAGTATATCCCACGCCTCCTTTGACGTCATAGAATCAGCAATCTTCTCAAACACATTCACATCCACACACTGATGGATGAAGAACAACGCCTTTTGGTCTCTCTTCTTCGTCTCTCTCTGCGCTTCTCTTTGTTCTTCCGTTGCATCCGCTGCAACCGGAATATATCCTCCAGTGACAAGATCTAGAACATCTTGAGCACCAAATAATACACGCATTTGAATCATCCATCTATTCCAGTTTTTACCATCAAGAACTGGAAGTTTGGTATTCAAGTTGCTTCCACTCATCTTTAAACTTGTGCAGACAAAAACAGATTTCACTCACACTTACACAGTGTTTCCCAACCCACAAACAATCAAGAAAAAAAATGTGATTCAACACAACTTTGTTTCCCCGAAACAAAATCAATCACACAGTCACACAAACTCACGTTCACTCGTGTTTCCCTGTGTTTGGAACCGGAGCTCTGATACCAATTGTTGGTGCACAAAGAATAAGGATGGTGACAAAGAGAATAATAGAATAACGGCGCAAAAGAGATGAGAGAATAAATGTTGTATTCTACTTGCGTTGTTAATAAATGACAGCTACTACAAGGCTATTTTTAAGAAAAGAAAATCTTGCCACATAAGCCCTAAAACAGTAAACTTAGTGAACAAGTCTAAAGTACAAATAGTACTACCAGTACTACAAAATACTAAAGTACCCTTACTACTAAACAGCTAAGCTAATGGGACCCAGACAGCATCTTCTGGTCAATACTATCTTCTGAGTAACCATCAGAAGATCAGTCCATCTTCTGAATATTGAATTACTCTTCAATAAATATCAACTAAAACCCTAACAATGTCAGTAAAATATTGAATTCAATAGAGCCTACCTTGAGATAGAGATAATGGAGAGAGATGGAGAACAAGCAAGGTGCAGCAAGAACGGTGGAGAACGGCACGGAGGAGGGCGACCGGAGGAAAGCAAGGAGGAGGGCGACCAGAGGATAGCACGGAGGAGGGAGACCGGAGACGCCGAACAGACGGTTAGGGCTCTGAGTGGAGTTCGTTAGAGAAGAAGCTCCGAGTTTGTCGCTAGCTTTTATGAAAATTAGAATACTGAGATATTGATACATATATTCTAGTTTTTAATTTTAATTAATAAGACCTTTAGCAGCGCTTTTGAAAGCGCTGACTAATATAGGCCTTTAGCAGCGCTTTTGAGAATTTTTTTAAAAAAATTTACATGACTTTAGACAAAGCTTCTGGGAAAAGCACTGTCTAAGGTAGGCCTTTTCAAAAGCGCTATCTAAGGTAGGCCTTTTAGCAGCGCTTTCAAAAAGTGTTGTCTAAGGTAGGCCTTTTAGCAGCGCTTTTACTCTTTTTCTTACATAGTTTTTGTTTTTATTTTTTATTTAACTTATAGCAGCGCTTTTGGAAAAAAAAGTTGTCTAAGGTGCGCTAGTAAAAGTCATTTTTGGCATAGTGAGTGCAGCAAACTTCTCAAAATCTTTCTCTTCTGAATTCTTCTTTACCACTCTAGAAGGGAATGGTAACTTGATCACCGGTTTAGCCTCCTTCTTATTTTTCTTTTCAAGTGGCTTAACCGGTAATGCAGCTACTTTGGGCTCTTTCTGATTATCTCTCACTTCCAGATCCACTTCTATGACCAAGTTATCATCTGTTGTGACTGCATTGACATTTTCTTAGTTTTTCGGATTTGTCACATTTGAGCTCGGGCATTACAAAAAGAAGCTCATTAGTGACATGATTTTCACGTAACTAATTTGTGACGTGAAAATCATGTCGCAACATTCTAAACGAAGGAAATTAGTGACGTGATTTTCATGTCACAAATTTATGACGTGAAAATCATGTCACTAAACAACTGTTTTTTTCGAATTCATTTTTTTTTTAAATCTGCATGTTGCGACGTGATATTTATGTCACAAATTTGTGACATGAAAATCACGTCACTAAAAGTGTATTTTTTTTGTAAAAAATTTAATTATGATTCAATGAATATTAATAAAAAGATTTATTATTAATTGTGATTCAATAATATTAATTCTGATTCAAAATTAATAAATACTAATAAAAAATATTTATTTACATTAAAAAATATTATAATTGAAAATAAACTATGAGTCATATAATAAAAAAGGTTTATATACATGGAAAAAATATGAAGAAAAAAAAAACTACCAACACACTCTTTAACTCATATTTTTTAACCTACTTTCTTTATTGGTTAAAATTTATCAATCATGTAAATCTTAAATGAAATATATTTGGTAGAGTTTTGCAAATAAAAAGCGAGCGCTAAAAAACATGTTCTAGTTTTTCTCATATTTTCTTTTACACACACACACATATATATATATATATATATATATATATATATATATATATATATGGGGACGACTCAAGTGAGAACGATTGGTTATTATGCGAAATGAGAACAATGAATCAAGAACATTAAATTTTAATTTGTCGATTTTAATGAATTGGTTTGGTTTCTCTTTCTATGTTGATTTAAAATAAATATTAAGGATCATAGAAAGAGAAATCAATCCAGTCCATTAAAATCAACAAATCAAAATTTAATGATTGTGATTCATTGTTCTTGATCTTTCCGAGCAGAACAGGTGGCCAGCAACGGTGAAGCTTGAAATTTTGAACGGCTGGAGGAGAAAAAGGTGGTTGTACCTGCAAGGCACTCTGATGCCGAAGTAAGTGTTTGGACAACAAGGTACAACGAAAGTAAGAGATTTTGGGTAAAAAAGAGATTACCTTGCCCTCTAGGGTTAGAGACCTATTTATAGGACTGTTCTATGCAAAAAGGACTCCACTTTTTGAGGACTCATGCGAGGCGCTAGGCCAGGAAACGCGGGAGTAGGTTGCTGCCGAGCACGATCCTCTAGCGTGCTCGGTATTGTCTTGTTTTCGCCCAGAGCGGGCTGGGGAAGGGTGCCGCGAGTGTGGACCAGGATGCCTTGGGGCAAAGAGTAATTGGAATGATAAGGCCGGTACAGAACAGTTCTCATTTCTCATAATAACCAATTGTTCTCACTAGAGTCGTCCCATATATATATATATATATATATATATATATATATATATATATATATATATATATATATATATATATATATATATATATAGTTTTTGTTTTAACTAAACATTTAATAAACATATAATAATTAATGTTTTTTATAAATAACAATTGTATTCTATTTTTTCCAAATAAAATATAATAAATATATTACATAACATATAATAACTATATATTTTAATTTTATTTTAAAATGTTATGTTTAAAAAAACTATTTCACACTAAAAGATATATATATATATATATATATATATATATATATATATATATATATATATATATATATATATATATATATATATATATATATATATATATATATATAATATAATATTTTGTTTAAAAAATAAAAAATAAAATTTTATAACATTATAAATATATAACATTCTATTTAATCTACATCTAAAAAAAAGAACTAACAACCCAAATATCAGAATAAAATACATAATAAAATATAAAAAAAATAAACAACAACTAAAATGCCTCTTCTTGTCGTACCTTTTAAATCTTCTTGCAATATCTCTTCAATATATTGAAAAAATTAAAAAAGGTAATGAAATCAAAATTAATATAAAACTTTAAAACAAAATATTTTAAAAAAATTGAATACAATGTATACAACAACAAGTTACTTGAGAAATTATAATAAAGATTTATTTTGAAATGGAAGGGAGAAATCTCTTCAATATCTTGAAAAAATTAAAAAAGGTAATGAAATCAGAAATTATAATAAAAATTAAACAAAAATATTTAAAAGAAATTGAATACAATTCATACAAAAAGAAGTTGCCTGAGAAATTATAATGGAGATTGATTTTGAAATGGAATGGAGGAAGATGAAAGAGAGTGGGAGAATGTTGGAAGAAAAAGAAAGAATGAAGAATAAGTGCTTTCGATTTTCATGTAAGAGGTTAGGTTTTGGGAAGAGAAAAATTGTATTTATATAGGCCAATCAGTGACGTGAATATCACGTCGCAACCCCCAACGTAATAAATTGCAGATATTATTTATTGATAATAAATTGGAGATATTATTTATACACATATATTATTTATTGGTAATAAATTGCAGACCAATCAGCGATGTGAATATTGTAACACCCCAATTCTACACAATGAATATTCGATAATTATAATGAAAATCATGTGTTATACAAAAATTTTATCAACAAATGAGATGTCACATTTACTTCTTAAAACAACATATTAATCACATACAACATAGACACATAACACATAGTTCGGATGAACGATAACAACATAATTCAACCTTTTAAAACGAAACAACTTTTCATTAATAAGCAGCAGAATCTGCAAACTCAACTTCAAGTCTCTTAACATCTTTTGTGCAACTAAAACAAATTCAACTTAAAAAGTATTCAACAAAATCGACATAAATTTCAACAACTAAAGGAACAACAACAATTAAACATCAAGCGTTCATCCTCCCGAGTGCTACATATCAGAGCGACAACACTGACTCGACTCACAGCAACTAAATCTTTATCACTGCAATCACCTGCACATTACCAGTATAAAGGTAACGACGAAACAAATAAAAGGGGTGAGATATCAAACCATATAAACAGAGTTATGATAAACAGTATATTCATGTTCAAGTCATAATAATCATCACTTTTCCATTTCAACAAACGACACGCGTCACAATATCACACATGGGTTCAGGTTTAAGTCACTACAATTCACATACGATCATTCCCTAAATCACATAAACTCATAATAACACAAAATGAAATGAAACTCTAACAAATGCACATGCATGTGGTACCTAGGGCTTCAGCCCCCGTCGCCAATTGCCAATTATTAGAGGCAATCAACAGGCATAAGCCTTCGTCACTGTTTGCCAATCCAGGCCGTCACAAAAATACAATCATGCGACTTGATGAATGCAACATCACAAAATATTCACCACAAAAATCGTCCATAGGCATACGCCTATATCACAAACAATTACCAATAATTAGAGGTAATTTCATCGTCACTTTATATCCTGCACTTCACAATAATTCACAAGAATATTCACATCACAATATCGCAATATCACAACAATAAATCACGACAATAATTCACCAACAACAAATCAACACAGATAATTCACGCAAACATCGCAATACCACACAAAACTCATAAAAACACGTCATGTCGCAACATCACAAAAGCACTACAAAGACCACGGTTAGAGGACTACTCCCAGACACTCCTAATATTACTCTACTCACTAGATATTTCTTGTCCACTATTTATTTCGGTCTGCTAACTAAATTAACATTGCCAACAATCATGCAGAACTACAAAACCTGTTAATAATATTGTCTATGTTTCTATTGTTATTTTGAAGACACCTGCTACATCAATTAGGCTGCATCTCTGCTATTTCCACCCTCTGTTAATTTAACTTCCACCAGTGTGCCAATTATTTGCAACATATTCTATTAATCTAGTTATCCTACTGATACTGTATTTATCACCCTAGTATACAATTGGTTTAACCAAACATATATATATATATATATATATATATATAGTTATGCTACTTCATCGTTATCAGCTTATTAAATGAGAAAAATTACAAAACATGGACCACCTTCCTTAACTAGGGAGCCCACCTCATAGTGGTGTGGCCCCTGTCCCCAATACCTAACCCACGTCCCAAAAAGGGACTTTCTAAGGAAAGAGCGCCTTCCCCATAAGTAAGGGCCGCCCGCCCCTTCACTTAATGTGGGGCTTCCCCACTTTGTTTCTTTTCTAAGGAACGTCCGTCCCTCCATTTAGGCCCCCGCCCCCTAACTATTTTCTTTTCCTTCCAATCTTATTTTTCATTCCGGTCTCAGACTTTAATCAATACAGAGGTTCACCAACATCACAAAAATTATTCTCACATTCATCGATCACATTTCAATTTATTCCACATCACAGACAACACAACCCAAATAACAATCACATAGCAACATACTTTTTTTTACATACGATTTCCAGAAATAACAAACAATAATACTACACATATCAGAAAATTAACCGAAACAAAGAGATAGTAGTAATTCCCTAAACCCCACATACAATTCATCATATCCTCGTTTATAGAGAAAGAACCCCATCCTTACCTTAGATTGGATGCCGCTCTAAATTTTCTGGTCGAATTCAAAGCTTCCGGCTTCACATAATTCTTCCAATTGAATCCTCTTGCTTCTTTGCCTCTTCTTCCACTTTTCCTCTTTCGGCAGTTTTTCAAGATCTCATCCTTTTCTCCCCAAAAACCCTTATTTTCTTTTGTCTGCTAAAACATATGTTCTTCTGCTGTTACTTCTCTTTTTCTCTTTTTATTAAACATAACCAGATAATTCTATGCTTCTTAGTTGGCCTACATTCACACCCCCTCTATTACTAATTCTTACACACAACCAAATCAACCTCATGAAATAATTAGTCCAACATAATAATATTACTTCTAATATTATTTCTCCGATTAAACCGATCAATTTAATCTGACTTTATACTTAACAGTTCTAGTCGACATAACAATTCAATTATCCCCCTCGGATTAACACAGACAAATCCCCAACTTCGACAATTCTAATAATTAATTCCTTTATTAACTTAATTAACCAATTAATTAAATTTGGGGCGTTACAAATATCACGTCGCAACACTAAACGGTCAGAAAGGCCAGTCAATCAACCTGCACCCTATCAGTTCAAAGTCAGAGCATTTTCCCTCTAAAACTATTGCGACGTGATTTACACGTTACAATATTAATTTTTGAAAATTTCAAATTTCCCCCCTTAGAAAGCTTGACCATTTTAATTTTTTTATTTTAATTTAAATGTTGCGACGTGATAAACATGTCACAACTTTTAAAAAAAAAAAACATATTTGATTTCCCATGTGATAACGTTACATTTATTATTTTAATATTTAAAAAAATTAGTGACGTGATAAACACGTTGCAACATGCATTTATTTGCCACATGTTTATCACGTCACTAAAACACGTCGCAGAGGACCATTTTTCTTGTAGTGGAGAGGGTACCCTGTGCCTGTAGAGTTAGATGTTGTGCTATCTCACCCACTTGAACTTCCAGATTTTTTTTATTAAATTTGTAGCGTTCCTTTGGTTGTTCCTTGTCTCTTCTTAAAACTGAGAACATTGTGCAGCCATTTTCTCGATAGCTACTTCCCATTCTGCCTTTTGAGGAGCTTGTTGTTGCTGATCTTTCCAAGAGAAGTCAGGATGATTCTTCCACCCTGATTATAGGTGTTAGAATAAGGATTGTTCTGCTTCAAGAACTTGGTCTCTTCAATCTGTTGAGGGGTTGCAAAACAATACACAGTTTGGTGAGGGCCATTACAAGTTTCATAGTTTACAGGCTGAGCTTGTTGAACCCGAGCCACCTGTTGTGTACCTATATTCATGGCCTTCAATTTCTTTTCAACTTCCGCAACTATTGCGTCTTCTACGTGAATTTTATTGGTTTCGAGCTTTAGATCAATAACTCCCCCAGGTTTGCTAGCACACCTGTCATACAACTCCAAATGCTCATTTGCAGATATTTCTTCAATGATCTTCTTAATACCAGTGGTTGTTGAGAAATTAGTTGAGCCAATGGTTGTTGTATCAATCAACTACTTTGTCTTTATTCTGAGCCCATTGACAAATATCTGCATCTGTTCAGTCGGATCCATATTATGAGTTGGGCACGTCACAAGGATCCTCTTGAATCTTTTGTAGGCATCTCCCAAAGGCTCACCCTCCTTTTGCTTTAAGTTCAGAATTTCGTATCTCTTTCGCAGAAATACCGATGATGGAAAATATTCATTTAAGAAAGCCTTTTCCATCTCTACCCACAATGTAATACTGCCTACTGGGATAGAATAGAACCACTCTTGCGCCTCTTCAGCCAAGGTAAATGGGAACATTCTTTGTTTTTTTACTTCTTCAGTATGACCATCATTTTTCAGAGTAGTGCTCATGGTCAAAAATATCTGTAGGTGCTTATTTTCATATTCATTTACCTTTCCGGTGAAAGGTTTTCTTTCGAGCTGATTGATGGTGCTTGGATGCAGCTGAAAATTAAGAACATTCATCGGTTGGTTGACAATTGTCAGTCTACCACCCGGTGTATGTGCTGCACCATAATCGCCCATGAGTCTCTTAGGTGGTGGAGGATTTTCGCCCATGTCTTCTTCTTCTTCTTCTCTTTCATATTATGAACCTGAATGCACTGAGATAACTTCCTTTTCTGATTCTAATTTAGCTGATTGAGCTTGTCTTTGCCTTGTGTGCAAAGTTCTTTCAATTTATGCGTCAAAAGGAAATTCAACTGACGGGTTTCCTCGCATACAATATTAGGCAAATATCAGCAATAATAACAAAAAGAAATTATAAAAATAACGGAAAATAAAATTTTTAGTTGACGAGCAACAAAATTTTAATTGAACTAAGGCAAACTCTATATTTCGGCAGTCTCTGGCAACATGCGCCAAAAACTTGATCGGTAAATTAGCAAGTGTACTAATCTACCAATGTAGTAATAATGGGAAATCCCAAAATATCGATCTCAAGGACTGCTTGGTGTTATAGATTTCTGTTTCAATTCAATTAAACAAAAGCCTTGGGGTTTTAGTTTGGAGAATTATGAATTAAGTTGCAAGTAAACTTAAAAGATTGACTTGACCAAATATGAGTAACATGTCAGGGTAGGTGTGTGCATTAACATGTAACAACTCTGAATCTTTATTTCAATAATAACTTATAAATCATCAACTACCGATTCTCAAGAATGTTTACTCCTAATTCTTTAGTGTGCAAACCTTTAATCATACATCCTAAATCCTAATTCCTTAGTGAATTATGATGAAATTAAGCATTTGAATTATCAAGAATGTTTCGATTACTATAGGGTATCCCTATTTCTGTGCAATATCTACTATGGTCTAATTGTATAAAAACCCTAACAACAGCGGTCCAGCCTAATTGTTAGCCATATATCAATCATGTTGGTCTGACAAGGAAAACACTAAGAACATTGTACAATCAAATTGAATATGAAAGACAAATAGATTATTGAAATTGGGAAATCAAATACATTACAAATGTTAATCAGGGACACCCCATAGCATTGGGGGGTTTAGGTACTCATACTGTTCAAAGGAAACAAAAGATAAATTGTAAACATTACAAGTGTTGGGGAGGAATTTAATCTTCAAATACTTCCGGTCATGAAAATCTCCTTCTCACCGAAACTCTTGTCTTCTCCAATCTTTTCTTGTGTAATTCTTTGTCAGCCAAAAAAATCCCTTCATTCTTCTTCAAAACTCAACTAAATAGCACACATTCACTTAGGTCGGTTGGGAGTACCCATGGAAAAAATATGAAAAAAATCATGAAATTAGCGTCACATGCTGACACAGGTCGTGTAAACCAACACGGGCACCCGTGTCAGACTTCTGTCATCTTAAAAGTTGAATTTTTGTCCCAGGCCTCCTGACAGGGCCCGTGTCAAGTAACACGTCCCGTGTCATCCCCTGACTTCAGAATTTGGTTTTGAGGTCTTCATCAAAGTTGTAGCCCTTATTGTTAGCGAAATATTTATACCAGAACCACGTCATTCCGAGTTACGAAGCTCTAGTTATGATCAAAATACTACACGCCTGTCACGATGAGAAACATGCTGAAAATTTCCGATATCATACTTACTGACACGGGCCATGTCAGGCCCTTGACTTTCATCTCTTTTGCATTTTCTTGGCCACGCTCGATGTCAGGTGACACGGGTGGTCGCGTCACGCCTCCTGTAGCATGATTTTTCACTTCCTTCGAAACTCCGCTTTTTGTACTTTTTTGCATTGATTTGTCTCGATTTATTCCTTTGAGCCTGCAAACAATAAAATACACAACCAAATCATAAAATGTAGAAGAATGAATTAAAACCCTTGAGAATGTAAAGCAAAGATGACTAAAATCAACGGTAACTAAACATGTAAAAACCACTGATCAGATTGTTAGACCAAAATAGGACATCTTTGTGTGATGAATGCATTGTCTTGAATCAATTTGTTAACATGAAATGAAACGAGGTCTATGACGTATAATAAGAGATAACCTTGCTACTTGATCCATGTTTGCACTCAATGCTTGCCATGTGTAATTCCAAATGCTTAGGCTTCCTTTGTGAGATCTAATGGGATGGAAACACATGTTCTTATACTTCCCAAAGCCTATTTTCATTCATTTACATGCTTTGTGACATCTCTTATGAGCTAATTGTTTGTCAACTTGAATATACATGAATACTTATCTCTTGGACACTCTTTTATGATTGATTGTGTGAAGTTAAAAAGCTTAGTGTTTAAACCTTAAAGAGAATGACCCCTAAGCATAGGGGAGTATATTTAGATATAAACTTTGTAACTTCTCTTTCCCTTGCAAGAAGTTTACATTTGTACTAACTTTTCTCAATAACTTGACCAACTTTGAACCATTGTTTTGAATTTCTCCTTATACAAATGCTTTGATGATTTGAGTTATGTTCAATTGATGTTATAATTTATATATTGAAATGATTATATGCTTATGTGCCTTTATGCATAGATTGAATTTGAGTCATATATTAGTGGAGCTCATTGCCTTAGCTTTAGGTATGAATGGATGTCAAGTTTTTGGATGAATTGCATGTTCTTCCTTTTGTGAAAGATTTGAATGTTGAAACTTGAATAAGGTACTCTTATGATGATTTTTAACCAAGATGGATGTATATCTTATGTGGCTTATTCTTAGCTTGGTTTCCAAGTTTATATGTCCTCACATGTTAAAGCTTGCTCATTCCACGAGCATACTTGAGCCTATAGCTTGTAGGTTTAAGCTTGAGGTTTATTTGTTAACCAATTGTATGTAATGGGTTCCATGATGATGTATGTGATATCACGAGGTCCTTTTAGCTATCTATTTGGGTTGTGCCATGTGTTTTTAGGTGGTAACCTTGTGGCTCGACATGTTGTTTTTGCTTTAGGTACTTCACTTCGTCCTTCTTATGTGAGATGTATGGTGATATTAAGTGATAATTTGATTCATGCCTTGTTCTAATGCTTTATTGTTACAACTTGAATGTAATCCTTGTTAGGATAGACTAGAATTACATGCATACTTAGGTTCACAATTTGTAAGTTGTTTGAAACTTTCACTTATGAACAATTGTGATCATTGTGACATTTTGAAATGCTTTAACTCGTTGTATCCATTCTTGTTAGAATAGGATTCTCTTTGATGCATGGTTATGCATAGTGCTTGAAAGCATGTTTGGTTGTTACCTAAATGTTTAAGCATGTTGTTTACATGATTACTTTGTTAAGTATGCCTTGTACCAAGTTTTTTTAAACTTAAGGTGAGGTTGTTACCTCCAACATTTTGTTAAGTGATATTTGTTTCAAGTCTTTGTTAATACTTGATACACATGTTGGTTGTTACCTAAAAGCGTGTTATTTACATGATTACTTTGTTAAGTATGCCTTGTACCAAGTTTTGTTAAACTTAGGGTGAGGTTGTTACCTTTAACATTTTGTTAAGTGAGTTTGTTTCAACTCTTTATTAATACTTGATATGCATGTTGGTTGTTACCTAAAGGCATGTTGTTTTTGTGACACTTTGTTAAGTATGAATCACTTTGAGTTTTGTCAAACTTAGTTGAACATTTTGTTTTTGTCTTGCTTAGTTAAGCATGATTTGGCTTGAGTCCTAGTTAGTACTTTAGATATATGCAAGATAGATAGTTAACTTATTGCTTGAATACTTGTTTGTTGCCTTACTTTGTTAGGTGGGGAATCCCTTGAGACTTGCGAAGTACTCAAGGAGATGTAGTAACCTCTAGCTTGTTTCTTACTTGTGAAATAAGAATATCCTTGAGACTTGTGAAGTACTCACGGAGACGTGGTAACCTCTAGCTTGTTTCTTACTTGTGAAGTAAGATTGTCCTTGAGACTTGTGAAGTACTTAAGGAGAGGTAGTAACCTCTAGCTTGTTTCTTACTTGTAGGGATGGAAACGGGTCGGGTCTGGTGGGGGTTTCACACTACCCATTCCCGCACCCGAAATCACCACCCAAACCCGAACCTTAAAGACTATTCGGGTGGCAAAACAACACTCAGGCCCATACCTATTGGATTCGGGTTTTTTAACCCAAAACCGAACCCGCAATATTATATATATATATAAGCAGGTGCGATTTTGATTTACGGGCGCGGGTTTCACACTACCCAAACCCGCACCTGAAATATCGGGTGGCACTCGAACCCAGTTAACTCGGGTTTTCACCCGTTGAATCGGGTCCGAGTGCGGATGGGCCCTCACGGGTTTGTGTCTGCTTCCTATCCCTACTTACTTGTGAAGTAAGATGTTCCTTGAGACTTGTAAAGTACTCAAGGACAGGTAGTAACCTCTAGCTTGTTTCTTACTTGTGAAGTAAGAATTTCTTTGAGATTCGTGAAGTATTCAAGGAGAGGTAGTAACCTCTAGTTTGTTTTCTTACTTTTGAAGTAAGATGTTCCTTGAGATTTTTGAAATACTCCAGTAGAGGTAGTAACTTCTAACTTGTTTCTTACTTGTGAAGTAAGAATGTCCTTGAAAATTGTGAAGTACTCAAGAATAGGTGGTAACCTCTAGCTTGTTGTTTCTTACTTGTGAAGTAAGATCGTCTTTGAGACTTGTGAAGTACTCAAGGAGAGGTAGTAACGTGTAGCTTGTTTCTTACTTGTGAATTAAGATGTTCCTTAAGACTTATGAAGTACTCAAAGAGAGTTAGTAACCTCTAGATTGTTTCTTACTTTTGAAATAAGATGTTCCTTGAGACTTCTGAAGTATTCAAGGAGAGGTAGTAACCTCTAGCTTGTTTCTTACTTGTGAAGTAAGATTTTTCTTTGAGACTTGGTAAAGTACTCAAAGTGGGGTAGTAACCTCTAGGTGTTTGTTGTAGGTCTTTCTTGGTTAAGATAAGACTTTCCTTGAGAATTGGTAAAGTACTCAAGATAAGGTGGTGAGCTATAAGCTTGTTGTTGCTTATTCTTAGGTGTTGGTTAAATACTTAAGATGTTACTTTGCTATCTTCTCTTATGAAGTTGTTACTCCATTTTCATTGTTTGCCTTGTGGTTCACATGCTCCCTTAGGATCTCTTAGTTCTATCTTAGTTAGGAGGAATAGAGATAGACCTTGGGATTGTAATCTACGCATGACAACATAGGTAGTATTCCTTTGATATCTTGATTTTAGGACCACCATTGCATGACAGCAAGTAGGAATGAGATCCCTTTAGCTTGTGTGCTTCCCATTTGCATATAATAATATTAAAATCTCTTTTCCTAATCAAAATTAAAAAAAACACCTAACAATGGTTAAACACTTTTCCAAATAAGGATGAATGTATTCAAGTACCTCTTGCTTAAGAGGCTTACTTGAGGGATTCACCCAAACAAAAACACCAACGAAGATCAAGCTTGGGTTCCCTTTTTGACACTCTATTCTTCTAAGGACCGTTGTCCACTAAAAAACATAAACAAACAAAAACAAAAAGTAGTTGGCACAACTACGAATGCTCTGACTTCTCCATTGCACAGTGGAGGTACATAAGAACTGGATTCGAACAATCCTAGCGAGCATATTTATTTATATCCTTTTTATATCCATGCATTGCATTACTTAACGAGATACCGTTAGATTTTCATACCTAGTGAGTTAGTAACAAACAGGAGTCGATCCTGTGGAGTACCACAGACGTGATGGGTGCTAAAACCTTTCCATTGCGTAACTGACATTCTTACCCATTTATCTGATCGTGAGACCTTGTTCTTGCTCATTTGAGGTTTACTAATATTCCTTTCCCTCGATTGAATAAATATGTTCAGTGGTGACTATGTTATTTTTCGCGGTAGCAACAATATATAATGTATATTTATTTTTTTTGTTTTCATATTTTAACAATTTTCATCGATGCAATTTTAGCCGCACACGACTATCTTTACCGATAAATATGACTTACAGGATACAAGGGACAATTTACTTGACCCAAATGGTGAACTGTGCAGCTACTTGAAACAAATAGCTGAGGTAGAAGACGTTCAAAAATATGTGGAAAAAATCGTTTTAGTTTACCACCAATTACAAGTGCACACCCTGATTGGTGTCTATACACGAGAATCAGGTGGAGGGCTAGTTCCTATCTTAAACCAGACACTTTTTGTGATCTCATCAAAGTAAGAAAAGCAACAAAAAAAAATGATGTTTAGGATTGTGAACCGGAATTGAATGTTTCTTCTAAAGTTGAGTTGATAAAAAAAATACTCATTATTAATCTGAATGATTTGTTGATCTGTAAAATACATCTTCGAGATATGGAAAACCTGTGGACATCTGGAACTCTTGATTATGTGTTTCGTAATTCGTTGCGTAAGTTATTCAACTTCAACTTTTAAGCATTTCTTTTTTCTCAACAAAATGTATTTTTGTTTTTATTAATTAATAACTATTTTATATAGTTTTTATGAGGCCGTTCAGCAAAGAGTTAATGAGATTCTTAGAAAAATTTGAGGTTGAGATTTGATCTTTCAGTCAGTGGATATATATATATATATATATATATATATATATATATATATATATATATATATATATATATATATATATATATATATATATATATATATATATATATATATATATATATATATATATATATATATATATATTTAACATGAAGTTATTTTTTTAACAATTGGTTTGAATTTGATTTATAAATATTGCGTTGCATTAATACAAATATATTGGAGGGTGCTTTAACTTGTTCTATTGGAAAATTGAAAAATAAGCTCAACTTTATTTGGGTATGTTTCCTTAAGTTTGTAATTATATATCAGTAACATTTTTGTAGGATAAATCTAAATATAGAGATGCTGGATTTTCATGATTAGAGAATTTGGATAAACCTTTCTATTTAAAAGAAATAGTGAAAGTTTGGGGAAATGGAAAAACATAAAAAGAAATAGTGAAAGTTTGGGGAAATGGAAAAACATATGGTTCTTCCAATACATTGATGATTGATGACAAACCATACAAGGCAATTCTTAATCCACTAAGTAATTGAATAATAATTTCATGTATAACATGAGTTTGAAGCAATGATTAACAATGTTGATAATTAACCTGAAATTGGAGGCTCATCAATAAATTTATTTTTACCACTTCTTGGAAGGGATAGTGGAAGCTGAACATACTACTGACTATGTTAAACAACGGTCATGCGGATTGGAAATATTATAAGTGTGTTCTCCCTAAAGTTTCAGTTATACAATATTTTTATTTTTAGACTATAAATGGAAATGTTGTAGAGTGGTTTTATTGATACCATTTTTTTAAACAATAAATAAAAGTGTTGTAGAGTGGAAAAAAATTGTTGTGAATTTGAAAAAAAGCTTAGAATTGAGCATGTTTATCTGAATTCTACCTTTTTTTTTTTTCAAGTTATTTTAATTTTTAAAACTTTTTTGTTGATAAAAAATAAGATATAATTATGAAAAAGTTAATAATAAATATTGATGAATTTAAGAAGAAAGACAGTGACTCAAGGAAGAGTGAAAATACGAAGATGAAATTATATATTTTTTCGATTTACAATGTTTTCAATTGAGTCTACATTATACACAATGCACTCATTAATTGTCACTAGACACTAATTATAAATATATATTAAAAATTATATAAATTATGATTTATGATTATAAATATTATTTTATTAGCAAAATTGTAATTTATTTAAAATTGAAAGTAAATATTATTATAGTTTAAATAACATTTTGTTACTAAAAAATATTTAAAATAATGTATTTTTATGAAATAGTAATAAAAATCATGTATTTTTAAGAAATATTAAACATAAGAAGGGAAGTATTTGGAAAAACCATGATTATCTTCTCACTAGCTTATAATTTTTTTTATTGCAATGTTAAATATTTAGTATATCATTTTAAAAATATAAAAATAAAAATTATTTTGTAATTATTTAGATCCTTATTTATAACAAAACAAAATCAATTGAGAATTTGTAATTTTTTTAACATATGAAATAACTAAAACATATGTTTACAAATTAACTTTATAGTTGTAATCATAATAAAAAAATGTTAAATGGTAGTCATAAAAATTAAATGATAAATAGTAATCATAAAAAATTAATGATAAAAGGTGAAAATTTATTGATACAATCATTTTTATAAATTAAATAAGTTACAATTATTTTTAAACGGGAATAAGTTACAAATAATTTTATAAACATAATAAATTCAACTATTTATACTAGTGTTAAATATACAATACCATTTGTAATATTAGTGAGATTTAGTTTTAGTTCTAGTAAAGTTTTTTTTTTAATATCCCTTTTGTAACTTTTAGATTTCTTCAAATAATCTTTGACTGCCATATTATAGCAAATATTCTTCCTAGTTGCCTACGTAGCAATCGACATCATTTTTTTTAAATTATTTTTTAAATTCACGTGAAATTTTTTTAACTTCTTTTTTATTTTTTAATTATATATTATATATTATATTTTATTAAATATTATTTTGTTAGAAAAGTTGTAAAATAAAACTTGTTTGGCAGGGAATCAAACACGGGTTCTCTCTCCCAATAGCATATGACAGTACACGCAATGCAGCTGCATAATAATGTCACAATGAGATTGACACAAGAAAATGACATGGAAAACAACAGAGTAGTGAAAATATAATTACCTTATGTTCATCTATTACCTAAATAACGAAACAATTTGGACAAAATCCTAAAGGATACCTTTTGCAAGTTCCCTTAATAGAAGGCTCATTCATCATCATCATACAATACGAAAGAATATGGAATACACAAGAAAATTTACACATTCTAGGTAACAAATACAACATTTGAAAATTCACAGTTGGCTAACATAATCAATAAACCTCTCCCAGGTAGAAAGGTCACGGAGTATACATACTCACTTGAAGATGAGAAGCTTCATCATTGTAAAATGGTTGACAAGATTTGATCTACATTTTAAAATCTTAAGATTTTACAATCTCACTCGTCCTCAACGATCTGGATCTTAAGTAGAATCGCGTGTTGTAGTCAAATTATAAAAAATCCCATAAAATAATAGATTTTGTGCGATATTTGCTAGCGACGATTGACCATTTTCTGACCACCACCATTAAAAGGTGAGAAGGATGACAAAATGCGAAAGCACGATAATTACGGTTCGGCGGGGATGAATTTGCGCATTTTGAAATGTTGTTTTAGATTTCGGGTTTAGAGAATAAACTTTTCACTTGTAGGGTTTGTTTTAACTACTTGACTTGTGATAATCCTAGGAATTGACCCTATATGCCCCTAATGTCTAAACATTAACAAATGTTCAATAAAACCTCATTCCTAAATGTCTAAAAATTAACAAATGTTCAATAAAACCTCAATCATAAATGTCTAAACATTAGCAAATGTTAAATAAAACCTCAATCATAAATGTCTAAAGAATATGAAAAAAGTCATTTATCATATAAAAATACTTAAAATATATACTATTATTTTTTCATTTTAGAAGGATCTAACGATTTTTGTTCTGTTCTTATGTTTTACGATCTTGTTATTCCCTCTCGATCTTACAAAAATAATTGAGTAGGATCTTTCGATCTTAACTACGATTTTATATTTTACGATCTAGCTATTCTCTCCGATCTTAGTAAGATCTCGATCTTAACAACCTTGGTAATAATAGTATAATACATTGGAAATAAGATTGTGAGTTAGTAAGAAATGAACTAATTCTTCTCTTCATCCAAATTAGAGGACATAGATTGTTATTTATATTTCTTTTGATTTTCTCTTCCTCCCAATAGCCTTTGTCAATTTTGCTTCTCTCCATTGTCTTTCCTCTCATTTTTCTCATCAACCAAACATGGTGTAAAAGTCATTGAAACTAGGTTTGGATAGCCTGATACTGCGATGAATCCCGAGCCTTTGCACTTGGATAACTATGATACTCAACCGAGACTCAAGTCGTCTCCCTCTTAACACAGGTTGTCATTGCGTTTGAACTTCAGGTTCTGGCTCGAAACCCCAAGGGAGGATGACCGAGTAGGGTTCAGAGCCTGAAAGGAGGTTGACCGGGTAGAGTTCAGGGCCTATAAGGAGGTTGACCGGGAAGGGTTCAGAGCCTCTAAGGATGTTGACCGAGTAGGGTTCAGAGCTTCTAAAAAGGTTGACCGAGTAGAGTTCAAAGCCTCTAAGAATGTTGACTGAATAGGGTTTAGAGCCTCTAAGGAGGTTGACCGAGTAGGGTTCACAGCCTCTAAGGAGGTTGACCGAAATATTTTAGTCTTTACATGATATCGTTACAAATATTCTGAATTTAGGTGCCTCATTAAAATCCCTTTCCCTTGCAAGGGAACAGAGCGCACCTTATACATTTTATTCATGACTGCATTACATAATATTTAGCTGAAATACAACATAAGATTGGCTACATTCCATGTCCTAGGTACCTCTATGCCTTCCAGAGTTTCCAACTTATAGGAGCCATTATTAAGCTTCTGAGTGACTCAGAAAGGACCTTCTCAGTTAGGCGCTAACTTCCCCTTGTTTTTCATTTATTTTTAATTTTATTTTACTATTTTTTATATTTTGCATTTTAATACCTAAAAAATTCTTACTATTAGTAAGATTGTAGGAAATCAATAATTTACATAAACATTGTAAACAAATTATAGCTACTATTTCTATAGTTGAAGCTTTTAAGATAAAATTAACATGTTTCTTTTTCTCTGTAACATTTTGAAAATTATCATAAACTATTGAAGTTATTGAATGACTCACACAAACATAAACAGAAAAAATAAGAAAGCAATATCAACTATTTTTTATTATATTAATCAAAATTATAAAGTAATCTTTAGTTCCTTACACTTTTTTTGAAAGAGAAAAAATAAGATATATTAACATCTAGCGATTTGTTTGACAGCAAAAATAAGATATATCTTTAGAGCATCCACATCTATGTCACTCAATTTTGTGGTATAAATGGATCTCATTTAATATAATATATTATTTCACATTTCCCAATTATTTAAACAACTCATCTCCATTTTCCAAATATCCATACTAGTTATCTAAAATTTTAAAATGGGTCCAACTAATCTCACAATATATTCAAATTTTACATTGATATATAAATATTTAATTAAAATAAATAAATTTAATAAAATACATATTAAATAAACACCAATAAACTATAAGAAAATACATTAAAAAATTCATAAACGCCAAAAATAAACTACTAGCCGAAAATATAGTAAACATTTAAAATAACTTTTAGTTGCCATTATTCTCATGCTCAAAATGTTCTCATATATGTTTTATCAAGTCTTGTTGAAGGTGTCGATGAATTTCTTTGTCACGAACATGGTGTCTTCTACGTAGGAACTCCTGAAAATCATTATTAGAATTAGTTGGTGGTGCAGTTTAGTCATTGCCTAGATGCTCACAAGAATAATCAAAATTTCCACCATATGTGTCGCGTTCATCTTCAACAATCATGTTGTGCAATATGATGCATGTATCCATTATACGCTTTAGTGCATCCAAGTGTCAGGATCAATCTGGGTTACGTATGATTGCAAATCGGGATTGAAGACCTCTAAATTCTCGTTAGGCAAACAATTTTCTCTTATCCCCTAGTGGCATTGGGATGCTTTTCACAAATATGGTCCATTTAGGATAAATTTCATCTGATAGATAATAACCAATATTGTATTTAGTACGATTGACTGTATAATGTACCTCATGAGATCTCTTTTTCATAACATCATTGAAGACATCGGATTGGTTCAACGCATTGATGTCTGATCTTACCTGATTAGAATGATCGTCAAGGTTTACAACATGTTGAACTTCTGCGAACTAGGGGAGTGTATCTCTAAGGTACTCCATTGATAAAGTGATAAGAGAGAGCAATCATAATGCAAGTACAATTAATGTAAGAGTGAGAATGAATAATGAGTACATGACCCTCTAATGAAATAAGGTATTTATAGCCTCTAGCGCTGGGCCAATATTTCCTAATTAGGTCGGATCCATTGGAGGCCCACGAGATAGGAAACTTCCTGAATCCTACTAGGTAGGGCTGAGTCAGCAAGTGACTCACGTTCTGGTGGGACAGAGCGTAGGGTTCGGAAGGAGATGCCTGAATCCTGCGTTAGTGGGTTGGACCACGTGCTCTTTAGTAGACACGTGGGTTTGATGCTAGTAACGGCTAGAGTGTGGGTTATTTAGCATATTCATGATGCTTAGGCTTTTTAAAATTTCTATGCTATTCATTCTTTCGTATACTTATTTGTTTGTGAATCACTATAGTTCCTACTCTTTTTGTGAGTTAGCTTTCCATTATTCACATATGTTGGAGACCGACACTCTTGTTCTAACTGGATTTTATTATGCTTAATCTTTTATTTGTGTTGATTATATGAAAGCATAAAAAGGATCAAGGCATTTTTGTTTCATTTTGAGCATAACTACCTAGCTAAATAGTCAATTTCACCTTGTGAGTGTGTGATCATTTGTAACCCCTTTAAGCCTTTTGTCATTATCCATGTTGTTTGAGCTTGATGCTTCTATATGAGTATCAAATTCACTTTTTGTATGGATTTTGATTGTTGTTTTTTCTTGAGCCCTCAACTTTGTGTTGTTGTATGAATTTTTACCTTGCCTTAGAAAGTAGGGAGTATTCACATGATGACACAGTTGAATTCAAGTTGAGGAAAATGATTCTATACTTGTTGTTTCGATTTCTATGAGGTTGAAAAAGAAAAGAAAAAAATGTGAAAAAAGAAGTGAAAAGAAAAAGAGAGAAAAAAGAGAAAAAATTTAAAAAGAAAAATAAAAAAGAGTTCGAATAATTATGAAAATAAGTATGGTGCTTTGGTGTGAAATTTGGGTTGATGAAGTATAATTGGAATGTTGTGTTTGAATCTTTGGTGAATTGATCACTCTCTTAGGTTTAGGCAAGTTTTTGTTTCAATTAGCCTTAGGAATTATCCCTTGTTTGTTCACCCGACCACGCAACAACCTTGAAAAGCCTTTGTGATTCTTGCTTTTGTATTTTCAATAGGATTTTTTGATGACGGCTTAATTTAGTCTTTTATTTGCAAGATTGTTGGATGAGTGAAAATACCCCATTTTTGTGTTTTTCATTTATCGATGATTGTGTGGTGGGTGTGATTCATATTTGAACTAGTCTTGTTTTAGAATGTTTGGTATATTTTTTGTATTTAGAATTTGTGTCATAATTATGTTATCGTCGTAGTTTAGTAGTAAGTATGTTACTTTGTGTGTACAATTTTGCATTTGAGTCATACATTTGTTTTCGGTTTTCAAAACTTGTCGATTCGTGATTTTAGGATTTTTGCATTTGTTTTCTTTAGTTAGTTGATTCTTTCTTAGGGACAAACAAGTTTAAGTTGGGGATAGTTTGGCGCTAGAAGGATATTGTGTAGATAAGTGCCAAATTTGTAGTTATTTTTCTGTATAGTTTTGCGGCACTTATCTTCTCTTTTTCCTCAATTTAGACGAGTTTTAGTGTATACTACATAAATACATATATTTTGTGTTTAATCGAGTTTATGATTCATTTATGTATCGACTAATAGTTTTTCATTCATTTTGTAGGTACTTGAGCATGTATGGAGAATTGAGTAATAAAGCTTCCAGGATGCAATATTGGATCAATAAAGGAGAAGCCATTTGAAGAAATAAAGACGTGCATGCTGGTGTGGTTCGCCGGGCGAGCCAGCTATTTCTGGTGTGAGTCATCTAGTAAAGCAACTCCTTCGCTGGACGAGCGTGGAAAATAATTGGTTTTTTTTCTGCCTTGGTCCGCCTCTTTTCGCCAGACGGAAGAATAAGGAATCGCCGGGCAAAAGAAGATATTTTTACCCACTTGTTGACGTGGCGCAGGCTGTGTGGCCAAAATAAAGTCGTTCGTCGGGCGGACCAATTGGCTCACCAGACGAACGCATCGAGACAACATTTTTGTATATATTTCAATTTCATTTGTTATGGTTATGTTGTTTGGGGGTGATTTTTGTTCTCTCAACTTCATCAACCTCATTTTTCTTTAGGATTACCTTAGATAACAACTTTGGGCCTTGCATTCAGTGATTCGGAGGCTGATTGATCATTAACCGACGCTAACAGACTGGGAGATTTGTGGTTTTGTCTCTATTTCTCTCTATGTATTTCTCTTAGTTGGGTTTTGTATATGATTTTACTTTGAGCTCATGTATATTTGTCACCCATGGCGTTATATAAAATATGCTTTACAAATCTTTGTTGATTGTTGTCTTAGATTTTTGCTCTGTGCTAGGGATTTGAGTTGTTGTAGAGATAAACTTCTTGAATTCTTATCTAGGATGATTATCTGATAGTTTCTGGATTTTAGAGATAGACTTAGAGCTAACAATCTTTATGAGTGTTGAAGCTTAATGTTTCCGTGTTAGTTGTGTCGGTTAAGAGATCGTCAATACGATTAACATGGATGTCTGTTGTATTGTTGAGGTGGTTGAGAGGTCGTCACCGAGATGATATAGTAATCCTCTCTACTTTGGGTTAGAAATGACTTAGGGTGTGAGCGATGTCGGATGACATTGACGAGTATTGTAGGTTGAGTGTAACTGGTCGATAAGTTTAAGTTTGTGATAAGTAGATTATATGCAAAGCTTGATAAGTCTTATCTTTTCGAAGAATGAATTATTTTTGTGTTGATATTTACTTTTCTGTTTTTATGCTTTAAACAATTCAATCCAAACTCATAACTTTGGAAACTGTTGAACGGTAGTTCAATGCACTAGTCCCTGTGGAGACGATAATTTTCCGAATAAATACTTCCAAATCTTTTGTTGCTTTCCGCTTTACCATTTCAACACTTATTTTATAATCATTTTTTTTAATCCATTTTTATTATAAATCGATTCAGAATTAACCACCCCCCCCATTTTTATTAACTAATTTTAGAGTCATAGGTTTAGTGTTCTTGCACTTAGGCCATAGGTTCCTAACGGTTTCGACCATTACGCCTTTTCAAGTAAAAAAATCAGTTTTTTTGGAAAATTGAGTTCGATTGAAAACTTGTTTCGCCTATTAGGAGTAGAAAAATTCTCTAGTCATATATCCCGTACTACAGAGTAGTTACGGGTTTCCAGCCTCAAATCGCCAAAAAGCCCTTTTTTCTATTTTTAATGAATTATTTACTGTTTTCATAGTGTTGAAAAAATCCAAAAAAATTCTCAAAATTCTTATTTTGTCTAATTAGATTAATTTTTTTTTTTAGATTTTTCTGAATTTTTTTTAATTGTTTTCTTTCATTGTGTTTGTTTTTGATTATTAGGGACATTGTTGGCATTTTCACAATTGTTGTTGCATTGTTGTGCACTAGTCCTGGCTACTAGGTATTCTTGTTCTGATCTTTTTAATTTCCATCCTGATGTAGAGAGAACTTTGCACACACGACGTAGAGGAGTCTAGGCTAGCAATAGTTCACCACACCTAATTGAGTCTGATTCTGAGTCGGATTATTTTCATAACTTATTTGATTTGGATTCTGAAATTTTCTTTCATATGGCTGACCAAAGAACCTTAAGGCAGTTAGCTGCCCTTTATGTGAATTATAATGGCTTGTGTATTGAATATGCTGATGTTGCTATTCCTTTTAAATTTAAATCGGGTTTAATACACTTGTTGCCAAAGTTTAATAGTCTTGCTGGTGAGGATTCGCACAAACATTTGAAAGAATTCCAGGTGGGGTGTTCTACACCATTGAAGCCTGAAGGGATCCCCAAAGATCACATTAAACTTCGAGCTTTTCCTTTTTCATTGCAGGGTGCAGAAAATGATTGGATATATGATCTTGAACCAAATTCAATCACAAGCTGGAATGCTCTAAAAAGGGTGTTCTTGGAAAGATATTTCCCTGCCTCCAGAGCTGCCTCAATAAGAAAATAAATTTATGGTATTAGATAAGATAATGAGTCGTTGGCTAAGTACTGGGATAGATTCAAGAAATTAGTTCACGTTGTCCTTAACACCAGATTATTGAGCAACTACTTATTCAGTTCTTTTATGAGGGTTTGTTACCGATGGATAGGAACATTCTTGATGCTGCTAGTAGTGGAGCACTTGTCAATAAAACTCTAGCTGCTACTAGAGCCCTTATTGAAAGTATGTCTCTTAATTCCCAACAGTTTACCACTAGAGGCAATTCTGTCCAGACCAAGGGCGTGAATTAAATTCAGGTTTCTTCCAATAAAGCTTTAGAAACCAGAATTGACGAGCTCACTACTTTAGTTAAACAGTTGACAGTAGCCAAACCTCAAACAACAACTATGTGTGGTATTTGTACTACTCATGATCATCTGAGCGATACTTGTCCTATCTTGAAAGATGAGTCCATTACTGAGCCCCAAGCTTATGCAGCCAATCTTTATAACCAGAATAGGTACAACAACACTCCTGACCTCTCCACCAACAGATACCACCCCAACTGGAGGAACCATCCCAACCTTCGATATGGAAACCACCAACCCACCCAGTAACAGTTAGTTGCACCCCTACCACAACCACATAACACTCTCCAACCCACCACCTCTACACCTTTTCGCCCTTCATTTGAGGACTTGGTCAAGCAATTGACTGTTAACAATATTAAGTTTCAACAAAGAACAAAATTTAGCATTCAAGCCTTGCAGACACAGGTTAGACAGCTTGCCACTTCAATTAATACCATGCAAGCCCGAGGATCAAACCAACTTCCTCCCCAAGAAGTTATGAATCCAAAGGGTCCTAATGGAAATGTGAGTGCAATTTCTTTGAGGTCCGGAAAGGTCACAGAACCAGCCCCTGAAAAAATAAAAAAAAATCTTGAGGTATGTAGCAACCTGCCCTAAAATTGAAAGGTTTAGAGTCGCCACCTATTCTGAAGGGCGAATAGGAAACCCTACGTAGTTTAGAGATTTGGGGTAAGTTATTATAATCAGGTTGAGGGAAGGTATTAGGCACCCTCAACCCTTTCCTAAAGGCTACATTGTAAAGTTAAAGGTTTATGGCAATATTTATGAGGTTTATAGCCAATGAATTGAAAAGGGTAAAAATTGAGATTTAAAGATGAATTGAAATTATAGGGGGGAGACTCACCTTGTTCCCAAGTGGCTACGTATCTCCTTATGGAGAATCAGAGTCAACGTAGTTCGGGCACAGGGTTGTACGCCTTAGAATTAGAATTTGTGGTTTGAAATTGTTTAAAGGCTTTTTGAATGGCCTATCGTAGTTTTGAAATTTGTTTTGAAAGATGAAAGTGTTTTGAGGTTTGGCATACAACCCTGATTTGATATGGCACCGTTAGATGCGATGACCAATAGATTTGGTCAGTATAGCTAACGGATTAAGGGGCATTGCTGGTTACTCAGATCGATGGATTGATCGTCGCGGGCAGCAAATTAAATATGTTTTAAATTTTATGTATTTTTTATCTCTCGTCTAATGCGACTAATAGATTTAGTCGGGTCGAGGAGAGAATTAAACTAGAATTAATTAAATTACTATTATCAAATAAATTAAATTAATCAAAATTATTTCTTGCCTAATGCGACTAATAGATTTAGTCGGTTCGGGGAGAAAATTAGATTAAATCACCAAAAGAAAACAAACAATTAACAATCAAAATTTTACAAAATTGAATTAATTAAGTTTTATTTTTAATTTGCAGGGGGGTGTATTTTTAGTGAAGTAGTAATTAAGGGGTGTAAATAGTAAAAGATCTAAGCCCACTTGGTTTCTAGTCCGTGTGATTTGGTGTGGCGAAGGTTCATAGAGCTATGGTGTGTACTCAGGTGTGGAGCGTTGGATCTATACCTAAGCAGATCAAAGGGCCTGCATGTGTTCTTGAGGGAAGGCGTATGGAATGGAGGAGGCACTGAGTTATGTTCAGTATGCCTGCCAAGTGGCTATCGTGAAGCCACTTGGCTTCGATCCAACGGTTAGAAGAAAAAAAAATGACAAAAAGAGAAAAAACAAAAAAAGGTTCACTTCCCAGATCCCACTCCCCCTCATTCTTCTCACTCTCTCCTTCCTTCACTCTCTCTATTCTCTCTCGTTTTCCCCTCATCCAAATAACAACCCAGAAACATCCACCCCAAACCACCATACCTCACCACGTATTCCCAGAAACCACCCTGAGCCGCCCTTAAAACCACCGTAAGCCCCAGTTTTCCGGTTGAATATCAACCGGAAAATTCATATGTTCAACCACCAATACCCAGAAAACCCAGAAATCTTCCCCAATCAAATAAATCCCAACCCTAAACGAACCAACTATATCCTCACATCAAACTTAAATTCAAAACAGAACCATATATAAACATGCAATCATGGTGATCCTAAGCTAAGTCAAGAATCCAATTACCTTTTGTCTTGATCGGTTGGAACGTGTAAGCTCCAAATCCTCTCCTAGTCCTTTTCTTTCTTTCCGTTTGCAGGTACGAAGATGAGAACGCAAGCGTCAGGGATTCGTTCGCGGCGGCCAAGCTTCTTCTCCCAAAAAAAATTCCCAACCCCTCTTCTGATTTCTTCTGCTCGATTTATAGTGTTAGGGTTTATTTTAATTTAGGTTAGATTAGATTTACGTTTTTTAGTTTGATATTTGATTTTGTAAATCTTTGATTGATTCAGATTGTAATATTATTGATTCAATAAAATTATATTTGATTTTTTTGTTCAAGTTATGATTTGGTTATCAAATTTGATTGTGTTTGATTTGTTTTACGTTTTGTGTTGAAATTGGATGTGATTCTATGGGCCTGGGCGAGGGAAGTTTGATTAGGGTTTGTGTAGTTGCAGCGGCGCCGCTGGAGGTGGAGGCTAGGGTTACGCGTGAGGGAGAAGGTGATGAACAGGGTTGAGTTGGGTCGACCCGGTCCAGAACCTAACCCGCCCGGCCCAAAGCGTTGACCCGGTCTACTAGTTCCTTGAGTCCAATAACTGACCCACTTGCTGTTACACTTGGCCCAAAATAAAACATAAAACAAAAAAACCAATAAAAACCCAATAATCCCAATTAATCAATTTTATTAATTGACTATTTAATGAATTAGTAAATAATAATCCTATTAGCAATAATATTTAAAACAATACTAATATTAACTAAAGTATTAATAACAATTAAATTAATACTAATACTAACTAAAGTACTAATAATAATTAAATTAATATTAATATTAACTAGAGTACTAATAATAATTAATATTAATACTAAAATCAATAATTAGCAATAGCATTTATTCAATAAAAGAATGTAATAGAAAGTCCAAAGATGATAAAACAAAGGGATAGATGGGCCAAAATGAATTGGTCCTTGACAATTTGCTGTTCACACTCTGCTTATTTTAAACCAATTTATATGGGAGTTTTATAGGAGAGCGAGTTTAATAATAGGTATATTAAACCCTATGGCTCCTAATTTTTAACGCCCTTAATAAATGGACAGATGCAAATTATATCGGGTAAATTTTGGGGTATGACAGCTACCCCTATTTAATTATCTTGGATTGAATGGCGTGAGAATACGCAGGTCTCACGCTTTTCGAATCGAAGAGTTATTAAATAATGGAAGACCCGTAAATTTATCTTGTGCTCGAGTGTGAGAGAAAAGAAATGTCCTGCTAATGCCTGAGTCTTACATAGCAAGGACTCACCGTTAATTGTGATCAGCTTGCTATATTGCTAACAAGCTTTCGCAGTTTGTGAACCCCACTTACTATGTTCTAGTAAGTTTCCATAGTTTGTGAACCCCAAAGGATCACTCGCTATAGTTCTGACACGTTCACCTGCACCAATATGGTCATTTGCTAGGGTTATAGCAAACTCACCTGCACCAATAGGATCGTTTGCTAGGGTTATAGCAAACTCATTTGCACCATTAGGATAATTTTCTAGGGTTATAGCATACTCATCTACACCATTAGGATCATTTGCTAGGGTTATAACAAACTCACCTGCACCATTAGGATAATTTTCTAGGGTTATAGCAAACTCATCTGCACCATTAGGATCATTTGCTAGGGTTATAGCAAACTCACCTGCACCATTAGGAACATTTGCTAGGGTTATAGCAAACTCACCTGCACCATTAGGATCATTTGCGAGGGTTATCGCAAACTCACATGCACCATTTGGATCATTTGTCCTAGTTCGGACAAATTTCACCTGCACCATTTGGATCATTTGTCCTAGTTCGGACAAATTTCACCTGCACCATTGGATCGCTTACCCTGATTCGGGCGAGTTCACCTGCGTAGAAGTTTGTTTTGTAAATGCGTATGCATCATGCTTATGCATTATGCGCATGCATATGCCCCTGTTGTTTTATAATGTATATGTATGAATGTTTACATACGTAAATGTTGCGTGTATGCAAATGAGTATGTATGATAACTCCAACGCCTTATCTCCTCATCACCCGTTGCCTTTTGTTTGACCCCTTTTGAAATGTCCTTGAATCCTAGTTCGGATTGTTTTTGAATGATCCATTGATATTATCCTTCGTGAAAAAGTTATATTAGATCAGAATGATCGCAGCGTAGGGTGTATGTAGCCTTCGGAGATTTCGTAGTTTTATCCTATTGCTTTTGTATTGAAAGTTTGTAAGTTTCTCATGTTAAATCCAAGTTAAAGCTTATGAAAATAATTTATCCTTTGCAAATGGTATTGAAATGAGAGAGAGAGAGAGAGAGCGTAGTATGCAAGAAAAGAAACTTTTATTGATATTGCCTTGAATTGGCGAGTGTACAAAAATGCGAGAAAAGAAAATGACAAATAGAAATGATATTAATACTGTCGTTGCTCTTTTATTATCGAGGGTCCCAGTAATCCTTCGACCTTAGAAGTAGATGATTGCACGAATCCTTATCCTTCGTAGTTTTCCTTTGGCTTATAGCCAGTAATCCTGCCTTTGCTAGGCGTAATACTTCTTGACCGCATCAGAGTTGATTGGGTGCGGGAGCTCATCCCCATCCATTGTAGTGAGAACTAATGCTCCTCCTGAGAACACTGTTTTTACAATATATGGACCTTCATAGTTAGGTGTTCATTTTCCACGAGCGTCAAGTCGAGGTAATAGTATTTTCTTGAGGACAATGTCACCTTCTTTGTAAGTTTGAGGACGAACCTTTTTATCGAACGCCTTCTTCATCCTTTTCTGATAGAGTTGCCCGTGACACAAAGCTGTCAGTCGCTTTTCTTCAACGAGATTAAGCTGATCGAAACGAGTTTTTACCCATTCTGATTCTTCTAACTTTATATCAGCTAGGACCCTTAATGAAGGAATCTCCACTTCGATAGGGAGGACCGCTTCCATACCATAAACCAGGGAGAATAGTGTTTCTCCTGTGGATGTACGCACTGAGGCTCTGTAACCGTGTAGGGCGAAGGGAAGCATTTCGTTCCAATCCTTGTATGTTTTCACCATCTTTTGTATTATCTTTTTGATATTCTTATTTGCCGCTTCGACAGCGCCATTCATCTTAGGCCTGTATGGTGAAGAATTGTGGTGTTCGATTTTGAACTCCTCACACAGCTCCCTCATCATGTTGATGTTTAGATTTGACCCATTGTCGATGATAATCTTGTTTGGAACCCCATACCGACATATGATGTTATGCTTGATGAACCGAGTGACTACTTGTCTCGTCACGTTGGTGTAAGAGGCAGCTTCGACCCATTTGGTGAAATAATCTTTGGCAACCAATATGAATCGGTGTCCGTTGGAAGCTTTCGGTTCGATCATCCCTATCATGTCGATCCCCCACATTGCAAACGGCCACGGTGAACTCAGAACGTTCAACGGATTTGGCGGTACATGTACTTTGTCAGCGTAAATCTGGAACTTGTGACATGTTCTTGCATATTGGAAACAGTCAGCTTCCATTGTTAACCAGTAGTACCCTGCTCGAGTATTTTTCTCGCCATTGAGTATCCATTTGCATGAGTTCCGAAGGTTCCTTCGTGTACTTCTCTGATAATCTCCCTGGCCTCATTTTTATCCACACACCTTAGTAACACCGAGTCGTAATTTCGTTTGTATAGGATATTTCCGCTCAGGAAGAACTTAGCTGCCAATCTCCTTAGTGTCTTTTTATCAATTGTAGAGGCGTTCTCCAGGTATTCTTGTCTCTCCAAGTACCTTTTGATATCGTGGTACCATGGTTTGTTGTCAGACTGCTCCTCGATTGTGAGACAATAAGCAGGCTCATCAAAGTGTCTAACCGTTATCCGTGGTTCGTGGTTTGGCCAGGTCACTTTGAACATAGAGGAAAGTGTTGCTAATGCGTCAGCCATTTGATTTTCTTCCCTTGGGATATGAGTAAAAGTGATTGTCTCAAACTCAGCCATTAACTCTAGTATAAGGTCTCGATATGGGATTAGCTTCGAATCTCGAGTATCCCATTCTTTATTGACTTGGTGGATTACCAGTGCTGAATCCCCGTTGTCATACCCCAATTTTTGACCCTAAGATCCTATATCATTCATATCCCAATCACTAATCAAGAGCTTCACTTGGAAGTTTGTTTATGGTGTTGCACTCACCTCATCAATGAGAGGGACTATCAAGCACCAATGATTGTTTATCTTTTATGCATATTATACTAACCCAAATACCAAAAATATTGCTTTGTTTCTTTGTAGGCTTTTGTTTTGTAGGTACCAAGCCAAGACATGCAATAAGCAAAGCATTTTTCACATTTTTGACTGATGAAATCGATTTCCCTACTGGGTAAATCGATTTCCCTGCAGCAATCTTCAACAAAATCACATTCTGGACAACATGAAATCGATTTCCCTCCTGGGTAAATCGATTTCCCTAGTGTATTTTGCGCCAAATTCTCTTCTGGAACAGAGTGAAATCGATTTCACTCCTGGGGAAATCGATTTCCTTCAGGCGAAATTCAAAAAAAATAGAGAGGGAAGCTTGATTTGATTTTGGCACCTATTTTCTTTGACCATCTTTGTCATTTCACCAATTTTCCACCTCATCAAAATAATTCTCTTCATTAAACCTTCTTTAACCCCATTTTACCACTTTTTACCATTTAATTGCCACTTTAATCACCAATTAAACACAAGCTAATTACCAAATGCAAAAAGACCAAACTACCACTACTCTTGCTCTCATCCTATAAATAGAGCCCACTACTCTCTCATTTCTCAAGCTTTTGAGAGCCAAAAAACCTCTTGCAATTTCTCTCCTCATTCCTACCAAATTCACCAAAGCTCTTATTCTTTCATAAAGTTTGTGAGTTACACCTTGAACCTCACAAACTTTGAGCTAAGCCACCATCCATTTCACTCTTTTTTCTTCAATTGTTGAGAGATCAAGATTTGTGTTGGTGATTCTTGAAGTAGATCTAAGTTTTGTTCAAGATTTGGTAAATTTTCTTCATCCTTTTTGTATATCATGATGTAGATCTTTGTTGCTTGTGTGTGATGCATCCTTGATGCTATATTGGTGCTATTTGATGGTGATTTGATGGAAAATTCGTGCTCCAATTGATGATTGATCATAAGGTGTTTGTACATTTGTTCAAGTCAAGTTTTATGCCTCTAAATGCTGTTTTTGCTGATTTTTACACTGAGGAAATCGATTTCCTTAAGGCTGAAATCGATTTCCTGCTGAGCGTGACTTGTTTTTTTTTAAAACTGCACTATGGAAATCGATTTCCCTCTGCATGAAATCGATTTCCTGCTGGCAGAATGTGGTTTTTTGCCTTTTTTATGCTTGTTTTGGTTTCCTACTTCCTCCACTTCATTAATATCATTGGATCTAGGATGTTGATAGGTTTGAAATGACCTAATCCATAATATTAGATGAATGATATTAATGATAGTGTGAGTTGATTATCTTTTATGTTTTCATTCTTATTTTCATCTTATCTTTCTTTTGATCGATGAAAGTCTTAACATCTTAAGAATTCTATGGATTCTTGATGAAGACTAGATCAATTTGTTTTCATTCTTATTTTCATCTTATCTTTCTTTTGATCGATGAAAGTCTTAACATCTTAAGAATTCTATGGATTCTTGATGAAGACTAGATCAATTTGTTTTCATTCTTAATTTCATCTTATCTTTCTTTTGATCGATGAAAGTCTTAACATCTTGAGAATTCTATGGATTCTTGATGAAGACTAGATCAATTTGTTTTCATTCTTAATTTCATCTTATCTTTCTTTTGATCGATGAAAGTCTTAATATCTTGAGAATTCTATGGATTCTTGATGAAGACTAGATCAATTTGTTTTCCTTATTATCTTTTCATCATATTTGCTTTTGATCGATGAAAGTCTTAATATCTTGAGAATTCTATGGATTCTTGATAAAGGCTAGATCATTTCTTCTTCTCCTTCTTATTTCTTTTGATTAATAATCTTGATACATGGAGAGTTCTCCTACATTTGTCCCGACTCGATAAAAAGATCAAACGTGGAAGAGAATTGTATGCGGTTGATTTAAGACTTGTAGAGGTTTTTATCGTGTAGTCGCTATGATTTTATCAAGCTTCTGATAAGCCCCATTGACTTTAAATCCGAGTACATCATTCACTCACCATAGATCTTCCTACTAACTTTGATAACATACTTGACAAGTTTCAAGATGGTTATCTTTAACATTTAACAACTAACTTTAATTTCCGCACCTTTATATTGCCGCTCTTTATATTACCGCTCTTTATATTTCTCGCTTTATCGCTTTACTTTATCATTTCATCATATTTACTTTCCGTCCTTTTCTCTTTGTCCACTTGGACATATGTTTATGCTTCTGTTATTTTCCTTTTGTCCACTTGGACCATACTTTATTTTTTCGCTAAAACACTAATAAATAACCAAAAATCTAAAAAATACATAAGGCTCTCTTTGGACTATCAGTTACTGTCCCTAGCGCTTTGGAGATTCGGACTTATGGACCTAGTACCTCTGGACTCATTCTATTGCTATCCTGTGATTGTTCTGTCTGTCTGGCATTGTTCTGTTGTATGTTTATGTGTGCAGGTATTTCCTTGAAAGCCCTTGATGGTTAATTCCAAGGCATTGAGATAAGGATTTTACCCGAAAACAGCCGTTACTCTGCCCGACTTTCGTCAGAATCTTAATGTGCTTAATGAAAAAATGGTGCTAAGACAATAAGTTCATCTGGATCCCCAAGTGTTAATGTGTTGGTATTGATAAATCCAAAGGATGGGAAAACTACCTTGGCTCTTAATGTCAAGTGTTGGCTTCTTATTTGGTTAGACCGTTTCTTTCCTTAGCTTTTATTTTACGCATTAGGTTAGCCTCTTCATCTCCTCCCATTCTTAAATTTTCAAAATCTTCTCCCTTTTTCCAAAACATTCTTATGTTTGCAAACCTTTTCAAAACCTTTTTCTTAAAAATATCTTTCGCCCTTAGTGGCTTTTCTTCAAAAGTTTAGACACCGTTAATTGTCGAAACGAGTGGTTATACCCCACGATTTTGAAATTGATTGATAATAACGAGATCTTTTCCGCGTGAGAGAGCTAGTGGCATACTCGTTGATTTTTATCCGAGTTGGAGCCCTTCTTTCATTTGCGATGCAAAGAACTTGTTTGTTCTCATGCTCAAGATCAATGGCTGAGTATTTCTCTCTAACGACAACAAAGTGTTTATTCGTTTTTAAAAATGTTTTTCCCAAAAGCGGAACTACATTAGCTCTGACTTCTCCATTGCACCGAGGAGGTATGTAGGCCCAAAGCTTAACGCTTTGTCGAGCTTATTTTAAAAATAAAACAAACCCTTTTTAGCACACACGACACAGATTTTCAAAAAGGTTCCTGTGGAATACCACAGATATGAGGGGTGCTTAAAACCTTCCCCTCATATAATCAACACCCGTACCTGAGATCTCTTTCTTGTTTTAAAAACAAAACTTTGGGTTTTTCGTTCTTTTCCCTTTTCCTTTGAAAAAATAAAGCGCGGTGGCGATTTCAAAACGGAATATTGATTCGAGTCAATACCATGGCTTCGATATCAGATTTTCCCCGCTACACCCGTACACCTCAAGTAGTTTAATCCTTAGATCGATTGCAGCTTCTAACCCCAATATGCATGCTTCAAATTCTGCAATGTTGTTAGTGCAGTCAAAGCATAGTCTTGCAGTGAAGGGTAAGTGCCGATTGTCAGGAGATGTCAAGACTGCCCCTATACCATGTCCTAGTGCATTTGAAGCGCCGTCGAACATAAGTGTCCATATTGCCCCGGGCTCAGGTCCTTCGTTGGGGCCTGGTATTTCGTATTCCCTTACTACCATGATATCTTTGTCAGGGAAGTCGAACTTCATAGACTGGTATTCTTCGAGGGGTTGATGAGCAAGATGTTCTGCCAGTACACTCCCTTTTATTGTCTTTTGGGTGACGTATTGTATGTCGTATTCTGACAGTAACATTTGCCATCTTACGATTTTACCTGTGAGAGCCTGTTTTTCGAACACGTATTTCAACGGATCCATCCTCGATATCAGCCATGTGGAATGGTTCAGCATATATTGCCTTAGACGTTTGGAGGCCCATGCTAGGGCACAACATGTCTTTTCCAATGGTGAATATCGAGATTCGCAATCCGTGAATTTCTTGCTAAGATAGTAGATAGCGTGTTCTTTTCTGCCAGTTTCATCCTGTTGCCCAAGTACACATCCCATAGATCTTTCGAGAACTGTGAGGTACATGATCAGTGGTCTCCCCGGCACAGGAGGTAGGAGTATCGGTGGTTCTTGCAAGTAACTCTTTATAGTTTCGAAGGCTACTTGACAATCGTCATTCCATTTGATAGGTTGATCCTTCCTGAGCAACTTGAATATAGGCTCACATGTAGCCGTTAGATGTGAAATAAACCTTGAGATGTAATTCAATCGACCCAAGAACCCACGAACCTCTTTTTCTGTCCTTGGAACAGGCATTGCTTGTATAGCCTTTACCTTGTCGGGATAAACCTCTATGCCTCGTTGGCTCACAATGAATCCCAACAGCTTTCCTGACCTTACACCAAATGTACACTTGTTCGGGTTTAACCTCAGCTTGAACTTCTTTAAACGCTCGAACAACTTCTGCAGGTGTGTGATATGCTCTTCTTCTGTGCAAGACTTGGCAATCATATCGTCTACATATACTTCGACCTCCTTGTGAATCATGTCATGGAACAGTGTGACCATGGCTCTTTGATAGGTTGCCCCTGCATTTCGCAACCCAAAAGGCATTACTTTGTAGCAGAAGGTGCCCTAGGATGTCATGAAGGTTGTCTTCTCCATGTCCTCGGGAGCCATCTTGATCTGGTTATACCCAGAGAACCCATCCATGAAGGAAAACACCGAAGCTTGTGCTGTATTATCCACCAAAACATCTATGTGTGGTAGTGGAAAGTCGTCTTTTGGACTTGCTTTGTTTAGATCCCTGTAATCGACACACATGCGTACCTTCCCGTCTTTCTTAGGAACTGGCACTATGTTGGCAATCCATGGCGGATAGTCAACAACAGCAAGAAACCCGGCGTCGAACTGTTTGAGCACCTCTTCCCTGATTTTACTCTCCATATCCGGTCGAACTCTTCTGTGCTTTTGCCTGACAGGTGCACATCCTTCTTTGAGCGGTAATCTATGCACGACGATATCTGTATCCAACCCCGGCATGTCACGGTATGACCAAGCAAATATCTCTGCATACTCGTGGAGGAGCTTGATTAGCGTTGTTTTCACGTCCTCGTTCAGTGTTGCCCCATTCTTGATGTTCTTGGGTTCTTCGTCTGTGCCCAAGTTTATGGTTTCAATGGCTTCCTGAGGAGGGAGCATGCTTTTGGATTCTTTTTCCATTAACCTTGACAACTCTTCTGGAAGTTCATCGTCTTCCTCATCCCCTTCTTCGGACTGATTAGCGAGAGCCTCGAGTTTTTATAGAGTTTCAGCAGTATTATTATCGGTAGTGTTAGAAGGTGATCTGCACACGTTTTATGTTTTGTTTTTAGTATGCAGATATGAACGTGCTTTCTTTTTGTGCAAGAAATTTATTTGTCATTTTGAAAGAAATAAATGCGAGAAAAGACAATGTTTTCAATACCAAATGCAAACGACAATTTTATTAATAAACTCAAACTTTGAAAATAAATGGGGCCCTTACAAACCAACTCTATGCTTCGGGCGAGGCATGAGCGTTATTGTTTTTCTTTATTTGAAAGGGAAATAAAACACACAAAAGAAAATTACTTTGAAATAAAAACTATCTCCGGTATCTCCAGGCTTGTCCAATTCTGAAGCTGTTCTCCTAGTCTGACCCTTCGGATGAAATTTGACGTTCCCTCCTTAGAATCCTTGTTGGATACCATAGCCACATGTTCATACCCGCCTGTTACGAAGGTCCGCATAATCGGGGGGAATTGTTGTCCCTCCTTCACAGTGCTTGTGGCCTTTGATGGTTGGTATCCTAGCCCTAGGCGATCCTTCTTCTCTAAGATCTCTGGTACTTTGCCCTAGCCTTCAATATTCAGGTCTTGTAAATCTCTCCAGGATGTTACCGCCCTTCGCACCTTTTCCACAGGTAGTGTGACAGCAGTTGCAATCTCCAGTGCCTGGAATGCAGTTTCCAGTGCCCCTTCTCCAACCTCAATGTACCTGTATGAATCCAGGTTGCTGACAAATATATCTTCTTCTCCATTGATAGTCACTATAGAATTTCCATCCACAAATTTTATCTTCTGATGGAGGGTGGAGGTGACTGCCCTAGCTGCATGAATCCAAGGATGCCCTAGTAGGCAGGTATAAGCTGGTTCAATCTCCATCACTTGGAAATTGATGCAGAAGGTATGAGGACCAACTATGACAGGAATATCTACTTCTCCAAATACCGTACTTTGCAATCCATCAAAAGCTTTAACCACCAGACGACTTGGTTTAACCACAAGACCTTCCAAAGCTATTTTATCCAATGTAGCCTTTGGCATCACATTTAGTGATGAACCTGTGTCAATCAGAACTCTGGCCAGATGAGCCTTTCCAAATTGTATAGAGATATGTAAGGCTTTATTGTGCGCATTTCCCTGTGGAGGTAACTCATGATCACTGAAACCCAGGCATGCTCCAGCAGTTAAATTAGCCACCATTCCGTCAAACTGGTTGACTGTGATGTCTTTAGTTACATGGGCGGCATTCAGAATCTTCATCAAGGCGTCTCGATGCCTCTCGGAATGTACCAGCAATGATAAGAGTGATATCTTAGAAGGTGTCTGTTGTGCCTTATCCACCACCCTATAGTCGCTCTTCTTGATTAAAGCAAGAAACTCTTCAGCATCCTTATTACTAGCTTCTTTATCCTTGGGCTCAGCCTCGTTATTTGGTCTCACAACAGCTTGATCACCAGAATGCGTCAAGTTTTCATTAGACGTTGGTTGCGCTTGTGAAGTTTTGAATATACGACCACTACGAGTCATGCCCCCAGGTCCCACAATGCTTGACACAGCAGGATTGGTACCAGAATTGTACTTCCAAGGCACCGCTTTCATTTTGTCCAAAGGATATGGATCCTTGATTGGGATTATCCTAGTATGCTCTTGCGTTGGTATCATCAATGGTGGTCTCGCACAGGGGATGATTAACGGCTTTCTTGCCCCTTGATTGGGTATTATCAACGGCTCGTTCCTATCCACCATAGCCACATACTCTTCCTCAGAATGTTCCTTCAGCTGAATCAATCCTTGATCCGTGAGTCTCTGCAGAGTGTCTTTAAAAGCCTCGTTGTGTTCTAAGACGAACCCCTTTATAAGTAGATACCTCTTAAGGGCGTCCATGGGGGAGCTTCTTTGTTGAACCAACTCTTGCTCAGTAACGACCTCAATTGCATTGACTGCGCCATCATGGTGAGGCATAGGATTTGTTTTCACATTAGGTTTGTCAAAGGCGATTGCCCCTGACTCTATCATATCCTGAACTAAATGTTTGAAAGCCCAGCATTTCTCCAAGGTGTGTCCGGGAGAATTGGCGTGAAATTCACACCTTTCATTAGCTTTGTAGTTGGGTGTGACCTTGCCTGGAGGAGGAGGTGCCAACGATTTGATTTCTACCAAGGATTCACTTATCAGATATCTCAATATCTCATTTTTGGAAGTAGGCAAAGGATCGAATCTCCTTTGATGACCTTGAAACCGGTTTTGTTGTGGTGGAAATGACATGGGAGGTCTAGCCTCCTGATGCACCACTGCATTAGTCTCTCCTTCCTTCTTCTTTGCAAAGGTGGGGGTGGTCCTCTTTGACTGATAATATCCAGATGAAGCTCCTTGTATCTTCCCATTTTTTATTCCGTTCTCGATCCTTTCACCGATAACCACTAAGTCTGAAAAGCCTGAAGATACGCTTCCGACCATTTTATCGTAGTATGGTCCTTGCAACGTAGCCATAAACATGTCTACAAGTTCCTTCTCCAACAAGGGAGGTTGGACTCAGGAAGCCATTTCCCTCCACCTCTGGGCATACTCCTTGAACGATTCCTCTTTCTTCTGTGACAAATTTTGGAGTTGCATCCGATTGGGTGCCATGTCCAAATTGTACTTGTATTGTTTCAGGAATGTATTAGCAAGGTCATTCCAGCTTTAGATGTAAGACTTCTCTAATTGCATATACCAGTCAACCGACGCTCCGCTCAAGCTATCTTGGAAAAAATGAATCATCAGCTTTTGATCATGAGCATAAGCAGCCATTTTCCGCACATACATGTGCAAGTGATTCCTCGGACATGTGAGCCCCTTGTACTTTTCAAAGTTTGGAACTTTGAACTTGTGTGGAATAGTCAGATCTGGGACCAAACTCATTTCAAAAGTATCCACGTCGAAGGCATCATATCCTTCTACAGCTTTCAGTCTTTCTTCCAGTGCCTTGATTTGTCCACTGTCCTTAGAATCATCCCCAGAGTTAGGAGAAGTCAGCTTGGGTTGAGGGACTTGGTTTGTGTCATCAGTGTCCCCATATTTTAGATCCAAGTAGTCTTCATCCCTAAGAGGATTGTTGACAGGAATGCGAATTGTGCGAGACGTCCCTTCCTTCTGAGCAGCAGGAATAAATCCTTCTTGAGAGGCTTCTCCCTCTTCATGGGTCGTAGCGACCTTCTTAAAGGAGTGAGCCTTTGTCTTGTGAGGGTCATGGCCTCGAACATATCCTAACAATGGGTTGTCATCGTTCGGTATCTCCTCATACTGGTCTTGAACTTCCTTAGCCTTGTCCTGCTTATCCTTGGGATCTTTCATAAAACTCAACATTTGGGTCATTCCCCCTTTGAGATCCTCAACAGTGCCTTTCAGTTGGGTCATTTCCTCACGAAGGGCGGCTTGATTCTGCTCTAGTTGTTCCATTGCTTTCTTCTTTTGAGATCTTGTTTGGTAGGGCGGTATGGTTGCAATGGCGTGACTGGAGATAAAGACAGTTTTTCCTTTTAATGTTTGCAAAAAAAAAAAGAAATAAAATGATATGCGTGCTATGAATGCTATGCTCATGTCTTATCCACATCCTTATTATAATATATCTATAAATATATATGTATATATATATATATATATATATATATATATATATATATATATATATATATATATATATTATTTTTCCTTTCCCTTTTTTTTTTAAAACTCCTTTTTTTTTTTAATAATCCTTTTGGTGAATATTGCAAAGAAATTAAATAATGCGGAAATAAACACACTTCATTAATTTAAAATACTTTAAAGAAAGTACAATTTAAATTGTTCAACATTGCGAAAGGAAATAAACACCAATAGAAATAAAACTTCTAAATAATAAAAATAAAAAACTATAAATGACTAAGAACGCCTATGAATGTCCTCCTTGAATTTGTCCACCATGCCCCTACAAAGCTCCAAGAACTCCTTCACTTCTTCGGGAAGGATGATGGGAGAAGACTCCGCTCTTTCCAAACTCTTCGGAACGTATAAGATTAGATCATTGCACAAATAGACTAGTTTGTCATAATTCTCACGACACTTCTCATATTCTTCAAGCATCTTGGGAACCATGCTCACATGCTCATTTGCCGTAGAAACAATTGTGTATTGTCTTTTCCAATAATCCCCTTCATCCCTTGTCGCTTCATATATCTCCCTTTGCCTAATAAATACTTGCCTAAGCGATGCCATAGCTTGAAGTGCTCTATTGTACTCACCGGTGCGCTGTAAAAGTGCTTCTTCCGTAGTCAATCTCCTTGTGCGTTCTTCTTGTCCGAAATTGCGGGCTTCTTGAAGATCAAATTTGAGATTTCTTATTTCTACCTCTTGATCTTTAGTTCTATCCGTTAACTCAAAGACCACAGCTTCTAGATTTTTCTCGGATTCCGCTATGTCATGGGAAGCCTTTTCATAACGCCTCCTCCACCTTGTGATTTCTTTACCCGCTTGTTCCAACCTTTCATTATGTGCAATTAAATCAAAGTTGGCACTTAGGACTCCTACGGATGTGCGTTTTCTTTTATTCCTTTGTCTATCATTCTCTTCCTTAGCGGCTTGAAGCTCTTGGCTCTTCTCCTTAAGATCGAAGCGTAGTTGGCTTTTTTCGTTGGAAAGTCGATGTATGTCAAGCTCTAATTTTTCCTTTTCCTTACGGGACGCCTCTAGGGCAGCCTTGATTCCTTCTATCTCTTCGATGGATAGAGAAACAGGATTAGGAGAATCGGGCTTGTACGTGGGATCCACAACAAAAGGAAGCAAAATCTTTCCAACTCTCTCTTGAACCAATTTAGTGTAAGGTTCCTTAGCAACAACATTCTTCGGCCCATAGTTCTTTGTTTGAACATGCTTCCAAGCTTGAATTATTTTTTTTAATGTTCTTGGATCTCCTTTCCCATTGTCATGCAAAATTAACCCTTCCACTTGTTGATCGGAAGGCTCACAATCCATAGAATGATCCAATTGGCGCAATGCTAACACGGGGTTGTAATTAATGCAACCTAAAGTTCCCATTAAAGGCACATTGTTGAATTCCCCACATTTATAAATAATTCTCTCAGAATTTAATTTCCTTGCAAACCAAAAGATAGAATCCGCCTTGAGAGCTCTTAGTTTTTGAGACCATTCATGCCTAGTCAAATCTTTGATTAAATAGCTAGCCTTGTAAAGATGAGAAGTCAACCAAGAGTACAATAGATGAACACAACAGGATATCGCTCCCCTTTTCTTTTCATATCGATCATGGATAGTATAATAAACATTAGCAAGAATAGTGGGAGTTGGATCCTCATTTGAATTTCTGAAGGAGGTAAAAACATGAATAGCAGCATCATCAACATACTCCGCCTTGTTAGGCAACAAAACAATACCAAAAATCAAAAGAGCTAAAAACTGTCTACAAATGTCCCATTGTTTCTTTTGAGCATAAGACATAGCTTGAGCTTCTAAATAAGTTCTTTTAATTCCTTGTATTTTACCATCAGTCTTGTGATTAGCTTCTAAATCCGCAGCGGGCACTTCCAAAGCTTTGGCCAAATCAAAAATCTCAACTCTTTTTCCAGCATCTGTATAGAATCCTTTTTACCCTTGAAAACCCAAGCATAGCATCCATCTCCTCCAAGGTAGGAGCCAACTGAAAGTCCTGAAAAGTGAAACATCTAAGCGGCGGATCATAGAACTGGATCAAAGCGGTGATTGCTTCTTCTTGAACCTTAACCTTGAGCAAGTCCAGAATATCACCATAACGACCCTCAAACCTGTTCAAAGCAGTTGATGACATTTTATCCCTAATATTTCTCAATTTCTTGATGTCAGGCACTGAGACGGTAAGGTGGACAATAGACTTCTTAGCATTCATTTTTCCTGAATTTTCACCAAAAAGAATTATTATTATTTTTTATTCTTCTTTTTTCTTCTTTTTTTTTTACCTGTGGATAAGACATGATAAAAAATATGCATATGATGTATGATGCATGCAAATAGTTATACACCAAAAAACACCATATAATAATAAAAATAAGCACATATTCAGCATATAATCACATAGGCCCTAGATTCATAGGTTCGACGTAACGGCTCGGGAGCTCACCCTTCCCATGGGAATGTTCTAGAAGGTGTCATGGGATCGTTCGTAGCCGCCGAGACTTTTTGTCTCTTTGGATTTCGGAACAACTCATTGGTCCATGAGGTTCGAATTTTAGGGGTTGGTTCCCAGAGAGATCAGCTAAATACCCAGTCCAGCCCTCAACAAGGTCGAGCCTCGTATCAGACCTTTCCGAATATTTAACCCACTCTGAGTGAAATTATAACAAGACTCATAGGCGATGTAGTTCCCCTCTGGTCTTAATTATAATTCCCACGCTTAGGCTTAACAGCAATCACATATAAAACTCAACAGTGCAAATTATAACAATTAAGCATTTTATACAAATATGGCAGACAATGTTTAATGAAAATAAAAACAATAAATAAATAAATAAAGAATTATATATTTATTATTAAAAAAGATAAACCTTCCCCCAAACCCTAAAAATGGCAAATTTGCCAAACCCTAAAATTCGCCAAACCTAAACCATTAACCACAAACCTAAACCCTCTCAAGCCTTAGGAGCATAATAATTCACCTATAGTGTATTTCCCCAGCAGAGTCGCCAGCTGTAGCAACCGGCCCTAAAATTGAAAGGTTTAGAGTTGCCACCTATTCTGAAGGGCGAATAGGAAACCTTACGTAGTTTAGAGATTCGGGGTAAGTTATTATAGTCAGGTTGAGGGAAGGTATTAGGCACCCTCAACCCTTTCCTAAAGGCTACATTTAAAAGTTTATGGCAATATTTATGAGGTTTATAGCTAATGAATTGAAAAGGGTAAAAATTGAGATTTCAAGATGAATTGAAATTATAGGGGGGAAACTCGCCTTGTTACCAAGTGCCTACGTATCTCCTTATGGAGAATCAGAGTCAACGTAGTTCGGGCACAGGGTTGTACGCCTTAGAATTAGAATTTGTGGTTTGAAATTGTTTAAAGGCTTTTTGAATGGCCTATCGTAGTTTTGAAATTTGTTTTGAAAGATGAAAGTGTTTTGAGGTTTGGCATACAACCCTGATTTGATATGGCACCGTTAGATGCGATGACCAATAGATTTGGTCAGTATAGCTAACGGATTAAGGGGCATTGCTGGTTACTCAGATCGATGGATTGATCGTCGCGGGCAGCAAATTAAATATGTTTTAAATTTTATGTATTTTTTATCTCTCGTCTAATGCGACTAATAGATTTAGTCGGGTCGAGGAGAGAATTAAACTAGAATTAATTAAATTACTATTATCAAATAAATTAAATTAATCAAAATTATTTCTCGCCTAATGCGACTAATAGATTTAGTCGGTTCGGGGAGAAAATTAGATTAAATCACCAAAAGAAAACAAACAATTAACAATCAAAATTTTACAAAATTGAATTAATTAAGTTTTATTTTTAATTTGCAGGGGGTGTATTTTTAGTGAAGTAGTAATTAAGGGGTGTAAATAGTAAAAGATCTAAGCCCACTTGGTTTCTAGTCCGTGTGATTTGGTGTGGCGCAGGTTCATAGAGCTATGGTGTGTACTCAGGTGTGGAGCGTTGGATCTAGACCTAAGCAGATCAAAGGGCCTGCATGTGTTCTTGAGGGAAGGCGTATGGAATGGAGGAGGCACTGAATTATGTTCAGTATGCCTGCCAAGTGGCTATCGTGAAGCCACTTGGCTTCGATCCAACGGTTAGAAGAAAAAAAAATGACAAAAAGAGAAAAAACAAAAAAAGGTTCACTTCCCAGATTCCACTCCCCCTCATTCTTCTCGCTCTCTCCTTCCTTCACTCTCTCTATTCTCTCTCGTTTTCCCCTCATCCAAACAACAACCCAGAAACATCCACCCCAAACCACCATATCTCACCACGTATTCCCAGAAACCACCCTGAGCCGCCAGTTTTACGGTTGAATATCAACCGGAAAATTCATATGTTCAACCACCAATACCCAGAAAACCCAGAAATCTTCCCCAATCACATAAATCCCAACCCTAACCGAACCAACTATATCCTCACATCAAACTTAAATTCAAAAAAGAACCATATATAAACATGCAATCATGGTGATCCTAAGCTAAGTCAATAATCCAATTACCTTTTGTCTTGATCGGTTGGAACGTGTAAGCTCCAAATCCTCTCCTAATCCTTTTCTTTCTTTCCGTTTGCAGGTACGAAGATGAGAACGCAAGCGTCAGGGATTCGTTCGCGGCGGCCAAGCTTCTTCTCCCAAAAAAATCCCAACCCCTCTTCTGATTTCTTCTGCTCGATTTATAGTGTTAGGGTTTATTTTAATTTAGGTTAGATTTGATTTACGTTTTTTAGTTTGATATTTGATTTTGTAATCTTTGATTGATTCAGATTGTAATATTATTGATTCAATAAAATTATATTTGAATTTTTTTGTTCAAGTTATGATTTGGTTATCAGATTTGATTGTGTCTAATTCGCCCCATCGACATAATTGAAGACGTCCCTGTTCAAGTTAACGAATTATTTTTTCCTGCAGATTTTTACATCCTGGACATGGAAGGAGAAACTAAGACAAGCAGAGCTCCCATCATTTTAGGCGGATCATTCATGAAAACGGCGAAGACAAAAATTGATGTTGACGATGGAGCCATGTCCATGGAATTTGGTGACATTGTCACAAATATTAACATTTTCGATGCCGTGAAACATCCCTTGGAAGAGCATTCCGTTTTTCATATTGAGTTGATATCTGAGCTTGTTGATGACACTTGTTCTAACTAATTTTCACTTGATTTCCTATCTTTATCTGGTTTAGATGATATTTACTCATGTGTGATTGTACTGACACTAACCTATGTATTGTGTGTGCTGAGATTGATGCTGCCTTGCAGGCTAATATGTTTCCTACAAGTGAACTTGTTGCCAATGAAGCTGTTTTTGCAGTTGATGCTCTTGATATTCCGGCTGCCCCAAACACTCCATCCATCGAGAAACCCCCATCCTTATAGCTGAAACAGCTCCCTGACAACCTGAAATACGCTTATTTGGAGAGTAATGAAAAACTCCATGTTGTTATTTCTTATAACCTTGATTTCGATCAAGAAGACAAGCTTTTGCAGGTTTTGAAGAAGCACAAGAAGGCAATTGGTTAGACATTAGCTGACATCCTAAGTATTAGTTCTTCCATGTGTATGCACATGATTTTACTTGAGGATGGTGCGAACACAGTAAGGCATCCCCAAAGGAGGCTTAATCCTTTAATTCTTGATGTTGTGAAGAAAGAGGTAACCAAGCTTCTGCAAGCAGGTATTATTTATCCTATCTTTGACAGCAAATGGGTAAGCCCAGTGTAGGTTGTACCTAAGAAATCTGGAGTCACTATGGTGAAAAATGAAAAGAACGAACTTGTTCCCACTAGAGTTCAGAATAGCTGGAGAGTTTGTATTGATTATAGGATATTGAAACAAGCCACTAGAAAGGATCACTTTCCTTTGTCGTTCATTGACCAAATGCTGGAACGGCTAGCTGGTAAATCACATTATTCTTTTCTTGATGGTTTTTCAGGTTAATTTCAAATTCATAATGCACCTGAAGATCAAGAAAATACCACTTTCATGTGCCCATTCGATACATTTGCTTACAGGAGGATGCCTTGTGGTCTTTGCAATGCTCCTGGCACTTTCCAACGATGCATGATTAGTATTTTCTCTGAATTTATTAAAAATTGCATGGAATTGTTTATGGATGACTTTACTGTTTATAGTTCTTCATTTGATGCATGATTGAAAAGTTTGAATATGGTTTTAGAAAGATGCATCGAGACTGACCTTATTTTAAATTATGAAAAGTGTCATTTTATGGATGAGCAGGGAATTGTTCTTGGTCACATAATTTCTGAAAAAGGAATTTTTGTTGACCCTGCTAAGATTGATGTGATTTTTACACTGAATTACCCTTCTTGCGTTCGCGAGATTCGTTCTTTTCTTGGTCATGCAGGTTTTTACAGGCGTTTCATCAAAGATTTCAGCAAGATAGCTATTTCGTTGTCAAACTTGAATAATGACGTCACTTTCAGCTTCGATGACAAATGCAAACAAGCATTTGACTTTTTAAAGAAAGCATTGACTTCCGCTCCCATCATCTAGCCCCCTGAATGGACCCTCCCTTTTGAGGTTATGTGTGATGCTTCTAATTATGTTGTTGGGGTTGTCCTTGCACAAATAGTTGACAAGGATGCCTATGTTTTTTATTATGCTTCTAGGACTTTAAATTCTTCACAATCAAATTATACCGCCACTGAAAAAGAACTTCTAGCTATTGTTTTTTCTCTTGATAAATTCATATCATATTTGCTAGGTGCCAAGGTTATTGTTTTTACTGACCATGCAGCTTTATTGTACTTGTTGAAGAAGCCGGAAGCAAAACCGAGATTGATTCGGTGGATGTTATTGCTCCAAGAGTTTAATGTAGAGATTAAAGAGAAAAGTGGAGTTGAGAACTTAGTGGCTGATCACTTGAGCAGGATAGAGAGAGAGAGAGAGAGAGAGAGAGAGAGAGGGAGAGAGGGGAGAGAGAGAGAGAGAGAGAGAGAGAGAGAGAGAGAGAGAGAGAGAGAGAGAGAGAGAGATGAAGATCCTTTTCCCATCTAGGATGAATTTCCTGATGAGCAACTTTTTCTTGTGCATGGTATTACTCCTTAGTTTGCTCATATTGTTAATTATCTTGTTGCTGGTGTTTTTTCTACAGGTGCATCCATGACACAATTTCACAAACATAAGAGTGATACCAAATATTATGTTTGGGATGATTCATATCTTTGGAAGTTTGGTAGTGACCATGTAATTAGGAAATGTGCCCCCGACTATGAAATTGCATCCATTTTGAATTTTTCTCATGCATCTCAAGTCGGCGGGCACTTTGGCCCTCAAACGACTGCAAGAAAAGTCCTAGACTCATGTTTTTATTTGCCCACTCTTTTTAAAGAGGCTTATGAGGTTTACCGCACTTGTAAAGAGCACCAGATAGCAGGTACAAATATCACTCGTAAGAGTGAAATGCCTTTACAACCTATGCTTTTCTGTGAGGTATTTGATGTATAGGGAATCGACTTCATGGATCCTTTTCCTATATCATTTGGTTTTTGTACATTTTGCTTGTTGTCGATTATTTTCAAAGTGGGTGGAAGTTATCCCCACTAGGACTAATGATTCTAGAGTTGTTGCAGTTGTTAGGTCTAATATCTTTTGCAGGTTTGGAATATCGCGAGCTATCATAAGTGACCAAGGCACTCATTTCTGTAACCGTGCCATGGAAGCTTTGCTCCGGAAGTATAGAGTTGTGAACAGAGTCTTTACTACATATCACCCAAAAAGTAATGGGCAAGCTGAGATCTCAAACAGAGAGATCAAACAGGTTTTAGAGAAAATGGTGCAACCAAACAGGAAGGATGGGAGCCTCCGTCAAGAAGATGCATTATGGGCTCAAAGTACAACCTTCAAGACACCGATTGGGATGTCTCCTTATAGAATTGTTTTTGGTAAGGCATGTCATATTCCTGTAGAGAAAGAACACTGTGCTTATTGGTCGGTGAAAAGTTGTAATTTGGAGATGTAACAAGCAGGTATTGAAAGAAAACTCCAATTACAAAAGCTTGAAGAGCTTGGGCTAGAAGCTTATGAAAACTCTAGGATTTATAAAGAGAAAACTAAGAAATTCCATGATAAGATGATTTATAGGAAGGAATTCTCTGTGGGCCAACAGGTTTTACTGTTTAATTCCTGCCTTAAGCTCATGGCTGAGAAACTTCGATCCAAATGGATTGGCCCTTTTGTTGTTAATAATATTTTCCCTCATGATGCAGTAGAAATTAAAAGTGCAGGTACTGATAAATTTTTCAAGGTCAATGGGCAGCGCCTGAAGATATTTCATGGAAATTCAGCGCCTGAAGATGCAAGCATAGAGGAGCTTTCTTTGGAAGCACCCAGCTACACTATAACTTGATCAGGGAGTTCTTATTCCTTTCTCTCTACTTTAATAACTATGTCCTTTCATTGAGGACAATGCTTGTTTCAAATGTGGGGGAGGGAATCGGTTTGTTTTGTTTTGTTTTGTATGGAGATAACGGGCTTAATGTGATTGCGCCAGACAGAAAAAGAGTAAAAAGGAGGATGAGTGAGTTAGGCTTTAGCATAATAACATGATTCGAAATGGTTTGTGTGTTCAAGAGGCTTATGAATTCACAATAGTAGATTAGTGTTCCTACGATATGCTTAGTATGCAAGGTTAGTACCTATTGATGCAACCTTAACCGAAGAAGAAAGTGTAGCCTGGAATGAGTAACTGATGCTGTGTGTTTCTTGAGTTTTGACTTTATTTTGCTCGGAGTGCAAAAGTTCAAGTGTGGGGAAATTTGATCAGTACATTTTGATGTGAATTCCTCTATGTTTATACTTATGAATTTCCATACTTTTCTTTATTTATTTTTATATTTTATTATGTTTTTATATTTGAGTTTATGTTTATTGTTGTTTGATTTTCGTATTTAATTTTCAGCATTAGCAGCTTTCACATAAAAGGGAAAGCTAAGAGAAAGAGCTACAACTTTTATGTTGAAGTTGAGAGCTGATTCAGAGTGCAACAGTATCAATTATTTCATTGAAGTTTCTGCCTTTAGAATAATTTAGTTATTGGGCTCGTTCATTTTATGTTTTTGACTCAGTTGAGTTTTGACCCGAATTCTCTTGTGTGCATGCATACCTAGGCGGTTGTTGTTGGGGGAAGTTTTTATTAGTAGGGAGCATTGTGTCGCCTCCGTTATTTTTGAGAACTGACTCTTCTTTTTATTTTTTGAATTGCGAAAAGCAGAGAGTCACCACCGACTTTTATTTTATCCAATTAAGGAAAGGTTTATAAAAGAAACAGGAAAAGACCTTTGAGAGATTTTGGGTTCGGGGGGTAGGTTATACAAAGGGAAGGTGTTAGCACCCTTTGTATATCCATGGTTATCCATGGGCTCTTAATTGCTTAGCTCACTTGTTTGAATCATTTGATTTGCTTGAAATGCTTGTATGTGGTTTTAAACATTTTGTAAAGAATTAACTTTGTAATGATCCTTGTGCGGATGTATACAAAGTGTTTATCTTTTGAAAGATGTTTTGATGGTTTGAAAAAGATCTTTAACCTTGTAATTATCCTTGTTTGGAATTATACAAGATATAGTCTTTTGAAATTTTGTTTTGAGAAAAACAGTGATATGCGAAACACTTGTTTGTTTTTTATTTTGTTTGCGATAAAGCAATTAGGAGGCCTACCCTATGTTTCATAAGGTCCTTTCTTATTTCTTTTAGAAAATTTTCCCTAACTGGATACAAACAGGAATTTGAATTGCATTTAAAACAGTATGATTGATTTGAAAAGAGTAACAGGGATTACCCTAAGATGTGCAAGTGTGATCGTGTTTGATTCAGATATTTTTTGTCTTGAGATTAGTGATCTAGCGCTTTAGTTTTTATTCTTGACATACACGCAGTTTATATGTACAGGAATTAAAGTGCGGAAATGTAAAATGCGGAAAGTAAATCTACGCTATTACATCGATTGTGCGAGAAATGTAAACTACGCTATTTACATGAAATTTGCAACCTAATACACTTATCTAAGAATTTAAATTGCAATAAGATAAAGGGAAAAGGTTTTTTTGGATTTTTTGGATGGTGTTTTAATTAAAATTAAAAGCATAATTAGTCTAATTAAAAGGCTAAAAATTAGAAATAAAATTTAAACATAAGAATTAAGTCTAAAATATGTTCAAGTTGCTTGTTAATTAATTTTAAAATAAAATTAATTTTTTTGTGATTTTTGGAATTGTTTTAAGGTTATTAAGTTAATTAAACAATAACTATAAAAATAATTATACAAGTAACTTAAACTTTAAAGAGAAAAAATAGTCTAATTTTGTACAAAATTAGTTTATAATATATAAACTTAATTTAATAAAAAGAAAATATTTTTTTCTGATTTTTTTGATAGGTTGAAATAATTAAAAAGTAAATATTTACATATATACTAATTAATTAAAAAAATATTTTAATTATGAAGAAAAAATAAAATATTTTTATGTTTTAAAATAATTTAACATTTTCTGAGCCTAGATGTGAAATTAAAATAATTTTTGGCTTTTTAAAACTATTTTTAATCATTTTTAGAAGTGAAATTAAATGAATTATGAAATAATAAAATAAAATAGAAATAAGGGATCCTGTGTGGATTGGTCTGAGGGCATATGGTGGACTGCTTGTTCAAGGCCTTTTGATCTGAATTTAAAGGAATCTGATGGTACACGTGGAAGGGGGCATGGTAAGCTGAGCAAAAGAGATGCGCTGGATCTTTAGAAATTCAAATTTTTCAGGTAGGCCCCACAGATGCCTGCATGGATGGAGAGACCAGTTGACTGGTCATTGGTGAGCAGCCACGCAAATGGAGAGAGAGCGAGGACTTTGACTGAACAATTAGGAACGTCCGCGTGGAGGTCAACAAGTCCAGGGACTGTTCATCATCGTCTTCCTCTCTACTAACGCAGATAACGACGGTTTTAAACCACCACTGTTTCCATACGAAACCGCCGCTGTTTAATGCACCTTCAAACCTGCAAAACAATGTTAATTTTAAACAACAAAAGCGACCCAGATCCCCTAATTGAGGGTCTCTGAGTTCATTGGAACCATTAGTTTGGACGGAAAATGCATGGAACCATGAAAACGAAAGCTTCAAAGCTTTGAAGCTCAAAAATGGTGACATGTGTTCTAGGGCTTATGGCTTCCATATAGTGTAACGCCCGGAAAAGAAGTATATAGTTGATTTGGACGTTTGTGACATTTATTGGAATTTTACCGTTTTTGGGGTCGTTTCAGTCGGTATTAGTTCAGGATGGCGGACTAATATTTAATTGAAGGTTTTCATATTTTTGGTACTAGAAATATTAGTAAGGTAATATTCCGCGTTTTGGGGCGTTTGAACGATATTTGAGCGTAGGGGCATTTTGGTCATTTCCGCGAGGAAGATATTTTCTTTATAAAGAAAACAAAGATAGAAAGAAGAGAAAGAAAGGAAAGAAAGAAAGAGAAGAGAGAAAGAAGAAGAGGAAAAGAAGGAAAAAGTGTAGATTGGTGGATTCTCGACCGATTCGAGTTCCGATCGTTTCGAGAAAGAAAGGAATGTTTTGGAACTTGAGTAAGAATTAGGAGTACGAAGAGTTGAGTAGGATCTCGGGAATTTTATTCTTGGGATTTGTTAGAAGTGTTTTGGTACGTAGCTACAAGATGCCGGGTTGGCTGGTTCAGATGATCTTGAGAGATTTGTGAATTATGGAATCATAGTGCTTCTGTGCTATGAGCAAAAGTTGGAAAAGAATATTATTAATGTTAGTACTGATAGTTTATACTCTATTATGATTGTCGGCTACCTATTGACAAATTGAGGACTTGATCACCCTTAATCTCTTGTTGATAGTAGACGGGATCGTATTGGACGTGATAGGCTTATCTGACTAGTTTGATAATATTGGAAGTGAATGAGTCGGTGCAAGGTGGTACGACGTTGTTTATGTTGTCGACGATTTTAGATGTCCTTGAGAAAGAGCAATTGTGGGAATTGCGGATAGTTGTGCATTTGTATAAGTGTTTCTTGAAGGTTTCATTGATTCATCGTCGAAAAGAGGAATTTTGTCTTGGAGTTCTATTTTGACGGATTTAGTTCCTAGAACTATTGTTGTGTCGAGGGTTCCGTATCGGATGCCAACTTCTGAGTTGAAAGAGTTGAGGAGTCAACTTAAGGATTTTCTTGAGAAGAGGTTTGTTCGTTCAAGTGTGTCGCCGTAGGGTGCATGTGTTTTGTTGGTTAAGAAGGAAGGTTCTACGAGGCTTTGTGTCGATTTTAGACAATTGAGAAAAGTGACAATTAAGGAAAAGTATCCACTTTCGAGGATTGATATTTTGATGGATCAAGTTGGTTTGAGCTTGTTTGTTTTGCAAGTTGATTTGAGGTATAGGTATCATCAGTGTGAAGATGATCATGCTAAGTACTTGAGAATTGTTTTGTCCGTGTTGGGAAGAAGAAGATGTTTGCTAAGTTTCCTTGTATGAGTTTTTGGTTGAGTGAAGTGAATGTTCAAGGGGTAAGTGGTGGTTTATGCTTTTATGCAAGTTAAGATTTTTGAAAGGATTTATCTGTCACAAGATTTAGAGTTGGCAGTGGTTATTTCTGTTTGGGAAATTTGAAGGCACTAATTATTCGGATCGAGATTTGTGTGTGTAAGTGACTACAAGAGTTTGAAGTATTTGTTTGATCAGAACGAGTTGAATATGAGAAACCATTGCATACGTCTATGTGGATGATTCGAGTATTGTGATTGTTGAACAGTTGTGAGATTTGAGTTTGGTTCGTAAAGCGACTTCTTCAAGTGTTGAGCTTTTTATGTGAAAGCTTACTTATGGTATTCTTGATGAGATTAGAAAAGGTCAGAAATCGGATTGGAATGGGTTGATAAGATGACATTTATTAGTCAAAGGTAAAGATGGTGATCTTCGGATTGATAAGAGCAATGTCATGGGATGTCATGATCAAGTTTGTATTCCTAATGTTCGGATTTGAAATGAGGACTTGGGATGAGGTGCGTCGTGGTGATTTAAGTATTCATCCTGATGCTACTAAGATGTATCAAGATTTGAGAACGTCATTTTTAGTGGCAAAGTAATGAAGAAGGATATGAAGGGATTTGTTTATTTGTGTTTGACTTGTCAGTAGTCGTCTGGTTTCATGTAACTGTTATCCATTCCTGAGTAGAAGTGGAATAGCATTTCTATGGATTTTGTTTCTGGTTTGCCGAGGACGTCGAGTAATTGTGAGGCGATTTGGGTCATTATGGATATATTGACGAAAACTGTTCACGTTATTTCGATAAGAATGGATTAACCGATGGAAGTACTGGCGAGTGGTATGTTGATAAAATTGTTTGTTGGTTTGTTTGTTTGCATGGTGTTTCGAAAGGTATTGTTTAGATTGAGATCCGAGGTTTATTTCTGAAATTTTGAGAAGGTTCGCAAAGTACTTTGGGTACGAAGTTGCGTTGGGTTTGGCGTCTCGTCCTCAAACGGATGGTCAGACTGAGAGGGCGATTTGGTCGCTTAAGGATCTATGAGGACTTGTGTTGTGAAACAAGGATGTGTTTGGATTAGCTTTTTGCCTTTGATTGGATAATACAAAGACTTTTGTCTGGTGTGCAAGCTGACACAGCATATGAAGAGGTTGAGTATGTTAAGAGAGAACAATGAGTTTCTAGTGAATACTAGGAGGAGTTGGAAGTTGGTTATGAAATTGGTAAAACTGTTTGTTTTGGGAAATCAGAGTGCGCATCGGAAGCGTGTAATGACGCGGTTCGTATGTGTATGAATTGTTAGAGTTCAAATTGTGGACAGTGGATGTGGTAGGAATGATAAGACCATCAGATGTTTTGGCTACATGTTTGACTGCTATGTCTTGGCATGGTTGTTTGGATGTTGTGCGACCGGGTTGTTGTCTGTGTCTTGATTATTTATTGTGTTATGGTGTTAGTCGATGAGTGCATTGTATGGGCATTGCATCTCGTTGTCGTTGTTGTGTTTTGGTTGTTTTTCTTTTAGCTAGAGTGGTTCGTTGTTTGGCGCTGATTGTGTCGTTGCTTTCGTGGCTTGATAGTTGGTTAGTCGGAGGCGAGAGCGTATCCAAGTTTGTTTGTGTTTGGGATATTTCCGAGGACGGAAATCTTCTAAGTGGGGGAGAGTTGTAACGCCCGGAAAATAAGTATATAGTTGATTTGGACGTTTGTGACATTTATTGGAATTTTACCGTTTTTGGGGTCGTTTCAGTCGGTATTAGTTCAGGATGGCGGACTAATATTTAATTGAAGGTTTTCATATTTTTGGTACTAGAAATATTAGTAAGGTAATATTCCGCGTTTTGGGGCGTTTGAACGATATTTGAGCGTAGGGGCATTTTGGTCATTTCCGCGAGGAAGATATTTTCTTTATAAAGAAAACAAAGATAGAAAGAAGAGAAAGAAAGGAAAGAAAGAAAGAGAAGAGAGAAAGAAGAAGAGGAAAAGAAGGAAAAAGTGTAGATTGGTGGATTCTCGACCGATTCGAGTTCCGATCGTTGCTATAGCAAGGTAAGGGGGTGAATCTAATTTATCTTGGATGTATGATTCTTATAGTCTTGTTCTTGTTCTTGTTTGTGTTCTTGTTCTCCTTGTTCCAATTTCCACAATTTCCTTGTGTGATCTTTGTTTGATTTAAGTTTGTTTGAGAATGATTGTATGATGATTAAATGATATATCCTTGTTGTGTTATGGTGATTGATCATGCTTTCTTTTCCATTTCTATGGCTTGATTGAGTTTGGGTAAAATGTTAGGTTTTGAGATAGATTGATGAATTAACCATGAAAAGCTTGATGTTAGGTTGTTTCTATGGTTTGTATGTGTTGTATTGGTGTTGTAATGATGTTTTGGAGTGGTTTTGGTGGGTATAAGGGGGCTGGAATGGTTCTGGTTCGTTCTGGTTTTTTCTGGGTTTACGCAGGTCCGCTGAGCGGAGGTGGATCCGCTGAGCGGAGGTTCTGTTGCAGAAATTTCTCTGCCCAGGTCCGCTGAGCGGAGCTGAAGCGGATGACAGCTTTTTCTGTTTTTCCAAAACTTTGAAACTTCGTAACTCTTGAACCGTAACTCCGATTTTGTCGCCGTTCGAAGCGTTAGAAAGCTAACGCAATGAACTATGCTATGATTTAATTAAATGATTCATAGGATGTAGTATCCTATCATCTTTATTAGGATTTAGTGATAGAACTATGTAGGGTTAACTTATGAAGTATGTTTATACTATCCAAACTTTGAAACCTTGTAACTTTTGATCCGTAGCTCCGTTTCGTACGCCGTTCGAAGTGTTAGGAAGCTAGTTGGATGTTCTATATGATAGCATAGGCTTGGTTAGCTTGTTATTAATTATTTATGAGGGTTGTTGATGGAAACACATAATTGTTTATATGCGCGATATGATTAGTAAATAATCATAGTGCTTGGTGGTAATTGTTAATGATGTAGGATGTAGTAGTGGTTGGTTGATTTTCATAAATGGTTTTGTGAACTAGTACATGATAAATCATGATGATGTGTTGTGTGAATGTTATCGTATTGGTACGAGGTATGTGATTAGTTGTCAATAACATGAGATCATGTTCATATGTGTTATGTATTAATGAATGTTCATTCTTAATATGTGACAATGTTTGGTTGTTTGTTATTAACATGATGTGTGGCCTTATGGCAAGTAATTGTTGTTATGAGAATGATGTATTATCATTGTTGAATTGTTGTTATTACAACTTGTTGATGATGTATTGATGGAGTTGTGGGCCAATTGTCCAATATTAATTTAATGTGATGCAATTATGCGATCATTTATGCCGATGTGGCTAGTATGTTTTGACGATGAATGTGTGTTGTGTGCTTATTAATGCCTGTGTGGTAATTATGGTGTGATGTAATTGATAACGATGTTATTAATTGGTGATGTATCCTTTTGGATAGAATATAAACGATGTAACGTGAGTGTATGATCGTGTTATATTGTTGATGATGTTGTTGTCGTGTAAAAGAGCCTTATATTTGCACAGCATAACATTTCAATACGTTAATGGCGGAATGCTGTTAACAGATGGCCTGCGGGCACGGTTACCAGTAGGGGCTTAATGCTCGGTAATGGAATGAGCCTTATTGGCAAGAGGTCATCAGTGGGAGCTGCGTGCTCGATGACGACAGCGTGCGCGCTTGGTTACCAGTAGGGGCTTAATGCTCGGTAATGGAATGAGCCTTATTGGCAAGAGGTCATCAGTGGGAGCTGCGTGCTCGATGACGACAGCCTGCGGGCTTCCTGAGTGGAAAAAAGTCCCAGCATAATGCTCGGCAGGTGTTTTTGTCATAATGACAAGGAGGAGTTTTACTCCGGATTTGGTACCACATGCATATGCATAGTTGAGTCTCATTCATCATTGTCTGTCTTTATAATTATGTTATCATTCATGTGTCACATTACTTATATATTGATTGTGGTTGAATGAGTGGATTACTTTGTTGTATGATTCTTGATGATACTTGTTGGCATTACTATAATTGTCATGCTTTCATTATGAATTATATTCTCACCCTTCTGCTGATTTGATGCTTGAGTGGCATCCTGCAGATTAGCCGCTTTGGGAGTCTTTTGGAAGAGGTAGTTCTCCAGTTGGTCTTGTCGGTCGCTCTGATACGTAACACCGGGGAGTCGGGAGTCTGTTGTTATTTATTTGTATATGACTCTTTGAACATGTATATGTGACGATGTGCTGTTGTGTACTGTAAACACTTTATTTTGGAAAACTCCTCTTTGAGAGGGAGAGCTATATGTATATATATATGTTCATACCTTCCGTGTGTTATGTATCATGTTATTGGCAGGTGTGTATGCTTTTGGCATCGCTGATGTCCGTTTGTTTTCTAGGTGTATGTTTGGTTATTTAGTGTAACATCCTAATTGCGTTGTATGAAATTTTAAATACTCTGATATTTTCTTGCCTAAATGCTTTGGGTAGAATTGGGGTGTTACATTAGTGGTATCAGAGCAGGTCGGTCTGTCCGGCCAGTGTTGTCTAATGTTGTTTAATTCCTCAGTATGTGATAAGTGTGTGGAGCACTGTCAGTACTTGTTGTGCCTCTAGTCGGTGGTGTGCAGGAATGGTTTGCAGCTAAGTGGGGGAGAACATATGCTTCTCGGATATGTTTCAGTTGCAAGATGTTAGTATGCTATTGAGGGCAACAGTACTAGTGTTGTTGGAATTTGTTGTTTTCTGAAGTGAAGGCGGCTTGGACTTAAGACTTCGGTTGTTAATCGAGTTGGAGTGTCACGGAGTAGATGTTGGTTAATTCTAAAGAATGGAATTTAGAGAGTTGTGAAGCTCTGACGCTACTGATGGACTATGAAGTTGTTGTTTGAGTAGCCTTGTGTGAGGTGTCGTTGTTGGATCAATGATTAAGGAAAGTATTGTGGTAGACTTTGTTGTAGGAGTTATTGACGTTGTTGGAAATGTTTTGGAACTTGAGTAAGAATTAGGAGTACGAAGAGTTGAGTAGGATCTCGGGAATTTTATTCTTGGGATTTGTTAGAAGTGTTTTGGTACGTAGCTACAAGATGCCGGGTTGGCTGGTTCAGATGATCTTGAGAGATTTGTGAATTATGGAATCATAGTGCTTCTGTGCTATGAGCAAAAGTTGGAAAAGAATATTATTAATGTTAGTACTGATAGTTTATACTCTATTATGATTGTCGGCTACCTATTGACAAATTGAGGACTTGATCACCCTTAATCTCTTGTTGATAGTAGACGGGATCGTATTGGACGTGATAGGCTTATCTGACTAGTTTGATAATATTGGAAGTGAATGAGTCGGTGCAAGGTGGTACGACGTTGTTTATGTTGTCGACGATTTTAGATGTCCTTGAGAAAGAGCAATTGTGGGAATTGCGGATAGTTGTGCATTTGTATAAGTGTTTCTTGAAGGTTTCATTGATTCATCGTCGAAAAGAGGAATTTTGTCTTGGAGTTCTATTTTGACGGATTTAGTTCCTAGAACTATTGTTGTGTCGAGGGTTCCGTATCGGATGCCAACTTCTGAGTTGAAAGAGTTGAGGAGTCAACTTAAGGATTTTCTTGAGAAGAGGTTTGTTCGTTCAAGTGTGTCGCCGTAGGGTGCATGTGTTTTGTTGGTTAAGAAGGAAGGTTCTACGAGGCTTTGTGTCGATTTTAGACAATTGAGAAAAGTGACAATTAAGGAAAAGTATCCACTTTCGAGGATTGATATTTTGATGGATCAAGTTGGTTTGAGCTTGTTTGTTTTGCAAGTTGATTTGAGGTATAGGTATCATCAGTGTGAAGATGATCATGCTAAGTACTTGAGAATTGTTTTGTCCGTGTTGGGAAGAAGAAGATGTTTGCTAAGTTTCCTTGTATGAGTTTTTGGTTGAGTGAAGTGAATGTTCAAGGGGTAAGTGGTGGTTTATGCTTTTATGCAAGTTAAGATTTTTGAAAGGATTTATCTGTCACAAGATTTAGAGTTGGCAGTGGTTATTTCTGTTTGGGAAATTTGAAGGCACTAATTATTCGGATCGAGATTTGTGTGTGTAAGTGACTACAAGAGTTTGAAGTATTTGTTTGATCAGAACGAGTTGAATATGAGAAACCATTGCATACGTCTATGTGGATGATTCGAGTATTGTGATTGTTGAACAGTTGTGAGATTTGAGTTTGGTTCGTAAAGCGACTTCTTCAAGTGTTGAGCTTTTTATGTGAAAGCTTACTTATGGTATTCTTGATGAGATTAGAAAAGGTCAGAAATCGGATTGGAATGGGTTGATAAGATGACATTTATTAGTCAAAGGTAAAGATGGTGATCTTCGGATTGATAAGAGCAATGTCATGGGATGTCATGATCAAGTTTGTATTCCTAATGTTCGGATTTGAAATGAGGACTTGGGATGAGGTGCGTCGTGGTGATTTAAGTATTCATCCTGATGCTACTAAGATGTATCAAGATTTGAGAACGTCATTTTTAGTGGCAAAGTAATGAAGAAGGATATGAAGGGATTTGTTTATTTGTGTTTGACTTGTCAGTAGTCGTCTGGTTTCATGTAACTGTTATCCATTCCTGAGTAGAAGTGGAATAGCATTTCTATGGATTTTGTTTCTGGTTTGCCGAGGACGTCGAGTAATTGTGAGGCGATTTGGGTCATTATGGATATATTGACGAAAACTGTTCACGTTATTTCGATAAGAATGGATTAACCGATGGAAGTACTGGCGAGTGGTATGTTGATAAAATTGTTTGTTGGTTTGTTTGTTTGCATGGTGTTTCGAAAGGTATTGTTTAGATTGAGATCCGAGGTTTATTTCTGAAATTTTGAGAAGGTTCGCAAAGTACTTTGGGTACGAAGTTGCGTTGGGTTTGGCGTCTCGTCCTCAAACGGATGGTCAGACTGAGAGGGCGATTTGGTCGCTTAAGGATCTATGAGGACTTGTGTTGTGAAACAAGGATGTGTTTGGATTAGCTTTTTGCCTTTGATTGGATAATACAAAGACTTTTGTCTGGTGTGCAAGCTGACACAGCATATGAAGAGGTTGAGTATGTTAAGAGAGAACAATGAGTTTCTAGTGAATACTAGGAGGAGTTGGAAGTTGGTTATGAAATTGGTAAAACTGTTTGTTTTGGGAAATCAGAGTGCGCATCGGAAGCGTGTAATGACGCGGTTCGTATGTGTATGAATTGTTAGAGTTCAAATTGTGGACAGTGGATGTGGTAGGAATGATAAGACCATCAGATGTTTTGGCTACATGTTTGACTGCTATGTCTTGGCATGGTTGTTTGGATGTTGTGCGACCGGGTTGTTGTCTGTGTCTTGATTATTTATTGTGTTATGGTGTTAGTCGATGAGTGCATTGTATGGGCATTGCATCTCGTTGTCGTTGTTGTGTTTTGGTTGTTTTTCTTTTAGCTAGAGTGGTTCGTTGTTTGGCGCTGATTGTGTCGTTGCTTTCGTGGCTTGATAGTTGGTTAGTCGGAGGCGAGAGCGTATCCAAGTTTGTTTGTGTTTGGGATATTTCCGAGGACGGAAATCTTCTAAGTGGGGGAGAGTTGTAACGCCCGGAAAATAAGTATATAGTTGATTTGGACGTTTGTGACATTTATTGGAATTTTACCGTTTTTGGGGTCGTTTCAGTCGGTATTAGTTCAGGATGGCGGACTAATATTTAATTGAAGGTTTTCATATTTTTGGTACTAGAAATATTAGTAAGGTAATATTCCGCGTTTTGGGGCGTTTGAACGATATTTGAGCGTAGGGGCATTTTGGTCATTTCCGCGAGGAAGATATTTTCTTTATAAAGAAAACAAAGATAGAAAGAAGAGAAAGAAAGGAAAGAAAGAAAGAGAAGAGAGAAAGAAGAAGAGGAAAAGAAGGAAAAAGTGTAGATTGGTGGATTCTCGACCGATTCGAGTTCCGATCGTTGCTATAGCAAGGTAAGGGGGTGAATCTAATTTATCTTGGATGTATGATTCTTATAGTCTTGTTCTTGTTCTTGTTTGTGTTCTTGTTCTCCTTGTTCCAATTTCCACAATTTCCTTGTGTGATCTTTGTTTGATTTAAGTTTGTTTGAGAATGATTGTATGATGATTAAATGATATATCCTTGTTGTGTTATGGTGATTGATCATGCTTTCTTTTCCATTTCTATGGCTTGATTGAGTTTGGGTAAAATGTTAGGTTTTGAGATAGATTGATGAATTAACCATGAAAAGCTTGATGTTAGGTTGTTTCTATGGTTTGTATGTGTTGTATTGGTGTTGTAATGATGTTTTGGAGTGGTTTTGGTGGGTATAAGGGGGCTGGAATGGTTCTGGTTCGTTCTGGTTTTTTCTGGGTTTACGCAGGTCCGCTGAGCGGAGGTGGATCCGCTGAGCGGAGGTTCTGTTGCAGAAATTTCTCTGCCCAGGTCCGCTGAGCGGAGCTGAAGCGGATGACAGCTTTTTCTGTTTTTCCAAAACTTTGAAACTTCGTAACTCTTGAACCGTAACTCCGATTTTGTCGCCGTTCGAAGCGTTAGAAAGCTAACGCAATGAACTATGCTATGATTTAATTAAATGATTCATAGGATGTAGTATCCTATCATCTTTATTAGGATTTAGTGATAGAACTATGTAGGGTTAACTTATGAAGTATGTTTATACTATCCAAACTTTGAAACCTTGTAACTTTTGATCCGTAGCTCCGTTTCGTACGCCGTTCGAAGTGTTAGGAAGCTAGTTGGATGTTCTATATGATAGCATAGGCTTGGTTAGCTTGTTATTAATTATTTATGAGGGTTGTTGATGGAAACACATAATTGTTTATATGCGCGATATGATTAGTAAATAATCATAGTGCTTGGTGGTAATTGTTAATGATGTAGGATGTAGTAGTGGTTGGTTGATTTTCATAAATGGTTTTGTGAACTAGTACATGATAAATCATGATGATGTGTTGTGTGAATGTTATCGTATTGGTACGAGGTATGTGATTAGTTGTCAATAACATGAGATCATGTTCATATGTGTTATGTATTAATGAATGTTCATTCTTAATATGTGACAATGTTTGGTTGTTTGTTATTAACATGATGTGTGGCCTTATGGCAAGTAATTGTTGTTATGAGAATGATGTATTATCATTGTTGAATTGTTGTTATTACAACTTGTTGATGATGTATTGATGGAGTTGTGGGCCAATTGTCCAATATTAATTTAATGTGATGCAATTATGCGATCATTTATGCCGATGTGGCTAGTATGTTTTGACGATGAATGTGTGTTGTGTGCTTATTAATGCCTGTGTGGTAATTATGGTGTGATGTAATTGATAACGATGTTATTAATTGGTGATGTATCCTTTTGGATAGAATATAAACGATGTAACGTGAGTGTATGATCGTGTTATATTGTTGATGATGTTGTTGTCGTGTAAAAGAGCCTTATATTTGCACAGCATAACATTTCAATACGTTAATGGCGGAATGCTGTTAACAGATGGCCTGCGGGCACGGTTACCAGTAGGGGCTTAATGCTCGGTAATGGAATGAGCCTTATTGGCAAGAGGTCATCAGTGGGAGCTGCGTGCTCGATGACGACAGCGTGCGCGCTTGGTTACCAGTAGGGGCTTAATGCTCGGTAATGGAATGAGCCTTATTGGCAAGAGGTCATCAGTGGGAGCTGCGTGCTCGATGACGACAGCCTGCGGGCTTCCTGAGTGGAAAAAAGTCCCAGCATAATGCTCGGCAGGTGTTTTTGTCATAATGACAAGGAGGAGTTTTACTCCGGATTTGGTACCACATGCATATGCATAGTTGAGTCTCATTCATCATTGTCTGTCTTTATAATTATGTTATCATTCATGTGTCACATTACTTATATATTGATTGTGGTTGAATGAGTGGATTACTTTGTTGTATGATTCTTGATGATACTTGTTGGCATTACTATAATTGTCATGCTTTCATTATGAATTATATTCTCACCCTTCTGCTGATTTGATGCTTGAGTGGCATCCTGCAGATTAGCCGCTTTGGGAGTCTTTTGGAAGAGGTAGTTCTCCAGTTGGTCTTGTCGGTCGCTCTGATACGTAACACCGGGGAGTCGGGAGTCTGTTGTTATTTATTTGTATATGACTCTTTGAACATGTATATGTGACGATGTGCTGTTGTGTACTGTAAACACTTTATTTTGGAAAACTCCTCTTTGAGAGGGAGAGCTATATGTATATATATATGTTCATACCTTCCGTGTGTTATGTATCATGTTATTGGCAGGTGTGTATGCTTTTGGCATCGCTGATGTCCGTTTGTTTTCTAGGTGTATGTTTGGTTACTTAGTGTAACATCCTAATTGCGTTGTATGAAATTTTAAATACTCTGATATTTTCTTGCCTAAATGCTTTGGGTAGAATTGGGGTGTTACATATAGCACGTCCAATCTCCTCTAAATGGTGTCAGAAACAAATTAGAGTGATCATATTACATTAACACAAGCATTAATATAGAAAACGAAAGTTGTACATGTATGTTCATCGAAAACACTATGCACGTGTTATGACTCTCATGGGACCATATTAAGGGTTCATTCTTACTCTATATGATCTCAGAAGATGATTGAAAAGATTTGTTTTGATTGATAATAGCTTTTACAAAGAAAACGAAAATTACAAGTGTTTAGATATTTTGTGAGTTTTGTAATGTTTGTGGCTATTCTTTGGGCCATGATTGTGTGTCCTCTATTGCTGAAGCTTGCTCTCTATTTATAGAGAAAGATTGAATGCCGAGTTTGGCCTTTGATCAAGTGTGGAATATTTTCCCATTTTTCATTCCTTCCATGGATAGAACTTTGAATTTTATGGCCATCTTTGATCATTGCTCTCAACCACTCTTGCCCATAAGTCTTCTGCACCCTCTGCAACCAGATTGTTATCTTTGAATGGCAGCCACTTCTAGAAACAAAGACTTTGGCAATTATCTTGCATTATTTCTTCTTAATTTAATTTTAAATGAAATAAAATTAAATCAAAAATGAAATAAAAACATCATGGATCATGAATGGGTCGTGGATGGCCTTAAGTATCTTAGAAACATGCTTGGATCACAAAAGATTAGGCCCATTTGGAAAAAAATCAAGTTTGGCCAATGTTGATTTCATGTATTTTCCCAAAAAATGGCCAACTTTAACAAGGCATAACTCCCTCAATTTTGATCATATGAATGTGTTCTTGTACTTTTTGGAATCCTCAAGATTTCCTCTACAAGGCACTTTGAAAGCTTTGTTGCATTTGGAGAAGTTATCTTGATGTTATGGGCTTTGACAAAAAACTGCTTTTTGTTGACTTTGAAAATGACCTGTAATGTCTTGGCTCATATCTCCCAAATGGTAAATCCAATGATCATGGGACCAATTTAATTTGAAAGATAATTGAATTTCCTTCAAAATGAGATTTGGTTGGAATTTTTGTGATGAACGAGGAGAGAGTTATGGCCGGTCAAAGTTCAGTTGACTTTTTAGGTAAAAACCCTAATTTTGAATCTTGGAATTTTGTCGATTTTTGAACTTTTCTTGATGAATAATGATCAACCATTGATCAAATGATGAATCTTTTGACAAAATATGGATGTTGACAAAAAATTGCATTTTTGACTGTCTGTTGACTTTTTGGCCAAATTGGTCGTCTGTTGACCGTTTGAGCAGTTGACTGTGCGTCCGAGCGAATCGAAGTTTGAAAATTTGTCTGGTGGTACTTTGAGACATGTGGAAATTTGTGAAATCCATTTGAGGTCTCAAAAACTCACTCTCCTGAAAAAAAACAAAAATCCTAGTTAGGGACTGTTTGTGTAGGAGACAGTTAGGCGTACCTGATTTTTGTGCAGTTTTGAGTCTCTGCTGATCATGTGAGTATCAGGAGACTTCTAGAACAAAAATATTCGAAATTTGAAGTGCACACCTTGAGGTGTGACAGTTGAATTGACTGTTGGTACAAATGCGGGAAATTGCGTTGGTAATGAGGTTTGACTGGTAACTGGCCGTCCGAGTATTAATGTAGCAGTTAAAGTGAAAACTTTAAAGTTAATTTTTTCTTTTTGTTTTTGTTATGGATTGTGGAAAATTATTTACATGATTTGTTAGTAAAACAAAAACAGAATAAACAAAACGTACACCGTACGCGAATGAAACTATTGATAATAAAATTAAAAAGGATTTAATGCACAGAAAAATAAATATTTAACTAGCAATAAACACACATAATATTATCTCAATAATTAAATGATAGTACAATAGACAATACGATATTTAGTACGGACAATACAAATATTAAATAACGGTAAATATAACAAACGCAACATTACGACAAATATAATGAACAGTACGCTATTTGAAAATGATAAACACGACAAACATGAAACAATCTAATTATAATTGATAATCCAAGCCAAAATCAACAATGGCCAGATGGCTAGGAGAATCAAAAGCATCCCGACACCACATTCTTCGAGATTGTTTAAACAGAAAAAAGACATGGTCACTGTAAAAACAGTGAAGATTATAAGAACAAGAGTCCACCACTTTGCCATTTTTTGGAAGAGGAAGAGAGAAATGATTAGGAGATAGTATGATAGAAATTTGGGAGATGAGTGAAATTTGACGTGAGAAATTAAGGGAAAATGAGGAGTATCTATAGAGTGAAAAGAGAGAGATAGAGACGTTGGGGAATGGAGTGGCACCGTAAAAGGGAAAATTTGAATGGTAGTAGGATTTGAAAAAAATATGGTAGGTTTTGAAAAGAAAGAGGTGTAGAATAAAGTTAGGATTTGATTTGAAAGAAGGAGATTTGAAAAGAAAAGAAGAGATTTTGAAAAATAATATAGTATAAAATAAAAATTAGTGGGAAATAAAACCAATAATAATTTAATTGTTACCAGTATAATCTGAAACCCCGGACTCTGCGCCTGCAAATTTTAATTCTGTACCAACTGCGTCAGCATTATTTATCTGAGAATAAATCTCAAATAAACAGTGTATGAAGTGATAAACAGTATTTGGCATTTATGTAAGAATAAATTCAACAGCGAACCAAAATACTGTATAAAAAATTCTAAAAATTGAGTATTCATAAAATCAGGATATTTATGAAATAAAAATCCAAGATTGTATAAAACTTCAAATTTTTAGACAGAAGTCTGTTGACTTCTCTTTGAAAAAAAGACGCGGGAAAATTTTGGGGTATAACAGTTGCCCCTATTCAATCTTCTTAAACCTGAAGAGACCGATTGGAATCTGAAGGTAGAAGATGATTGAATATTTAGATGCCCTGCAAATTTGCACTTACCTCCACCAGAAGTGATGTTGGAATTTGCATTGAATGCGGCTTGAGAAATGTCATTTTGTTAATTTTTGAACAAATCCTTACCTGAGATGGGCTTCTAGATGCCATCTAGTAGATGTGTTGATGGTTTGTTTATCAGAATGAATCCATTGATTATATCTTGATGAAGGATTTAAACCTCTATGTTGACCGTTACGGAACCGTCCGAGGTTACCGCTTTTAGATTTTGAAGTTGACCTTTACGGAATCGTCCGAGGTGTCCGCTTTAGATTTTGAATGTTGATCATTACGGAACCGTCCGATGTATCGACTTAAATATGAAGGTAGATTGCTTAAGGAACCTTCCGAGGTATCGACTTAAAATCTTAGGGTAGATTGTTTAAGGAACCGTCTGAGGTATCGACTTTAAATTTGAAGGTAGATCATTTAAGGAACCGTCTGAGGTATCGACTTAGATCCGAAGGTAGATCATTAAGGAACCGTCCAAGGTATCGACTTAGATCCAAAGGTAGATCATTAAGGAACCGTCCAAGGTATCGACTTAGATCTGAAGGGTTTATTGTTTAAGGAACCGTCCAAGGTATCGACTTAGATCTGAGGGTAGATCATTAAGGAACCGTCCAAGGTATCGACTTAGATCTGAAAGGTTTTGAAGTTGTTTATTTGACTGCAGCAGTAACCTGAAAAAGGCAAAGTTAGTTTTTTATGCCATGTCATGATGCATGTAATGCGTTTATGTGACGGGATTCTCAAAATAAATGAGAACCTTGCATGTTATGTACGCATTTGTCGCGATTCATTATGTATTATGTATGAACATGTATGCAATTGTATGATGTATGGATACGACTATGTGATGGAAGCGTGTCAATGATTTTGTCTATCAATTTTGAGAAAGTAAATCTCTGTATGCTGCTTGGAGATGATGGCATTATGACCGTTGATGATCTTTGTTGTCTTGTTGGAGCGTACCCAGTTAGGGATTCTTCCTTACGAACCAGGATGTTCTGTTGAGGATTATTGATTACCACTTGGGGATGAGATTAACTTGAAGGATCTAATCTTGATGCACCCTGACTGAGGATAAGAGAGATGGATAATCCTCCAATGCACTATTTGATCAAATTTTTGTGGAGGATCCGACCTTCTAGGGATAGTGATCTTGAACAGCCCTGCTGGGGGGTGAAGGAGATGAACAATCCTTCGATGTAACATCTTGTCCGAGCTTGGGGGATTGGGTACCTTGAATAATGTTGTTGGAGAAAAGAATCCCGTCGAGGTTCTTGCTGAGGAATATATCTTTGTTGGAGAAGTACTTTCGTTGACAGATGAAACATATTAGAGGATTTATTTTGACAGTGTGATCATCGTGAATGTACACTACAAGTGTTGAAAGCTCGCTTATAATCTTCTGATGCTCGTACTCAGTGTCGGAGATGAAACACTCCGTTGGGGAATTAATTAGGCCCTGCTTATCCGGAGCTGACCTCTTGAAGATTTCTTTGTGGGGGATATTCCCATGTTGTCGGTTTCGGGATAACGTCCGGATGATTGGGACATTACCTGAATGCTATTCCTGTTTTCATGTTTTTGATAAACATCAATCATATTTAAATGCATATGTTCATTCAAAATTATCATTGGGACGTTTACGCATTCAAAACAGAGAAAGTAAAAAACATTGATTTTGAGCGTGAATTGTATTGATTTGAAAGATAGCCGTAATAGGCTGATTAGTACAAGGAGACAAAAATCCTAGTAGTAGTAAGTTGTCATAAAACTTTTGAAAAGCATTTATAAAGGAAAATAGCTATGTGAAAACAATCCCGTCAAGTTTCAACTCTGCTATTGCCAATCTGTCTTCGAGTATCTCATCCCTCACTTGTTGGAAGAAAATGATTGGACTGATTGGTGCCTTTCGTACTTTGATGTGTTGAACCTTGAATGTGAATCAGTAGTCAAATGGGACATAGTCGTACGCTTTATTCCCTAACTTTTTCCTAGGCCGCCTTTTCAGGTTTTCAGCCTACCGGGATAATTTTTATATATTTTGTTTAGTCTCTAATTTTTGCCTGGATCGACCTTTCAGGTTTTCAATCCACCGAGACGCCCATTTTTTGCCTAAGTCGCCCTTTCGGGTTTTCAACTTAGCGAGCTTTTATTTCTTTAAGCGAAGTACCTTTTGACTATGTCCGCATTCACAGGGTGTGGGGAATCCTCGCCATCCATAGTGGTAAGCAACATGGCTCCGCCGGAGAATACTTTCTTGATTACAAATGGTCTCTCATAAGTGGGAGTCCACTTGCCCCTGGGATCACCCTGTGGTAAGATGATACGTTTGACAACCAAATCACCGGTTTGATATGCCTGACTTTTGACTTTTCTGTTGAAAGCTTTGATCATACGTTTCTGGTACAACTGACAAAGACAAATAGCCGTAAGCCTCTTCTCATCAATCAAGTTTATCTGGTCCAACCGAGTCTGAATTGAATCGTCTTCGTCTAGATCGGCTTCTTTCATAATCCTTAGGGAAGGAATCTGAATTTCAATTGGAAGAACTGCCTCCATACCATAGACTAAGGAGATTGGAGTTGTCCCTGTTGAGGTACATGTTGAAGTGCGATAACCGTGAAGAGCAAAAGGTAACATCTCATGCCAGTCTTTGTAGGTTACTGTCATCTTCTGTATGATCTTCTTGATGTTCTTGTTAGCAGCTTCCACGGCACCATTCATCTTTGGTTGATATGGAGAGGAATTATGATGTTTAGTCTTGAACTGCGTAAAGAGTTCAGTAATCATCCTGTTGTTTAAATTTTGTGGCATTGTCTGTGATGATCCTTTCAAGGATGCCATACCGACAAATGAGACTGTGCTTGATAAACCGGGCCACAACATTCTTGGTGACAGAAGCAAACGAGGCTGCCTCTACCCATTTGGTGAAGTAATCAATAGCGACCAGGATAAAACGATGTCTGTTGGAAGCCGTAGGCTTGATTTCTCCAATCATATCGATGCCCCACATTACAAAAGGCCAAGGAGCCGTCAGAACGTTTAATGGGACTGGAGGTACATGTACTTTGTCGGCGTATATCTGGCATTTGTGACAAGTTCTGGAGTGATGATAGCAGTCTGTCTCCATGGTAGACCAGTAGTAACCTGCTCTCAAAATCTTTTTAGCCATTGTTTGTCCACTTGAATGAGTACCAATGGTACCGTCGTGTATATCTTCCATAATCTGTTCCGCTTCCTTCTTGTTCACACAACGAAGCAGAGTCGAGTCATGATTGCGTTTGTATAGGGTTCCATTACTTAGAAAGAATTTGGCAGCAAATCTTCTTAGAAACTTTCTGTCATTAATGGATGCCCCTTCAGGATACTCCTGAGCTTCGAGATATCTTTTTACTTCATGGAACCATGGTTTTTCTTCCACTCCTTCGGTATTGATCTCGTTGCAATAGGCTGGTTCATCCTGTTTGTAAATGGTGATCATAGGTGCCTCATTATCCCACCTGACTTTGAACATAGATGACATGGTAGCTAAAGCATCAGCCAATTAATTTTCTTCGCGCGGCATATGCTCAAAAGTGATTTCTTCGAAGTAAGGAACCAAACTCAGCACATGTTCTTTGTAAGGAATTAGATTCGGGTGCTTTGTGTCCCATTCTCCTTTAACTTGATAAATTACAAGGGTCGAGTCCCTGTATACCTCCAGGAACTTGATTCTTAGATCGATTACAGCTTTGAGACCCAAAATACATGCTTCGTACTCGGCTATATTGTTAGTGCAGTCGAAACATAGTCTGGCAGTGAATGGTGTATGTCCTCCTGCAGGAGAAATGATCACAGCTCCGATGCCATTGCCAAGCGCATTAGAGGCTCCATCAAAAACCATAGTCCATCGGGACCCTGGCTCGGGTCCTTCCTCCGGTACGGGTTGTTCGTAGTCAGTAACTAGCATAATATCTTCATCTGGGAAGTCAAAGTTCAACGCTTGATAATCATCCACTGCTTGATGAGCTAGATGATCAGCTACCACACTTCCTTTGATCGCCTTTTGCGAAGTGTACTGGATGTCATACTCTGTTAGGATCATTTTCCATCTTTCTATTCTTCCAAAGAGAGTAGGTTTTTCGAACACATATTTGATAGGATCCATTTTGGAGATCAGCAAAGTGGTATGGTTTAGCATATACTATCTTAGTCGGCGAGCCGCCCATGCCAAGGCACAGCAAGTTTTCTCGAGCAGTGAGTATCTTGTTTCACAATCGGTAAACTTTTTGCTAAGATAGTAGATTGCATGCTCTTTTCGGCCAGACTCGTCATGTTGCCCCAGTACACACCCCATTGAATCTTCTAATACTGTTAGGTACATTATCAGAGGTCTTCCTTCCACTGGTGGTAACAAGATTGGTGGTTTTTGAAGATATTCTTTGATCTTGTCAAAGGCTAATTGGCATTTGTCGTTCCATCTTTCCACTTGATCTTTCTTCAACAGTTTGAAGATCGGCACACAAGTAGTAGTCATATGGGCAATAAATCTAGCGATGTAGTTCAAACGTCCCAAGAATCCTCTGACTTGTTTCTCGGTACGGGGTATGGGCATTTCTTGAATGGCTTTGACCTTGGTAGGATCAACTTCAATACCCTTGCTTCTGACAATGAAACCTAATAGTTTACCAGATCTCACCCCAAAGGTACACTTGTTCGGATTCAGTCGCAACCTGTACTTCTTGAGTCTGTCAAACAGCTTGTGCAGATGACCCAGATGTTCTTCTTCGGTGTTGGACTTTGCAATCATATCATCCACATAGACTTTTATTTCCTGATGAATCATATCATGGAACAGAGTTACCATTGCACGCTGATACGTTGCTCCTGCATTCTTTAAACCAAAAGGCATCACCTGGTAACAAAAGGTTCCCCAGGGTGTTGTGAAGGTTGTCTTTTCCATGTCTTCTGGCGCCATCTTGATCTGATTGTAACCGGAGAATCCGTCCATAAAGGAAAATACCTTGCATTGTGCAGTATTGTCAACCAGTACATCGATGTGAGGTAAAGGGAAATAATCCTTGGGGCTTGCCCGATTTAGATCTCTGTAGTCTACACACATTCTGACTTTCCCGTCTTTTTTAGGTACAGGCACGATGTTAGCTATCCATGGAGGATAACTCACAACTTTTAGAAAGCCAGCGTTGAATTGCTTCTCAACCTCGTCTTTAATCTTCTTGGACATGTCAGGCCTACTTCTCCGCAGCTTCTGCTTAACTGGAGTGCTACCTTCTTTGATCGGCAAGCGATGGACCACAATATCGGTATCGAGACCAGGCATATCTTCATAGGACCAAGCGAATATCTCGACATAGTCTTGTAACATGTGAATCAGTCTTCGCTTGACACTATCTTCTAAACCAGCCCCTATCTTGAATTCTTTCTTTTCTTCGTCACTACCCAGGTTGATAACCTCAATTAGCTCTTCATGCGGCTGTATAGTCCTTTCTTCTTGTTCTAACAGCCTTGCAAGTTCCCTAGGTACTTCACAATCTTCCTCACTTTCGTCCTCAGTTTGGTAGATCGGATTTTCAAAGTCATGACTGGCAATAGCAGAATCGTTATCAACAGGATCCGGAGTGAATGTGAATCTGCATTTATTATGTGGGTGTGTGTAAGAACACATAGCTATTTGAAAACGAATAAAGTAAAAAAAAGAATAAAAAAGGATCGCAAAATTTGAATATGCAAACGTCCCATGATTTTATTGAATGAACATATGATCATGATATGACAAACCCTTATCAAAAGGACCAGTGTGCCCCGGGCAAGGCACGTGGCTTTAAAGTTCATGGTTCGATAGTATAGGAACCATTTTTATTTTTTGAACATATAAACAACGAAAACAGGAAATTGCATTTACTCCTGATCAAAGGAGATAACATCTTCGGCTTCCCAGTTGTTCAATCCATTGTTGTGAGTGGGGAATATCTAGTTGCCCCAGTTGCAGTTGTCTTCTTCGCCTTCCACATCATTGACTTCTTTGGTGACGAGACGGGCTATTGATCCTTCAGGATGAGCAAGATGCTCTGTTGGAGATGAGAGCCCAGGCTGAGGTACCTCTGTTGGCTGAGAGAGATACTCGATAAGATCGTCCCATCCAGTTGGGATGATGTCTTTGATAGAGATTTGCGCACTCTAGGGAGCAGTGTACTTCACCAGAAAATCATACTTGCCACTTAGTTCTCCCAATGTATCCCAGATTTCTTCAGGAGTGACGGGGCTTGTGATTATCTTATCGTATTCGGAATGTTCATCCCATCCAGTTGGGACAATGTCTTCAATGGCGATTTTTGAGCTCAAGGGAGCGGAATACTTCACCATAAAGTCATACTTGCCACTTGGCTCTCCCAGCGTATCCCAGACTTCTTTTGGAATAGGTGGACTAGGTGGACTTTGGCATTTCTTAGCAACGGAACCTGTGATACTTTTTGTCATCTTCAAACTGATCATCCCATCCAGTTGGGACAATGTCTTCAATGGCAATCAGAGAACTCTGAGGAGCAGTGTACTTCACTAGAAAGTCGTACTTGCCGCTCGGTTCTCCCAAAGTATCCCAAACCTCTTTAGGAACGGGTGGAACTTCTTTTGGATGTTGCTTAGTAATAAGGTTTGAGATCACTTTGTCGTCTTCGATAGCATTTACTCCTTGGCTGATGAAATGGGACATTAATCCTTCAGAACGAGGATGTTGATCATTCTTCTGAGTTCCATTAGCATAGCCCAGACCTAGCTTATCGAACTTGTAAGGCACATCAGGGAGTTGTCCCCATACTGTGCAACCACCCTCTTCAATCACAGCCTTAGCATCTTTGAGAGAAGCCATTGTTGGAGTTATTCTTGTAGCAGGAGCAGCAAAGATATGTTTGGCAGTAGAGACAGCCGGAGGGACCACCTCAAAAGCTTGGTAGGGGGTCTCGATGAATTCACCATCCATCTCAACATACTTGGAGTTACTTAGGTGGCTAACCACATATTCTTCTTCACCATAAACCGTGACGACCTTGCCTTTTATCGGATATTTTAACTTCTGATGCAGGGTAGAAGTTACAGCGCTTGCCCCATGTATCCAAGGGCGTCCAAGTAAACAGGAGTACGCTGGATGAATGTCCATCACGTAAAAGGTAGAATCAAAGATCTGAGAGCCCACTCTGATTGGGAGCTTAACTTCTCCGTATATTGTTCTTGTTGACCCGTCGAAGGCTCTTACCACAACATCGCTTGGTTGTAACACAACTCCTTCGAAGTCAAGTTTCTCCAGTACTACTTTTGGTAACACATTTAACGAGGAACCATTGTCTACCAGCACATGAGACAAAGTGGTGCCTTTACATTCAACAGAGATGTGCAGGGCTTTATTGTGATTTTTCCCGGCAGGGGTTAAATCAGCATCAGAGAAACCGAGACCGTTATCCACTGTTAGACTGGCAACACAATTTTCAAATTGGTCGACTGAGATCTCTTGTGGTACATGTGCAACTTTCAAGAATTTCATCAGGGCCTTGGCATGAGCTTCTGAATACCTCAACAGAGATAGCATTGAAATCTTTGAAGCAGTGTGCCCCAGTTGTTCAACAATATTGTAATCACTTTTGCAGATGATTTTCAAAATCTCCTCCATTTCTTGCTTTGAAGGATCTTCAACAGTGACTTCAACAGGTACTTGAACTGGTTCAATTAATGGCTCTTTGCCTCGAGCATTGACAGCTTGATTAGGAACTGGGACCTGGACTGGAGTAGTAGTAACATTTGGAGAAATTTCCGGCGAAAAGACCCTTCCACTTCTTGTAATCTTACTAGTCCCCACAATATTATCAACAACTGGATTAGTAACATTCACGGCCTCATCAATCGAGGTGTCTTGTTTAACTCCATGGACATAAACATTCACGCCATAGCTCCACGAAACAGCTTTGTCTGAGGAATATGGAAATGGAGCCGGATTGGTGATGATTACAGATGCTACTCAGGGTGCAGCAGTAATTTTGACGGGTTTATTTGCTGGAATTTTCACAGGGGTTATGGAAATAACAGGCAAATCCTGGCAATAGTTCTTCACATGGGGAATTCTTTCAAACATTATTGCATGATTGTTCATCAGGCGCTGAATGCCTTCCTTCAATTTCGCACAGTCGTTGGACTGAGAAGCACAATGCTAACAATTCTTATTACAACCCAGAAATAAACCGGATTGTAGCAGCTTTGTTTTGATAACTAAGAGGGAAGTAGTTAAATTCATCATATCAGCAACATGAGAAGCATCATCTACAACATTGATGGCCTTGTCATGCTTGGGCATAGGAGCGGTAATGACATTTGGAGTCTCTGGAGGATCGAATTCAATTTCCCCAGCATCTATCATGTCTTGGATCTTATTTTTCAAGGCCCAACAGTGATCTGCATCATGTCCAGGACAATTGGAATGGTATGCACATGTTGCGTCGGGGCGATAACTAGGAGAGGAAGTGTTGACATTCTTCGGAGGATCCCTCAATGTAATCAGATTTACTTTTAACAAGTGCTGCAATGCTTGGGAGATGGGCATGTTGATTTTGGTGAAGTTCCTTCTTGGTGCGTCTGGCCGACGCGTATACTTTGGCGGTTGATCTTGTTGAGGCGCAGACGTAGAGATCAGAACAGCCCCTACAGATTGGTGATGATCACTTTTGTTGCGACCCTTCTGACTGTGCACTGTATTGACTTCATTTCTCCCACTGATGAGCCTCTTTGTAGTACCAGAGGAGGAGCCTACTTGAATTTTTCCGCTTTGAATGCCGCTTTTGACACGCTCTCCAGTTAATATCAGGTCAGTGAAACCTGACGACGAGCTTCCCAGCAAATGACTGTAAAAAGGGCCAGTTAAAGTGCCCATGAACATGTCGACCAGCTCGCGATCAAATAAGGGAGGTTGAACCCTTCCATCTAGATCTCTCCATTTTTGTGCATACCCTTTGAAGCTTTCTTTTGGTGCCATGGTCATGCCCCAGAGTTGAGTACGGGTTGGTGCAAGGTCAGCATTGTATTGATACTGTTTGTAGAAAGCAGTAGCCAAATCTTCCCAGGTGTGAACTTTTGCACTTTCCAGTTGGTAGTACCACTCGAGTTGTGTACCCGGCAGACTTTCCTGGAAGAAATGAATCCACAATTTTTTATCGGCCGTATGAGGTTGTATCTTTCTCACATAGGACCTTAGATGTAGCTTTGGGCAAGAGACTCCATCATACTTTGCAAAGATAGGAATTTTGAACTTTGGAGGGATAACAACCCCTGAGACGAGTCCAAGATCGTTGAAGTCTAAACCAGGTATTTTCTGTATCTCCATAGCTTTCATGCATTCTTCCAACTGCTGGTATTTGCTATCACCCTGTTCGTCTTCGGAATGATAATCTTCTTCGTTAGAAGAGAGAGAGGGTTTGGCAGAACCCTGGTTGCTGTGATTGTCTTCTTGATCACCTTCACCGACTACTTCAGGGATTGGCGCCTTTTTGGACCTCCAGGCTTGGACATCCTATTTTTATTAGATTTTATTTAATTATGATTATTTGATATTTGATAATTATTTGTGTGTTTATTTAATTATTGTTTGAGTAATAATTATTTGATTGTGTGGTAATATATTACTTAGCTAATTAATAAATGGTAGAATTTTATTAGAATTAGCTATTGGGCTTAATGGGAATTAGAAATAAGAATAGTGGATGGGTTAAGCCCAATGAGATAATGAGAGTTAGAATAGAATTTTATGAGTTAACCTAAATTAGATAGAAAGAAAAGTAGAGAAGAGAAAAGAGGCAAAAGAGTAGAAGAGAGAAGAGAAGAGGATTGTAGATTTCTTGAAGTTAGAAGGAGAAATTCAAGAGGTAAGGGTTTGAATACAAGTTCTTATAGACTATATGATTGGGTAATGTGTGTTTGTGTAATCTTTCATCTCTTCATCTCATAGTTTTGGAAAATGTTAGGGTTTATGATAAAACAATGAGATTTTATGATTTGTTCATGTTTAAAGTGTTGTATGAATGACCCATGGTTAGAAACATGATTAGGAACATCATATGTGTGCCAATTTTGCTTTTAATTGATGTATGGATTGTTTTTGGGTTAATGGGTGTTGTATGAGGGGAATGGGGAAGAAAATGGTGATTTTCTGAGTTTTACGCAGCATAGGTCGACCTACACAGAGGTTTGCGTTGACCTGTGCAGCCTAAAAGGCAAAAATCTGGGTTTTCTGATGAATACATCGACCTATTGGTTCAGCGTGCGCATACCCGAGGGTGGCAGGAGTTCAATGCGTCGACCTATGCTTTCTTTGCGTCGACCTACAGATTCTATTTTTGGCAGATTTTTGTAAAGGCCATAACTTTTGATCCGTAACTCCGTTTTATGCGCCGTTCGAAGCGTTAGAAAGCTAATGAGATTTTCTTTATGATAGAGTAGGTTTGATTGGCATTTGTTTAATTTAATTATGATGTTATTTGAAAATAACATGTAATTATATATGTATGTTATGGATGAATCATGTATGATCGATGTTCATGGATGCCTTATGAGATGTTAATACCATGAATTATGTGGTTGATTGCTAAATGCTAATTGATGTGTGATATTGGATTGAATTTCATGTTGTGTAATGTTGTGCAAAGTTGTAAAGATGTGATTGTGTAGTTTAAGAGATAGAGATATCGTCTTAAATGCATGAGTCTTGTTTTGTTGCACACGTACACAAGCATGAGTCTTTGAAAGTGGCAATGTTGGGTAATCTCGCGAAGGTTATTTACTTGTCCCAAACTTAACGAGTATGGGGTTTGAAAGCTTAACGAGTATGGGGCTTTGAGGTGGTTATCTAGTCTTGAGAGAATGACAATCGGCATGACCGGAAATGATAACGGAGGGATCCACATGCATATCGCATAGAGTCACACTTGAGTCGCACGTGTCGGTGTTAAATATTATTATGTGTGATTATGTAGTATGAATGGGTGGATGTGAATTTGATTGATATGCATATATGTGGAATGATGAATCATTTGATATGAATTAGAGTATGTGATGAGAATGAGATATATGTGATTAATACATATTTGATGTGAAATGTGGAATATATGTATATGTATGAGTGATATATGTGTATACATGTAAATCGTCAATATATGAGGTTGTGAATTTGATTTCGATGCTTAAAAGTATTGAACATGTTAACTTTATATCAGAGATAAATACATGTTTTGTGAAGAGTGATGAATTCTTGAAATGTATGCTTAACTATGTTGCATTTCCCATTATTATTTTTTCTATAAGAAGTTGAATTCTCACCCTTCTGTTTGAATGTTATCCTTCGTTGGTAACGTGCAGGTTCCGACGAGTAGTAGCTTGTCCGAGGATTTAGCCGAGGAGCTCCTGAGTTTTGTTATTGGATTAGGTAGCGAGTCATATGCTCTGATCATGTAACACTTGGGGGGAATTTTCTTTAGACTTATGCTTATGTTTGGATATTGCTATTTCCTATGTTTTGTTGGATATTCGGATGTATTTGTTGAGATCTCTGATATGTTGTTTAAGGCTATGTGGCCAAGATTATGGATTTAAATGTTAATTCGAATTTGGTAGATGAATATAGTATGGGATATATTCATTGAAATTTTAATAGCAATTCAATTATTTTCCGCAAGCGTTTATGCATAATGTATGAAAGCATGAGATATACACGTGTGTTACAAATATGATCTTTGCATACTAAGAATGTTAGATGTTTTGTTTTAGGTTTTCATTGTGATGAAAATAACATGTGACTCCCTTTTTCCTTATGCATGATTACTCTGTGTGATTGAATGATATATTTGGGGTTAGAAAAGGGGTGTTACAATACACAACACATAAGAGTCCCTCGCTTTTTCATGGTACGAGTGTGTAGAGAATGTAGAATGTCTCCCAGCAAAGTAGGTACCAGATTGCGGGTTAAAAAATGTTGATAGTGTGCACGCCTATGAATTGGTCGGGATTAGGGAATAACACCAACCCATATATCAAAAGAGCCACAATTTCTTCAAAAGCTTGGTAACTCCTATCCTTTAATAGTTATCGAGCCTTTCCTATCAAGAACTTAGCAAGCAAACCCTTGACTCCACTCTTTGTTTCCCAATTAGACTCGATTTCTGACTTCCGTAAATGTAAGGCAGCAGCAGTGATTTCAGGCTTCGGAATCTTTTCTAAACCAGTGAAAGGTTATTGATCTTGAATAGGTAACCCAATCAGTTCAGAGAATTCCTCCAAGGTGGGTACTAGCTGGTAATCGGGAAATGTAAAACAATGATGTTTGGGATCAAAGAATTGGAACAGGACCCGTATCATGTCTTCTTCAAATTTTGAGGTAACCAAATGGAGTAGGTGACCATGCTTCTCGGTGAATTGAGCATTTCTGGGAAATTCTGATATTAATTCCTTAAACTCTGGTGGTACTGCTAAGATGTTGATCCAGATGTAATTTCTGGTAGCGGGAGCCATTACCTGCAACAATAGAACAAAAGTAAACTCTTCGGTCCTTGAAATGATTAGTGAAAAATGATATGTTTATGATGTTTATGATGTTATGATGTCAAACATGTGCAAAACACAAACAAATCACAAAATAGCCTTAGGTTTAAAGGCTTGCACGAGGTTCATAGGTGATACCCTCCCCATTGAAGTTTAGTTGGTTTAAACCTGTCTTAGAATGGTATTCGGGTTCTATGATCCTTGGAGACAACATCTCAATATGGCACTCGGACGGCCGATCAAAACATTCCTCGAGGATAACCAACTTCGATCAATTTCAAAGCCAGTCACTTAATAGGTCACAAGTCAAGTTCAACTAAAGGTTCTAAGGCAAATTAGTGCTTGATGACATTTCGAAAGCCTAACATACTCCTTGATCGTATTCAAGGGATATCAGTACAGACCAAAGTGTCGCACTAACGATGACTACCAGATCAACCATATCGGTACATGCCGTACAGTTTCCTTGGTCTATTGCCACATACTTAAGGTATCTCGAGATTCGGGCTAGAATCTTTCACACAAGTAAATCCAATTCCCAAACAAACCTTTGAAAAATAGAGCAAACAAAACAAACAATTGAAAGCATCGAAGTGATCTAAACTCTAAGGTAACCCCTCTTAAAAACATTTTGTTTTGAAATCCCCAACAGAGTCGCCAGTTCTATCGCCTCCGTTTTTTTGAGAACTGACTCTTCTTTTTATTTTTTGAATTGCGAAAAGCAGAGAGTCGCCACCGACTTTTATTTTATCCAATTAAAGAAAGGTTTATAAAAGAAACAGGAAAAGGCCTTTGAGAGATTTTGGGTTCGGGGGGTAGGTTATACAAAGGGAAGGTGTTAGCACCCTTTGTATCCATGGTTATCCATGGGCTCTTAATTGCTTAGCTCACTTGTTTGAATCGTTTGATTTGCTTGAAATGCTTGTATGTGGTTTTAAACATTTTGTGAAGAATTAACTTTGTAATGATCCTTGTGCGGATGTATACAAAGTGTTTATCTTTTGAAAGATGTTTTGATGGTTTGAAAAGGATCTTTAACCTTGTAAATATCCATGTTTGGAATTATACAAGATATAGTCTTTTGAAATTTTGTTTTGAGAAAAACAGTGATATGCAAAACACTTGTTTGTTTTTGATTTTGTTTGCGAGCAAGCAATTAGGAGGCCTACCCTATGTTTCATAAGGTCCTTTCCTATTTCTTTTAGAAAATTTTCCCTAACTGGATACAAACAGGAATTTGAATTGCATTTAAAACAGTATGATTGATTTGAAAAGAGTAACAGGGATTACCCTAAGATGTGCAAGTGTGATCGTGTTTGATTCAGATATTTTTTGTCTTGAGATTAGTGATCTAGCGCTTCAGTTTTTATTCTTGACATACACGCAGTTTATATGTACAGGAATTAAACTGCGGAAATGTAAAATGCGGAAAGTAAATCTACGCTATTACATCGATTGTGCGAGAAATGTAAACTACGCTATTTACATGAAATTTGCAACCTAATACACTTATCTAAGAATTTAAATTGCAATAAGATAAAGGGAAAAGGTTTTTTTGGATTTTTTGGATGGTGTTTTAATTAAAATTAAAAGCATAATTAGTCTAATTAAAAGGCTAAAATTTAGAAATAAAATTTAAACCTAAGAATTAAGTCTAAAATATGTTCAAGTTTCTTGTTAATTAATTTTAAAATAAAATTACTTTTTTTGTGATTTTTGGAATTGTTTTGAGGTTATTAAGTTAATTAAACAATAATTATAAAAATAATTATACAAGTAACTTAAACTTTAAAGAGAAAAAATAGTCTAATTATGTACAAAATTAGTTTATAATATATAAACTTAATTTAATAAAAAGAAAATATTTTTTTCTGATTTTTTTGATAGGTTGAAATAATTAAAAAGTAAATATTTACATATATACTAATTAATTAACAAAATATTTTAATTATGAAGAAAAAATAAAATATTTTTATGTTATAAAATAATTTAACATTTTCTGAGCCTAGAAGTGAAATTAAAATAATTTTTGGCTTTTTAAAACTATTTTTAATCATTTTTAGAAGTGAAATTAAATTAATTATAAAATAATAAAATAAAATAGAAATAAGGGATCCTGTGTGGATTGGTCTGAGGGCATATGGTGGACTGCTTGTTCAGGGCCTTTTGATCTGAATTTAAAGGAATCTGATGGTACACGTGGAAGGGTGCATGGTAAGCTGAGCAAAAGAGATGCGTTGGATCTTTAGAAATTCAAATTTTTCAGGTGGGCCCCACAGATGCCTGCATGGATGGAGAGACCAGTTGACTGGTCATAGGTGAGCAGCCACGCAAACGGAGAGAGAGCGAGGACTTTGACTGATCAATTAGGAACGTCCGCGTGGAGGTCAACAAGTCCAGGAACTGTTCATCATCGTATTCCTCTCTACTGACGCAGATAACGGCGGTTTTAAACCGCCACTGTTTCCATACGAAACCGCCGATGTTTAATGCACCTTCAAACCTGCAAAAAAATGTTAATTTTAAACAACAAAAGCGACCCAGATCCCCTAATTGAGGGTCTCTGAGTTCAATGGAACCATTAGTTTGGACGGAAAATGCATGGAACCATGAAAACGAAAGCTTCAAAGCTTTGAAGCTCAAAAATGGTGACATGTGTTCTAGGGCTTATGGCTTCCATATAGCACGTCCAATCTCCTCTTAATGGTGTCAGAAACGAATTAGAGTGATCATATTACATTAACACAAGCATTAATATAGAAAACGAAAGCTGTACATGTATGTTCATGGAAAACACTATGCACGTGTTATGACTCTCATGGGACCATATTAAGGTTTCATTCTTACTCTATATGATCTCAAAAGATGATTGAAAAGATTTGTTTTTATTGATAATAGCTTTTACAAAGAAAACGAAAATTACAAGTGTTTAGATATTTTGTGAGTTTTGTAATGTTTGTGGCTATTCTTTGGGCCATGATTTCGTGTCCTCTATTTCTGAAGCTTGCTCTCTATTTATAGAGAAAGATTGAATGCTGAGTTTGGCCTTTGATCAAGTGTGGAATATTTTCCCATTTTTTATTCCTTCCATGGATAGAACTTTGAATTTTATGGCCATCTTTGATCATTGCTCTCAACCATTCTTGCCCATAACTCTTCTGCACCCTCTGCAACCAGATTGCTATCTTTGAATTGCAGCCACTTCTAGAAACAAAGACTTTGGCAATTATCTTGCATTATTTCTTCTTAGTTTAATTTTAAATGAAATAAAATTAAATCAAAAATGAAATAAAAACATCATGGATCATGAATGGGTCGTGGATGGCCTTAAGTATCTTAGAAACATGCTTAGATCACAAAAGATTAGGCCCATTTGGAAAAAAAATCAAGTTTGGCCAATGTTGATTTCATGTATTTTCCCAAAAAATGGCCAACTTTAACAAGGCATAACTCCCTCAATTTTGATCATATGAATGTGTTCTTGTACTTTTTGGAATCCTCAAGATGTCCTCTACAAGGCACTTTGGAAGCTTTTTTGCATTTGGAGAAGTTATCTTGATGTTATGGGCTTTGACAAAAAACTGCTTTTTGTTGACTTTGAAAATGACCTGTAATGTCTTGGCTCATATCTCCCAAATGGTAAATCCAATGATCATGGGACCAATTTAATTTGAAAGATAATTGAATTTCCTTCAAAATGAGCTTTGGTTGCAATTTTTGTGACGAACGAGGAGAGAGTTATGGCTGGTCAAAGTTCAGTTGACTTTTTAGCTAAAAACCCTAATTTTGAATCTTGGAATTTTGTCGATTTTTGAACTTTTCTTGATGAATTATGATCAACCATTGATCAAATGTTGAATCTTTTGACAAAATATGGATGTTGACAAAAAATTGCATTTTTGACTGTCTGTTGACTTTTTGGCCAAACTAGTCGTCTGTTGACCGTTTTAGCAGTTGACTGTGCGTCCGAGCGAATCGAAGTTTGAAAATTTGTCTGGTGGTACTTTGAGACATGTGGAAATTTGTGAAATCCATTTGAGGTCTCAAAAACTCATTCTCCTGTAAAAAAACAAAAACCCTAGTTAGGGACTGTTTGTGTAGGAGACAGTTAGGCGTACCTGATTTTTGTGCAGTTTTGAGTTTCTGCTGATCATGTGAGTATCAGGAGACTTATAGAACAAAAATCTTGGAAATTTGAAGTGCACACCTTGAGGTGTGACAGTTGAATTGACTGTTGGTACAAATGTGGGGAATTGCGCCGGTAACGAGGTTTGACTGGTAACTGGTCGTCCGGGTATTAATGTAGCAGTTAAAGTGAAAACTTTAAAGTTAATTTTTTCTTGTTGTTTTTGTTGTGGATTGTGGAAAATTATTTACATGATTTGTTAGTAAAACAAAAACAGAATAAACAAAACGTACACCGTACGCGAATGAAACTATTGATAATAAAATTAAAAAGGATTTAATGCACAGAAAAATAAATATTTAACTAGCAATAAACACACATAATATTATCTCAATAATTAAACGATAGTACAATAGAAAATACGATATTTAATACGGACAATACAAATATTAAATAACGGTAAATATAACAAACACAACATTACGACAAATATAATGAACAATACGCTATTTGAAAATGATAAACACGACAAACATGAAACAATCTAATTACAATTGATAATCCAAGCCAAAATCAACAATGGCCAGATGGCTAGGAGAATCAAAAGCATCCCGACACCACATTCTTCGAGATTGTTAAAACAGAAAAAAAAGACATGGTCACTGTAAAAACAGTGAAGATTATAAGAACAAGAGTCCACCACTTTGCCATTTTTTGGAAGAGGAAGAGAGAAATGATTAGGAGATAGTATGATAGAAATTTGGGAGATGAGTGAAATTTGACGTGAGAAATTATGGGGAAAATGAGGAGTATCTATAAAGTGAAAAGAGAGAGATAGAGACGTTGGGGAATGGAGTGGCACCGTAAAAGGGAAAATTTGAATGGTAGTAGGATTTGAAAAAAATATGGTAGGTTTTGAAAAGAAAGAGGTATAGAATAAAGTAAGGATTTGATTTGAAAGAAGGAGATTTGAAAAGAAAAGAAGAGACTTTGAAAACTAATATAGTATAAAATAAAAATTAGTGGGAAATAAAACCAATAATAATTTAATTGTTACCAGTATAATCTGAAACCCCGGACTCTGCGCCTGCAAATTTTAATTCTGTACCAACTACGTCAGCATTATTTATCTGAAAATAATTCTCAAATAAACAGTGTATGAAGTGATAAACAGTATTTGGCGTTTATGTAAGAATAAATTGAACAGCGAACCAAAATACTGTATAAAAAATTCTAAAAATTGAGTATTCATAAAATCAGGATATTTATGAAATAAAAATCCAAGATTGTATAAAAATTCAAATTTTTAGACAGAAGTCTGTTGACTTCTCTTTGAAAAAAAGACGCGGGCAAATTTTGGGGTATAACACATTGATACAAAGTTGAGGATTATGCACCTTTGTGAGAGACACACCACTTGTCAACCTAAAACCTTAAGGTGATAGGTGAGTGGGTTCTCCCACTTATATATGCTCAAGTCACCACATGCATTTCAAATATGGAACTATTATCCATACTCACACTTGCATTATTCTCAACACTCTCCCTTAAGTGTGAGTCTACAATTCTCCCCCTCCATGTGGAAACTTCTCTTCCACATACACTTGCATCCGTTGACTCTTCAACTACAAGTAATTCGGTCCCTTTCTCAAACCAAAGGCTCATGATACCATTTATTAGAGACAATTCGAGGGAGGTTAACGAGTTCGAGAGCATTGTTAATTTTTTGGGACATTCCTTTAAGCAACACACCTTTGTGGGAGACACACCACTTGTCCACCTAAAACCTTAAGGTAATAGGTGAGTGGATTCTCCCACTTATAAATGCTAAAGTCACCAAAGTCGTACACTGTTCATTGTCACGTTTTTCACTATTCACGAGAAAAATTTTACGCTTTGTAGAACTCATGGAGAACTAATACCTTCCGAACAAATTTGTTGTATTCAGATTCAAAACTTTGAGATTGTTATAACGGCAATTAGAATTCTATTCCTTTCAATAATATTATATGATCGTTGTTTTCTTAATTCAATTTCCATGTAATATTCTTGATTAAACTTGATTAATATATGTTCTTGACTTTTGAACGCAATTCAACTCTGCTTAACTGTTAAATTGCGATATCTTTAACCGTATGCTTAATCCGACAATAGGAATATATATCTTATGATGTCGATCATGCTTGTTGAATGATATTGTGTTCAAATAGGATAGAGACTGTAGTTGTAGCAATCGATGATAAGTAGAACCCGAGGCAGTGAATTTGTTTGTGCTATAATCACTTATTTCATAACAGCTTATTTTATAATCATTTTTATTATAAACCGATTCAGAATTAAACCCCCCAATTCGATTTAATTTGGTTGAAATTACAAGAATCCTTGCGATACGACTCAAGCCATTTTTGCTATAATACAATTTAAAAATCATTCGTTTTGATCTGCGCGCGACAGCTTATCAGTTTATTCGTAATTAGCGAATAGCCAATTTCTTCACCAAAATTAATAGTTTTCAACCCTCCTTGAGTGGGAAGTTGTGGTGTTTCAAGCTCTTTATCATTAGATTGCATGTCACAACCAACTATTTGAACTCTATGAGACTTGGTGGGATTGGTTGATTGAGAAGAAAATTGTTGATATTGATATGAGTAAGGTGGTGTAAGATATGGGTAATTTTCAAAATGTGGGTTATTTTGTGGATTTGGATTAAAAAAGAATTTTCAAAATTTGGGTTATGAGATGCATTTTCAAAATATGAGTTGTTTTGTTGAATTGGAATAGAAGGAGGATTGCAACTTTTTGCATAAAATTAGACAAAGAATTATTATGGTTGGAGTTAGGGCCGATGATTACCCTGAGCAACCAGGGCTTCTAAACAGGACCTCCAAAAGTGGGGGCCTCAAAATTTTGTTTAATAGCGCAATCCAATTAAAAATTACTCCCTTCGTCCCAAAATAAGTGTCATAGTTGATATTTTCACACAGATTAAGAAAATATAATAAATGAAAGAGAGAGAGAGAGAGAGAGAGAGAGAGAGAGAGAGAGAGAGAGAGAAAGAATGTCAATTTTACCATACTATCCTTACTTGTTATTGGTGTATTCTTATTATCATTAATGCAATATGAGAGAAAAAGTAAATTCATGGTATTAATTAGAGGGTATAATTAGAAGATAAAAACTAAAGTTGTATTGAGAACTAAAAGTGACACTTATTTTAGAATAAATAATTTTTATAAATGTGACATTTATTTTGGGACAGAGAGAGTATTAGATTAATAGGTTACATGTATAGGTTAATACTATTAAGGCTATTCATCTCCTTCTTTCACAAATCACAATCCAATACTATATTAATTTTCAAAATCATTTTTCTCAAAGATACAATTTAGTTCGTCGATCTTCCCGCATTGAATAGAAATTTATGTTGGTTTCAAGTGTTACTTTTCATAATTCTCCGGCATATATATTCTATATATTGAAAGTTATTTTGTCAAAAAAAAAATTATTTGCAATTTGGCAAGATAGGAAGATGCTTACTGATATGTTTTACTGTATCTTTATTATACATTTAAATACAAGCTATTTTAATATAAAATAATTTGGTAAATTTGTCATTAGTTTAAAATAAAATTTAATTAAAATAATTTGGTGAATCTTTATTATACATTTATTTATTTTTTCGATTCAACTTCGACATTGTGTATCTGGCTCAAATTCAACGGTGCACATTTCATCAAAAATAGTAAGAAATTCCAGGTTCTTATTTTTTTTTTCTTATGTCTTCTAAATTATCTCATAAACTTAGAAAGTTTGATTCGGGATACGAGAAGCGTAAAAGAAAAGACTTGATGAATTAGCTCAATCTTAAAGAGGAGCTATCGATATATTTCTTATAAAAGAACCACAAATTTCAGTTGAAAATCCAAATGTTGATAATGTGAATTTAAGCTGAAACTATGGAGGATAATATTGATTTTGATGCTACTAAAATTGGTCATTTAGATGCTGAAAATGATGCTACTAAAACTGATCATTTAGATGATGAAAATGTTGATAGTGTTAATAACAATCGTGAAGATATATTATATCCAAGAATTTGGGATTCTCTTGAGTCTGAAATGATTGATTTATTAGCTACAAAAGGTCCTAAAAGATATTTCTCTATAGTGAAGGATCCTAAAGATAAATCATCTAGGGAGTTTATGGCTAATTTGTATATTAGAGTTTTATCAAATGCAGAGAAGTGTGATAGATATTGGCATGTTTATTCAAAAGAGCTTGATAGAGTACTATTTTGTTTTTGTTGTAAAGTTTTTTAAAAAGGGATTGGAAGAGGTCAATTAGCAAGTGAGGGTTTTGGTAATTGGGCACATGTTGGTAAAAGGCTTAGAGAGCACGAGACATGCATGAAACATGTTAAGAATATGACTACTTGGTGTGAGTTGCGTCAAAGAATGTAAAATTTTCAAACAATTGATAAAACATCTCAAAGATTGATTAACAGAGAAAATGATCATTGGAAAAGTGTTTTAAAAAGCATTATTTCAATGGTGAAATTTCTTGCTAACATAATTTGGCCTTTCGTGGTTCTAATGAGATATTGTATCAAAATAGAAATGGCAATTTTTTGGGTTTAATTGAAATGTTGGCAGAATTTGATCCAATTGTCCAAGAACATGTTAGACGTATTACAAATGATAATCTTCATGTTCATTTTTTTGGACATAACATTCAAAACGAATTACTACTTTTGCTTTCTTCTGCAATAAAAAATGAAATCATTAGAAAAACCAAACAAGAAAAGTATTTTTCAGTGATACTTGATTGTACTCCAGATGTTAGTCACCAAGAACAAATGTCTTTGATAATACGATATGTGGACGTTTCTTCAAATTCTGTTAGCATTGAGGAATCATTTTTAGGATTTTTGAATGTGAATGATACATCTGGCCAAGGGCTTTTTGATGTGTTGCAAGATGAAACGAAAAATCTTGATCTTAACATATTTGATGTGCGAGGACAAGGTTATGATAATGGGTCAAATATGAAAGGAAAATATCAATGTGTACAGAAGAAATTTGTAGACATGAATCCGAGAGCATTTTATATTCCTTGTGGTTGTCCTAGTCTTAATTTGACATTGTGTGATACGGCTAACTCGTGTATTAAAGCTAAGGATTTTTTTGGAGTTGTTCAATACATTTATATAATTTTTGCAAATTCTACTAAAAGATGAAAAAAATTGAAAACTAATGTAAAAGGGCTTACTCCAAAATCATTATCATCCACTCGTTGGGAGAGTCACATAAATAATATCAAGCTATAAGAGCTCAAATGTCAAATTTTAGAGAAGCCTTGCTGCAGGGCCGGTTTTGGGCTCGTTGCACATGGCCTCCAAAATATGGGGTCCTCAAAAAAATTAATAATTATAAATGTTTTAGTGATATTATATTAAGAGTTTGAGTGGAAAAATATCATAGTTTATTCAGCTGTCCAATGGTAGAGCTTTTGACTATTTACAATGTGGTTGGGAGTTCTGTTAGGATGCAAAATGCTAACCCTAACAAGACTTATAAAACTAAGAGAAACAAGTAAACAAACTAAGAAAATAGAATTAAAAGATAACTTTGATTTTCATTGATTGATTTTCAAGTGTCAAAGACACTACATATATATAATAATACTAACGGATAATAAACTAAAGACCTAAACACTAAAAGCCCACTTAAATGATAATTGAAAAGCCCAACTAAAATATAATAAAAGTACCACTAATAAATTGACTTAAATAATACTAATTATAATATTAAAATACTAACTAATATTTAATAACCACACTCTATCATTACTCACCCCTTCAAAAACAACCTTGTCCTCAAGGTTGTAGACAAGTAAAACCCTTAATTAAAAGATATTAGCAAAATATTGCACTGTCAACTTCCATTCTGCTTGGTATACATGTGCCTCCTGCTTTTGACCAAGTTTTATATATGTTGGCGAGTCAGCAGCCACTAAAGCAGGCTCACAGAGCTTTAAAGCAGCATGAAGATCTTTCAACTTTCAAGTGACCCCATTTTGTTCCACCATAATCCAAAAGAAAAAATTGAAAGCTTTCTCCACACTGGAAAAAACGTGCAACTGCAAATGGAAAAAATAAATGAAAAATATAAGTTTCAATTATAACTACCCCACCTTCCTTGGTCTTTGCAATCAAATTAGGCTACATCTTGGATAGAAGGGTCTGGACACTAGCAAATTTGTTGTCTCAAGAGAACTCTTTCACCGCCCATTTCGTTCCACCCATAAACACTGCATTGCCGACAACATACTTTAGGTAGTAGTCATTGCTAGTTGTTTGGTGCAACCATGCAGCACCCCATATAAATTCATCTGCAAGATCATAGCCATGGTGTTCATTAATTTTGTATGTGGTTCTTGAAGTCGTCATGTCTTCAACATGTTCCCCACAGTAGCGAGCAGAAACATCGTCATTCATTTGTCCTCAAAGAACATTAGGTTGAGTATGTGCTTTGATGAAATAATCAGTTTCCCATTTAATGGTCCATAGTGTATATCCCCTTTTAATTAAGTCTTGCATTTCACCTTTAATCTCAGTAGCTCCCCATGCAAGCATTGTCACATTGTAAGCCCTTGGCAGCCCAAACTTCACATGATCACCTACATCATTGTAAGTTCCAACCAAGTTTACTCCTTGATGAATTTCATCCTGGAGACTAGAATCAGCATGACATTTGAATTCCTGTTGTTGCATTGGTAATTTACCTAACTGATCAGTGGTTTTTACACGCTTATTTACCGTTGATTTTAGTCATCTTTGCTTTATATTGTCAAGCGTTTTGCTTCATTCTTCTACATTTTATGCTTTGGTTGTGTATTGTACTGTTTGCAGGCTCAAAGGAATAAATCGAGAAAAATCAATGCAAAAAAGTACAAAAAGGGGAGTTTCGAAGGAAGTGAAAATCATGCTACATGAAGCTTGACATGACCACTTGTGTCACCTAAAATAGACCGTGTTAGGATGAAGTGTGGCCAAGAAAATTCAACAGAGATGAAAGTCAGGGGGCTGATACGGCCCGTGTTAGCAAGTGTGAGATCTGGAAATTTTCAGCATGTTTTTCATCGTGACAGATGTGTAGTATTTTGATCATAACTAGAGCTTCGTAACTCCGAATGACGCGGTTCCGGTGGAAAAATTTCGCTAACAAAAAGGGCTACAACTTTGATGTTGAAGTCAAAGCCAAATTCTGAAGTTATGGTCTGACACGGGCCGTGTTACCTGACACGGGCACCCGTGTCAGGAGGCCTGGGAGAAAAAAATCAAGTTTTAAGATGACAGAAGTCTGACACGGGTGCCCGTGTTGTCTGACACGGCCCGTGTCAGCATGTGACACTGATTTTATGATTTTTTCATATTTTTTCCACGGGTTAAGCTGTGGGAGCGTTTTGGGTACTTCCAACCAACCTAAGTGAGTCTGCACTATTTAGAAGAGTTTTAACGATGAATTGGAGGACTTTTTGGCTAGGAGAAGACACGATTGAAGATTGGAGAAAACAAGGGTTTGGGAGAGAAGAAGGTCTTCATGAACGGAAGCGATTGAAGATCAACTTTCATTTCAATTCTTGTAATGTATCTATTTTATAATTTGTTTTCTTTGAATAATATGAGTAATTAAACCTTAATGCTAGGGGGTGTCCCTGATTTGACTCTGTAATGATTTTGAATTCATGAGTTTATCAATAGATTTGTTTTCTTATTTAATTTAATTGTACAAGGTTTTTATGCTTTCTTTGTCGGACCAACAAGATTGATTTACGGTTAACAACCAGCTGGACAGCGGTTGTTAAGGTTTTTGTACGATTAGACTATAGTAGATATCACCTAGGACTAGGGATACCCTATAGTTACCGGTTAACTCTTGATAACATAAAGGCTTGATTTCATCATAATTCTCTAAGGACTTAGGAGTTAGGATGAATGTTCAAAGGTTTTCCCACTAAGGACTTAGGGGAAAATAATCTAAAGGGCGGTAATTAAAGGTTATGAACTTGTTGAAGAGATCTAAATCCAAGGTTATTACAGGAACAATCACACACTACACCCCTAGCATAATACTCATATTTGTCAAAAAGGCAATTTACTTTTCTGCTTATTTTAATTATTGTTTAGTGACAATTTGCAAACAAAACCCCAATATTAGTTTTTGTTTAATTGATCTATAATTTGAACTCGATATTACTACGCAGTCCTTGAGATCGACATTCGGGGAATTTCCCTATTATTACTACAGAGGCAAAATAGTACACTTGCTATTTTACCGATCAAGTTTTTGGCGCCGTTGTCGGGGACTGCCAAAATATAGAGTTTTGATTTTAGTTCAATTGAAATTTTGTGACTCGTTAACTAAAAATTTGTTTTCAGTTTTTGTTTATTTGGATTTGATTTTATTATAAAAAAAAAAGAAAAAAAAAGTCAGATTATTTTATCTTCATGAATTCTTCTATACTTTGCTACTAACAAATTGTCTGAGTTTTGTAGCTATGTATTGTTTTGATACATTGCCACCTGTATCTCCTGCATGTTGGTCCCCTGATTCGGGAGTCACCTTGGAAGAGGCGACTAAAATTTTTAAAGCATATAAGAAAGAGGTAAGAATCCTTATGAATGAATGTAAGGAAGCTAACTTTTATCCAGATAGGTTTATTTGGAGAAACTTAGAGTTGGAAGAAAAATATGTGGAACCAGAAGAAAAATGCATAACATCAGATGAAGAGGATGCAGTAAGAATAGAAGAATTTGAGGTAAAAAAGAAATATGGGGAAGAAGAAATAAGGAAACTTGAAGATGATCGAGTTTTGGATAAAACCACAAATTTAACAATTTGTGAAGATATGGACATCCCACAAGAAAATCTTCAACAAAAGAGTATCCCCAAAAACTATTTTTATAACAAGGCAGATGAAAGACAAGAAATTGACAAAGTATTGGAATACATTTATGCCTTGTTCAATAAAATCAAGCTAAAAAGGATTTGGCAGCAACATCATCAATACTTTAAGTTCATGGGATTGCTACCAAACAAAAGAAAGAAAAAATATGATTTGTTCTTTGTGTCATATATGCCACCCTAACAAGAGGAATTGACCGTCGAGCCATGCGACGTTAAACGGAGCACTTAGTGGGAGGCAACCCATGCTTTTAATAACTTAGTTTTCTTTTTGTGTTTGTTTGTTTTTTTTCCAGGAAATAAAAAGGGGGCCTTTTTGGTGAATGCTAGGAAGCTGCAGTTAGAGTTGCACTACCCTCTGTGAGTCACCCCTCTCGGGCTTGTTCTGAAACATTGGGGCAATGTTTAGTTCAAGTTTGGGGGAGGATTTACTCTTGCATTTTTCTTTTTATGTTTTTGTTATGATGTGTAAAACCAAACATTGAGTTCTTCCCAAATTTTGACTGAAATTTTAATTTTTGTTGAAGAGTTTTGATCTTAAAAAGCGATCGGGAATAGTATATAGAGATGAAGGGAGGATTGTTTGAGGACAGGAAGTTCGGAATAATGTGACAAGAAGAGGTTTGTTTAAACACCCTTGGTTCCCTAAAAGAAATACGAGTCTAACATGTAGATTTGCACCATAGTACTTGTCTCCTGAGAAGTACTCCTCGAGTAGTTTATTAATACAGTCTGGCATAATTCAGATTCACATGCATGATGACTGGTTGAGAAAAAAAATTGATAAAGTTGGCACCAGATGATGAAAAGGCGGTAAAAGGCAACCGGCTCGCTAAGTTGGGTAACCCTCACCCGGTTATTCAGCCCAAAGGAGGTTGATCCCCAAACGTCGTCCAAAAAGGACAATATATAACTGCAAAGTTTGAAAATTTCATCGGTAATTAAAAGTAGCAAATGTTGCTCGTTTGGTGCCAGAAAAAGAAAATAAAAAGCCTTGATTCGTCTTATGCATGTGATGATCATTATAAGAAATGCAGTGCCTTAATGTGATTGTCTGAATGAAAGAGGAGGAAAATCGGAAAGAGACTTAAGTGCAAAGCATAGTTGGAGAGGTATCCGAAAGGGGAGCTTAAGGTTTAATGTTCTAGCAGAAACTCGTCGCGTCATGTGAATACCAGACCAACTGTTTCTTGATCAATACAAACGAATATCTCACGTATGAACACCGGTGTGCCTGGAAGGTCATTTTCTCTTGTAATTGTCGCTTGAGGTCAAGCAACAGTTAAAGTTTGGGGGAGTTTGATCAGTGGTTTTTACACGCTTATTTACCGTTGATTTTAGTCATCTTTGCTTTATATTGTCAAGCGTTTTGCTTCATTCTTCTACATTTTATGCTTTGGTTGTGTATTGTACTGTTTGCAGGCTCAAAGGAATAAATCGAGAAAAATCAATGCAAAAAAGTACAAAAAGGGGAGTTTCGAAGGAAGTGAAAAATCATGCTACATGAAGCTTGACATGACCACTTGTGTCACCTAAAATAGACCGTGTTAGGATGAAGTGTGGCCAAGAAAATTCAACAGAGATGAAAGTCAGGGGGCTGATACGGCCCGTGTTAGCAAGCGTGAGATCTGGAAATTTTCAGCATGTTTTTCATCGTGACAGGTGTGTAGTATTTTGATCATAACTAGAGCTTCAAAACTCCGAATGACGCGGTTCCGGTGGCAAAAGTTCGCTTACGAAAAGGGCTACAACTTTGATGTTGAAGTCAAAGCCAAATTCTGAAGTTATGGTCTGACACGGGCCGTGTTACCTGACACGGGCACCCGTGTCAGGAGGCCTGGGAGAAAAAAATCAAGTTTTAAGATGACAGAAGTCTGACACGGGTGCCCGTGTTGTCTGACACGGCCCGTGTCAGCATGTGACACTGATTTTATGATTTTTTCATATTTTTTCCACGGGTTAAGTTGTGGGGGCTGTCATACCCCAATTTTTGACCTAAGATACCACCTCATATCATTGCATATGCATCATTTGCATCTCTAACAAATTGCATAGCTTGTGTTTGTTACTTGTGCTCAGCAGGGTTTAATCAAGAAATCACTCATCAGTACAAGCAACAATCAACTAGGGTTTTGTTCTCCCTTCATCTCAAAAGAACCATCTTCATCTACAATCAACATTTGGTCCTCAGAGATTCATTTCAACAAGCTCAAAGGCTTTGAACCGACCAGATCAGGGTTTTGACTGAAGATAGCATACTCCTGACTTTTGCTCAGGATTTGACCTAATGACTTGGGACATGACCTCAAGACCCCAAGTGCATCATTTTGACCTATTCCATTGACTCAGAACATCCCCTACACAAGGATTGATCAACAGTGAAATCTCAGATCATCAGATTAGGATTTTTGAACTATCAGGGACTGAAATCAGGGATCACATTTGGGAAACCCTAAAAACCCCCAGGAAGTCAATCAAAGGTTTCAATCATCCTCAAATAATCCCTATGACAACATACAATGGAAATTGTATCTCAATTCAAGATCCACAGTCATCAATTTCATCAGGTCGACAATTAGGGTTTTGACCTAATTCACTGAACAACTGACTTTTCAATCAGGACATGGTGCCACAACCCAAACCATGGCTCAATATCCTCTAATGCCTCAATGTGATCCATTCATACCATTCATTTGGTGAGGATAGCCTGTTTCATTTGAAATCTCCAGAAACGCGATTCGTCTGAAAAAAGTCAACTGTACAAGATCACCATTGACTTTTGGGGAATTTTGGTCAACCATGACTTTTTGAAGTTTTAAATCATCAATATATGATATGAGAAGTCATTTGATCAAGAAAAATCAAGAAAATCAATCAAGAATCAAAAAGTCAAAAGTTTGACTTTTCATACTTAGAAAAATTTCTAAGTGTTTTTCATGGTTTTTTCCAAACTTTGGAAGGGAATTTCTCAAAATTTCACCTACAAACTGAGAAAAACTTCCAACATGAAAGTTGTAGATTTTGATCCAATGAACAACTTTGTCACATATAATTTTTTTTCATAAGATCAACCATTTAAGAGATATGGAGCTTCAAAGTTGGTATCTTTTGAAAACTTCACTTAAAACTTCATTTTCTTCAAAGTTCATGGATCTTTTTCACCCACTTCCTTAAGGATCTTGAAGAAACTTTCAACTAGGGTTTTGAAGTATGTAATATGAGCTTTCCAAAATGTCCAAGAGCATGAAAAAATATGGAGTGTAGCTATGGTTTTGAATTTTGACATTAGTGACCATTTCACTTGAAATTTCAAGCCATTTTTGCAAAGTTATGAACCAATTTGCCAAATAATGCAAGTAATGACACACCAAAGCAATGATTGAATGATATTTTTCTGATTTAAGATCAGATAGGAAAGAGATAAGAAGCTTGGCCAAAATAACCATGGTTTAGTTACTTTTAACCATTGCATTAAATGTGAAAGATTCCTTTCTATCCCTTAAGCCAAATCATCACTTCTTGAAGCAAGTTGCAAAGCTCTGAGTTCAGACTCTTTGGCCTATAAATAGAGGTCATTACCTCATTCAAAATCACACCAAAACCTCACAAAGCATAGGTTTTCTCTTTCTTTCTTGAATTGCAAGTTTCATGTTTCAAAGTGAGGTAGAAATCCCAACCTCCAAATCCTTGAAGCTATGGCCAAAGTGATGATTCTAGCAAACCATAAACATCATATGGGATGTGTTTGAATCATTCATGCACCCAAAAACACCTCAAATCTCAGAATCACTACCTCACTTCCACATGAACCAAAATTAAGCCTTATCATGCCAAAATCCATTCAAGATCATTTCTGTCCAAACTAACACTTCCAACACCTCATATATGTCACATATGAACTATCCCAACACTCATCATCAATCAAAAACTTCAGAATCATCAGGCTCGATTCACACTTGGTTCTACTGCAGATCGGGTTCCATGGAATGATCCAGATGTTTTTAATCCACTCCAAGCATCCAGACATGTTCTATAATCATCATTGAAGCTGTTCAGATCGAGCAACAACTTCTGTAACACCTCTACTGAAGAATTCAATCTCCACTTTGGCCGTTTTTGAAGGTAAGTCTCATGAACTTCAAACTCTATCATGCACGCATCATAAATGAAATATTGATATACCATCTTGTTTCTGCACACATGGGGATCATTAACCCTCAATCAATTGCATCATAACTTGCACATACATCATTTCACGATCAAATTCAGTTTTAGGGTTCTTCATGTTCATGTGAAAATTGATAACCTTAGAGCAAAAATAAATGAAATTAAACGCTACCATCATGTTCCTCGTCCAAAACCGAGCAAGATAGACCCTTCACTTGATCAATTTGGTTCAGTTTCAAAGAATTTCAAAATCCAGTTAGGGTGTGTTCTTGGCGCCAGATTTTGTTCAAAGTTTTCAAATATTTGTTTTAAAATATAATTGAATGGACGCGTGTGAATAACAAGCTGCACGCGCAGCTCAGTTGGTTGTTGTTTTGGCTGGTAAGTATAAGGGCGTGGGTTCAAACCCTTGTGAAGACAAACCATTTTTTTTAACACTATTTTCTTTCATTTTTCTTCACAACTTTAATTAATCATTTAACTAACCAAATCAATTCATTTTTGCTTCATTTTTTAAACACTATTCATTTAATATATATATATTTTAAGAATATCAAAAAAAATCATCAAAAAATATTTATTTGATACATTTTTAAATAGGTTTAAAATGACTTATTTTTAAGTATTTTTAATACTTTAAATATTGTTTTTTTCATTTAATTTTTAACCTAATCACTTGTAAATATTTTTTGAATAAACCCTAATCATCTAAGTGTTAATTGAACACAATCTTTTTGTTTATCTTGATTAATTTGACTCCTTTCAAAATTCAAATCGTTTTAAAACAAGCGATCACGATTCATTTCAAAGACAATAAACCATTTCTTTTTGAAAATATTGATTAAATCTTTTTAATTGATCAATTGATTTTCAAAATGATGTGGGGCCTCTCGAATATTAGAGAGTATAAGACCCACTCCTTTTTTCCTTTTTTACAGTTTTTCTTTATACAGAAAACTCTTTCAAAACAAAAACTTTCAAACAGTTTTTCAAACGACGCGTCTGTAAATAGAACAATCAACCATGTTTTATACCACGGGCCTCCATGTAGGTATAAGTCCCAAGCCCCTTTTGTATATACCTGTACATGAAATTAGGTATTTCATTGTACACACACATTTTTGTACATATCTCAATCTGTTTTTCTAAACTTTGAATAACAAACCAAAAATGAAGGTTTTCTTTAAATCTTCCCAAAAATATACCACGGGCCTCCATGTAGGTATAAGTCCCAAGCCCCTTTGTAAATACCTGTTTACATAGCTTTGAATAAACTCAAGTGGACTTCTCCCCGAGTATAAGTCCCGAGCCCTGTGTATACAAATGGATCATGCTTACAGGTATATTTCCTTCATAAACTCCATTATATACACACACTTTGTCATATATGTATAACTGTTCATATTTGTTCATGTACTTGTTCATGTTTGTTCGTACTTGTTCATACTTGTGATTGTGTTATATATACTTGTTCAACTTAGTACAACACTAGGTTCCCCATAGCCTCCTATTGGGCTTCGTGCAAAGAATCTCCCTAGTTTAGGTTAGGACATAGAGTATGGTTTCCCGGTGAAATCGCTCTAAGAGCTCAAACCAACTATACCACGCCTCCCCTTGGGCTTTGTACAAACGAGTGTCCCTCCCATAGCCTCCTCTTGGGCTTACAATGCAAGGACCCTGGATTGTCCCTCCCATAGCCTCCTCTTGGGCTTACAATGCAAGGACCCTCGGATAGCCTCCTCTTGGGCTTCGTACAAGGACCCACAGGCTTCTTATAAGCATCCCCAATATCCAAATCAAATACCCTAGGAGATTAGACATTTTTCATCTCTATGCTAGGAGTATCTCTTCTATATCATCACAAACAATCAATCAATCAAAATCAAACTTTTTTGCCACAAGGCTGGCTAATCAATCAAACTTCTTTTTGCCACAAGGCTGGCTAATCAATCAAACCGTTTCGCCACCATACTGGCTGATTAATCAAATTTTTTGTCACAAGGCTGACTTCATTGAAACTTTTGCCACGAGGCTGGCTGATTAATCAAAACTTTTTGTCACAAGGCTGACTTCATTGAAAGTTTTTGCCACAAGGCTGGTTAAACAAAAAAAAATCAAACAGATGTATGTGATGATATAGATTAGATACTGTCATACCCCAAAATTTGCCCATGCTATTTTTCATACACAAAACCAAATCAAAAGACAAAGCTCTAAAACACAGTCTCCCACACAGAAGTTCTAAACTAGGGTTTGAATAATTCAGAGGAAAATCATTGAATCAATGGCTCAAGGTGGCTCCATAGGGTCACCAACATCCCAAAGAATCTCTGTGCAAAGTTTCAAGTCAAACAGAGCAAATTTAGTCCCTCAAATCCTGATTAGGTCAACAGTCGACTCTCAAGGGCAAAACAGTCATTTCAAGTCAAAATACAGTCAAAGTTCAAGATATTTGGTCAACAACATCCTCATAACCCTAAAATCATCATTTGATCAAGGGTTGATCATGATGATGCAAGGAAAGATCAGAGAAGTCAAAAGTCAAAAGTTACTATTTTGGGCATGAACTAAAAAAGTCAACCAAACTTTGAAAATTCACCAAATATTCATACTTCATCAGAAAAATCCCCACCAAAGCTCATTTTGAAGGGAATTAATTCCTCTATCCAATGGTCCAAGAATCAGAGCCCATAGGTCGATGGTCTAAGAGATATGGCTTCATACATTACAGGTCCTTTTCGAGAGTCAACAAAAAGACATGTTTTTCAAAAGGTCATAAAATAAGAATGGAAAATGATTTTGATATGAGACCAAAGACACTGGTTAGAGGACTCCCTAAGGTTTCCAAAAAGTTCACAATCTTGAAAAAATATTGAGACATGGAGAAATGGCGTGGTATACAAGTTCACTTATTTTTCAGATGGGTACAAAGAGGAAAAAGCCTAAAATTCCAAATATTTCTAAATGGACCCATTTTATTTCCATCCAAACCTCATCTTAGGCCCATGCATGCCCCAAAATATATATTCTTATATTTTTATTGATATTTATGGTTTTTTATTTATTAAAAACTATAATTTAATCATGAAAATATTAAAAATAAAATATATGATTTGTTTCTTCAATTATGAGCCAAAGATTCAAGCAAATATTCTCCAAAAGTCAATCAATTTTCGTGCACATAATAATTGGGAAGATATTGGATCATTTAAGCCAAATTTGGAAGGATTCCATAAAAAAAATTTCAATCAAATTTCTCAAAAATTCAATCAAAGATTCAACAAAGATTTGTTTGGTTTTATAACCCTAAATCATTCTCCTATAAATACATAACAAGATCAGAGGGCAAGGGTTAGGTTTTTGCAGCCAGAGGATATCAAACCCGAGCCGAAAGTTTCACAAAAAAACTCAAGAGTCAAATTGGAATTCTGAGCCAATTCGAGCATTGCAATTGACCAAGATTTGTTCCTTGATCATCACTGAACAATTACAGACCATTATCGAGTCTCAAAACACCACCAATCTTCTCCTATTTGCCAAGGTATGAGTTTCTGAAAATCCCTTCGATTTGCATCATATGAGCATCCACACTTGAAATTAATTGCATATTATTATTTACTTTAGTGTGTTTATCGTTTCTGGATAACTTGGTACGTTATTATGCTGTTTCGAGCAAGATGCCATGGTTAGGGTTCTTGGCTCGATTTGGGGTTTTTGTACACAGGTAAAATCAGGCTTGACCAACACCATGGTTAAGATCGCAAGCATCAGACGAGTCTGTTGGTGGTGGTGCGCCAAATTTATGTAGTCATTTGGTCGTATTCGCTATTTTCTAGTTTTAGTATACAGGGCCTATTATAGCGCATCAAGCAAAAGAGCGCTGTAGAATGTATTTTGCAGGTAGCCTCTTGAAGAAGACGACTGCGTGGCGCAGTCTGATTGGCTAGGTTTGAATGAGTTTGCGCGCGCAAACACTTAGCCCCCTGGGAAATCCAGTGCGTTAAGAAACACAGCATACCGTGCGCCCTCATCATCATGATCGTCCATCTCATCAAGCTGCAGACCCAATGCGCCAGATCCTGCCAGTCCACCATGTTCTCACGCGCGCGTCCACACAGGATAAAAGTTAAGTATTTTCTAATTTTTTTTTTTATTGCACAACCATTTATTTTATTTATAATATACCTATATATATTGTTTTAAATCATTTTTTTCCCTTAATAATAATAAACTAAATATAATTTGTTATAAAAAAAAAACTTTTTTTTGTTATGTAAATAATATATTTATATTTATTTTAATTTATTTTAATTACATATTTATTTAATTATATATTTATTCCATTACTTAAATATTTTCAAAATTCATATATATATTATTTAATTCACAAAAATTCCTAAAAAATATATTTCACACTCGATTTATTTTTTTATCACGATTAAATTAATTAGGTCGCAAGACTAATAATTAATTAAATCAATTCATCATTATACTCTATTTGAATCTCAACCAGGATTGATAATACACTGAGTTGTTTTCTTTTCTGTGTTTGATCAGGGTTAGTAACATGATTCGTCCCGACTACGCGCCTGATTCGAAAACCCAAAGTTAAGTATTCTACTTAATTTAATTTTACTTCCTATTTGGTTTATTTTATATACGGATTTGTTTCGCCTTCATATTTTGTCTGCCTTGTTTCTTTTCAGGGTTAACCTTAAAGGGCGCCCTATCAACCATATCAGATCAAATACAAAGCTAAGTACCCTCATTTTTTTTTACTATTATTTTTATATTTGTTTATTCTTTATTTTAGGTTATTCTCGTTTGCCTCCGAACTGATAATGCACTCACCCATCTGTTTATTCTTTCTTTTCCAATTTTCAGGGTTTGTCGACTGCCAAAGCTACGTGTATTGGTAACCCTAAACCTTAACTCTAATATTTTCTGTTTTAATTTTTAATTATATCCCGCTGGTTTCAATTCCCCTCTCCTCCGCTGGTTACAATTTCCCTTCCCCATTACTATTGTTATATTATTGTGTGGTTAGTAATTTAGGGAGTGCAACTCGTTAATTGAATTAGAATAACTAATTAAAAGATAAATATCTGAATATGATCACGTGATTGTTGCACACACGCACGCTTTTGGGGTAACCTCTCTGTTGCCTTGTTGCCTTATTGCCTGTTGCCTTGTTGCCTTGTGTTTTTGCAGAATAAGCCCCGTCCCTCGAATATGAGGATACCTCAGCCATGTTGCCTCGAATACTAAAGGTCATACGACCCTAAATGATGCTGCCTTCGATACACAATATGACCTCGACCCTCGGAAGTTGCCTACGAAGAAAGGCTGAGGTATCTTCTGGTTGCCTAACGAAAATGGCTTATTCTGATCCTTGCCTTAGACTACCTGCCTCTCTATGGCATGGGACAGTCTTATGGCAAAGGATGCTTCGACGACCCTTCAACCTCCAAACGAAAGGCTTCCTGCCCTCTTATGGCAAGGATAGACCCTTTCATTCTGAAAGGCTAAAAAGAGACCTATCATCTGAGTTTAAGGTAATTGCCCCTAATTGCCTTGCAATGCTCAAACTTTTATTATATTCGTTCTCATAATTTTTCAAAAGGGGAATGCTTATTCACAAGCTAAAGTCCCTATCTCTTTCATCTACATTTTCTAAACAAATGAGCAAGCAAAGCAATTAAGAGCCCATGGAAAACCATGGATGCAAAGGGTGCCTTACACCTTCCCTTTGCATAAATTACCCCCCGAACTCAGATTTTCTTAAAAGGTTTTTTTTCTGTTTCTTTTTGCCTTTCTGAATTTGTTTGGATAAAATAAAAGTCGGTGGCGACTCATGCTTAACCGCGACATTTTCGATTATTAAAAAGTCAGTTCACCGTATTACAGATACATCTAGCATTTAGACGACATTTGTCTATTTTCCTTTGCTTCCACTAGCATAAGTGGGAACTACGATTGCTCTGACTTTCTCAACATCCCTTTGAGAATACGTAGGCACAAGGTCGATCCTTGGCGAGCAAAACAAAACAAAAAAAAACCATTCAAACCTTAGCACCCGTAGACCCCGAGCTACAGATGCTCTGATTCCCTCTAAGGGATATGTATGCAGAGGATCGCGATGATCTTTGCGAGCATAATCAAACAAACACCTTAGGTCCCACCTATTTCACAAGAACCTCTCAATAACATGGAATGAAAAACAAAGCAAAGAAACCTATAGAGTACTATAGATACGTTGGGTGCTAATACCTTCCCTTCGTATAACCAACCCTCTTACCCAAGATCTCTCCCCCCCACTTTTAGGTTATTGCAGCTTTTTTCCTTTTCCTCCTTTGGAAATAATAAAAAGTTTGGTCGAAACAAAGAAAAATCATTTTTATGAGCACTCGAGCCCAAAGAAGGCATCAGGTGTCTCATCCCACAAAAAGAGGAACAAAACGATTTTTCGCCCGCGACAGGGGCGTTTTGGGTACTTCCAACCAACCTAAGTGAGTCTGCACTATTTAGAAGAGTTTTAACGATGAATTGGAGGACTTTTTGGCTAGGAGAAGACACGATTGAAGATTGGAGAAAACAAGGGTTTGGGAGAGAAGAAGGTCTTCATGAACGGAAGCGATTGAAGATCAACTTTCATTTCAATTCTTGTAATGTATCTATTTTATAATTTGTTTTCTTTGAATAATATGAGTAATTAAACCCTAATGCTAGGGGGTGTCCCTGATTTGACTCTGTAATGATTTTGAATTCATGAGTTTATCAATAGATTTGTTTTCTTATTTAATTTAATTGTACAAGGTTTTTATGTTTTCTTTGTCGGACCAACAAGATTGATTTACGGTTAACAACCAGCTGGACAGCGGTTGTTAAGGTTTTTGTACGATTAGACTATAGTAGATATCACCTAGGACTAGGGATACCCTATAGCTACCGGTTAACTCTTGATAACATAAAGGCTTGATTTCATCATAATTCTCGAAGGACTTAGGAGTTAGGATGAATGTTCAAAGGTTTTCCCACTAAGGACTTAGGGGAAAATAATCTAAAGGGCGGTAATTAAAGGTTATGAACTTGTTGAAGAGATCTAAATCCAAGGTTATTACAGGAACAATCACACACTACACCCCTAGCATAATACTCATATTTGTCAAAAAGCCAATTTACTTTTCTGCTTATTTTAATTATTGTTTAGTGACAATTTGCAAACAAAACCCCAATATTAGTTTTTGTTTAATTGATCTATAATTTGAACTCGATATTACTACGCAGTCCTTGAGATCGACATTCGGGGAATTTCCCTATTATTACTACAGAGGCAAAATAGTACACTTGCTATTTTACCGATCAAGTTTTTGGCGCCGTTGTCGGGGACTGCCAAAATATAGAGTTTTGATTTTAGTTCAATTGAAATTTTGTTACTCGTTAACTAAAAATTTGTTTTCAGTTTTTGTTTATTTGGATTTGATTTTATTATAAAAAAAAAGAAAAAAAAAAGTCAGATTATTTTATCTTCATGAATTCTTCTATACTTTGCTACTAACAAATTGTCTGAGTTTTGTAGCTATGTATTGTTTTGATACATTGCCACCTGTATCTCCTGCATGTTGGTCCCCTGATTCGGGAGTCACCTTGGAAGAGGCGACTAAAATTTTTAAAGCATATAAGAAAGAGGTAAGAATCCTTATGAATGAATGTAAGGAAGCTAACTTTTATCCAGATAGGTTTATTTGGAGAAACTTAGAGTTGGAAGAAAAATATGTGGAACCAGAAGAAAAATGCATAACATCAGATGAAGAGGATGCAGTAAGAATAGAAGAATTTGAGGTAAAAAAGAAATATGGGGAAGAAGAAATAAGGAAACTTGAAGATGATCGAGTTTTGGATAAAACCACAAATTTAACAATTTGTGAAGATATGGACATCCCACAAGAAAATCTTCAACAAAAGAGTATCCCCAAAAACTATTTTTATAACAAGGCAGATGAAAGACAAGAAATTGACAAAGTATTGGAATACATTTATGCCTTGTTCAATAAAATCAAGCTAAAAAGGATTTTGCAGCAACATCATCAATACTTTAAGTTCATGGGATTGCTACCAAACAAAAGAAAGAAAAAATATGATTTGTTCTTTGTGTCATATATGCCACCCTAACAAGAGGAATTGACCGTCGAGCCATGCGACGTTAAACGGAGCGCTTAGTGGGAGGCAACCCATGCTTTTAATAACTTAGTTTTCTTTTTGTGTTTGTTTGTTTTTTTTCCAGGAAATAAAAAGGGGGCCTTTTTGGTGAATGCTAGGAAGCTGCAGTTAGAGTTGCACTACCCTCTGTGAGTCACCCCTCTCGGGCTTGTTCTGAAACATTGGGGCAATGTTTAGTTCAAGTTTGGGGGAGGATTTACTCTTGCATTTTTCTTTTTATGTTTTTGTTATGATGTGTAAAACCAAGCATTGAGTTTTTCCCAAATTTTGACCGAAATTTTAATTTTTGTTGAAGAGTTTTGATCTTAAAAAGCGATCGGGAATAGTATATAGAGATGAAGGGAGGATTGTTTGAGGACAGGAAGTTCGGAATAATGTGACAAGAAGAGGTTTGTTTAAACACCCTTGGTTCCCTAAAAGAAATACGAGTCTAACATGTAGATTTGCACCATAGTACTTGTCTCCTGAGAAGTACTCCTCGAGTAGTTTATTAATACAGTCTGGCATAATTCAGATTCACATGCATGATGACTGGTTGAGAAAAAAAATTGATAAAGTTGGCACCAGATGATGAAAAGGCGGTAAAAGGCAACCGGCTCGCTAAGTTGGGTAACCCTCACCCGGTTATTCAGCCCAAAGGAGGTTGATCCCCAAACGTCGTCCAAAAAGGACAATATATAACTGCAAAGTTTGAAAATTTCATCGGTAATTAAAAGTAGCAAATGTTGCTCGTTTGGTGCCAGAAAAAGAAAATAAAAAGCCTTGATTCGTCTTATGCATGTGATGATCATTATAAGAAATGCAGTGCCTTAATGTGATTGTCTGAATGAAAGAGGAGGAAAATCGGAAAGAGACTTAAGTGCAAAGCATAGTTGGAGAGGTATCCGAAAGGGGAGCTTAAGGTTTAATGTTCTAGCAGAAACTCGTCGCGTCATGTGAATACCAGACCAACTGTTTCTTGATCAATACAAACGAATATCTCACGTATGAACACCGGTGTGCCTGGAAGGTCATTTTCTCTTGTAATTGTCGCTTGAGGTCAAGCAACAGTTAAAGTTTGGGGGAGTTTGATCAGTGGTTTTTACACGCTTATTTACCGTTGATTTTAGTCATCTTTGCTTTATATTGTCAAGCGTTTTGCTTCATTCTTCTACATTTTATGCTTTGGTTGTGTATTGTACTGTTTGCAGGCTCAAAGGAATAAATCGAGAAAAATCAATGCAAAAAAGTACAAAAAGGGGAGTTTCGAAGGAAGTGAAAAATCATGCTACATGAAGCTTGACATGACCACTTGTGTCACCTAAAATAGACCGTGTTAGGATGAAGTGTGGCCAAGAAAATTCAACAGAGATGAAAGTCAGGGGGCTGATACGGCCCGTGTTAGCAAGCGTGAGATCTGGAAATTTTCAGCATGTTTTTCATCGTGACAGGTGTGTAGTATTTTGATCATAACTAGAGCTTCAAAACTCCGAATGACGCGGTTCCGGTGGCAAAAGTTCGCTTACGAAAAGGGCTACAACTTTGATGTTGAAGTCAAAGCCAAATTCTGAAGTTATGGTCTGACACGGGCCGTGTTACCTGACACGGGCACCCGTGTCAGGAGGCCTGGGAGAAAAAAATCAAGTTTTAAGATGACAGAAGTCTGACACGGGTGCCCGTGTTGTCTGACACGGCCCGTGTCAGCATGTGACACTGATTTTATGATTTTTTCATATTTTTTCCACGGGTTAAGTTGTTGGGGCGTTTTGGGTACTTCCAACCAACCTAAGTGAGTCTGCACTATTTAGAAGAGTTTTAACGATGAATTGGAGGACTTTTTGGCTAGGAGAAGACACGATTGAAGATTGGAGAAAACAAGGGTTTGGGAGAGAAGAAGGTCTTCATGAACGGAAGCGATTGAAGATCAACTTTCATTTCAATTCTTGTAATGTATCTATTTTATAATTTGTTTTCTTTGAATAATATGAGTAATTAAACCCTAATGCTAGGGGGTGTCCCTGATTTGACTCTGTAATGATTTTGAATTCATGAGTTTATCAATAGATTTGTTTTCTTATTTAATTTAATTGTACAAGGTTTTTATGTTTTCTTTGTCGGACCAACAAGATTGATTTACGGTTAACAACCAGCTGGACAGCGGTTGTTAAGGTTTTTGTACGATTAGACTATAGTAGATATCACCTAGGACTAGGGATACCCTATAGCTACCGGTTAACTCTTAATAACATAAAGGCTTGATTTCATCATAATTCTCGAAGGACTTAGGAGTTAGGATGAATGTTCAAAGGTTTTCCCACTAAGGACTTAGGGGAAAATAATCTAAAGGGCGGTAATTAAAGGTTATGAACTTGTTGAAGAGATCTAAATCCAAGGTTATTACAGGAACAATCACACACTACACCCCTAGCATAATACTCATATTTGTCAAAAAGCCAATTTACTTTTCTGCTTATTTTAATTATTGTTTAGTGACAATTTGCAAACAAAACCCCAATATTAGTTTTTGTTTAATTGATCTATAATTTGAACTCGATATTACTACGCAGTCCTTGAGATCGACATTCGGGGAATTTCCCTATTATTACTACAGAGGCAAAATAGTACACTTGCTATTTTACCGATCAAGTTTTTGGCGCCGTTGTCGGGGACTGCCAAAATATAGAGTTTTGATTTTAGTTCAATTGAAATTTTGTTACTCGTTAACTAAAAATTTGTTTTCAGTTTTTGTTTATTTGGATTTGATTTTATTATAAAAAAAAAGAAAAAAAAAAGTCAGATTATTTTATCTTCATGAATTCTTCTATACTTTGCTACTAACAAATTGTCTGAGTTTTGTAGCTATGTATTGTTTTGATACATTGCCACCTGTATCTCCTGCATGTTGGTCCCCTGATTCGGGAGTCACCTTGGAAGAGGCGACTAAAATTTTTAAAGCATATAAGAAAGAGGTAAGAATCCTTATGAATGAATGTAAGGAAGCTAACTTTTATCCAGATAGGTTTATTTGGAGAAACTTAGAGTTGGAAGAAAAATATGTGGAACCAGAAGAAAAATGCATAACATCAGATGAAGAGGATGCAGTAAGAATAGAAGAATTTGAGGTAAAAAAGAAATATGGGGAAGAAGAAATAAGGAAACTTGAAGATGATCGAGTTTTGGATAAAACCACAAATTTAACAATTTGTGAAGATATGGACATCCCACAAGAAAATCTTCAACAAAAGAGTATCCCCAAAAACTATTTTTATAACAAGGCAGATGAAAGACAAGAAATTGACAAAGTATTGGAATACATTTATGCCTTGTTCAATAAAATCAAGCTAAAAAGGATTTTGCAGCAACATCATCAATACTTTAAGTTCATGGGATTGCTACCAAACAAAAGAAAGAAAAAATATGATTTGTTCTTTGTGTCATATATGCCACCCTAACAAGAGGAATTGACCGTCGAGCCATGCGACGTTAAACGGAGCGCTTAGTGGGAGGCAACCCATGCTTTTAATAACTTAGTTTTCTTTTTGTGTTTGTTTGTTTTTTTTCCAGGAAATAAAAAGGGGGCCTTTTTGGTGAATGCTAGGAAGCTGCAGTTAGAGTTGCACTACCCTCTGTGAGTCACCCCTCTCGGGCTTGTTCTGAAACATTGGGGCAATGTTTAGTTCAAGTTTGGGGGAGGATTTACTCTTGCATTTTTCTTTTTATGTTTTTGTTATGATGTGTAAAACCAAGCATTGAGTTTTTCCCAAATTTTGACCGAAATTTTAATTTTTGTTGAAGAGTTTTGATCTTAAAAAGCGATCGGGAATAGTATATAGAGATGAAGGGAGGATTGTTTGAGGACAGGAAGTTCGGAATAATGTGACAAGAAGAGGTTTGTTTAAACACCCTTGGTTCCCTAAAAGAAATACGAGTCTAACATGTAGATTTGCACCATAGTACTTGTCTCCTGAGAAGTACTCCTCGAGTAGTTTATTAATACAGTCTGGCATAATTCAGATTCACATGCATGATGACTGGTTGAGAAAAAAAATTGATAAAGTTGGCACCAGATGATGAAAAGGCGGTAAAAGGCAACCGGCTCGCTAAGTTGGGTAACCCTCACCCGGTTATTCAGCCCAAAGGAGGTTGATCCCCAAACGTCGTCCAAAAAGGACAATATATAACTGCAAAGTTTGAAAATTTCATCGGTAATTAAAAGTAGCAAATGTTGCTCGTTTGGTGCCAGAAAAAGAAAATAAAAAGCCTTGATTCGTCTTATGCATGTGATGATCATTATAAGAAATGCAGTGCCTTAATGTGATTGTCTGAATGAAAGAGGAGGAAAATCGGAAAGAGACTTAAGTGCAAAGCATAGTTGGAGAGGTATCCGAAAGGGGAGCTTAAGGTTTAATGTTCTAGCAGAAACTCGTCGTGTCATGTGAATACCAGACCAACTGTTTCTTGATCAATACAAACGAATATCTCACGTATGAACACCGGTGTGCCTGGAAGGTCATTTTCTCTTGTAATTGTCGCTTGAGGTCAAGCAACAGTTAAAGTTTGGGGGAGTTTGATCAGTGGTTTTTACACGCTTATTTACCGTTGATTTTAGTCATCTTTGCTTTATATTGTCAAGCGTTTTGCTTCATTCTTCTACATTATATGCTTTGGTTGTGTATTGTACTGTTTGCAGGCTCAAAGGAATAAATCGAGAAAAATCAATGCAAAAAAGTACAAAAAGGGGAGTTTCGAAGGAAGTGAAAAATCATGCTACATGAAGCTTGACATGACCACTTGTGTCACCTAAAATAGACCGTGTTAGGATGAAGTGTGGCCAAGAAAATTCAACAGAGATGAAAGTCAGGGGGCTGATACGGCCCGTGTTAGCAAGTGTGAGATCTGGAAATTTTCAGCATGTTTTTCATCGTGACAGGTGTGTAGTATTTTGATCATAACTAGAGCTTCGTATCTCCGAATGATGCGGTTCCGGTGGCAAAATTTCGCTAACGAAAAGGGCTACAACTTTGATGTTGAAGTCAAAGCCAAATTCTGAAGTTATGGTCTGACACGGGCCGTGTTACCTGACACGGGCACCCGTGTCAGGAGGCCTGTGAGAAAAAATCAAGTTTTAAGATGACAGAAGTCTGACACGGGTGCCCGTGTTGTCTGAAACGGCCCGTGTCAGCATGTGACACTGATTTTATGATTTTTTTCATATTTTTTCCACGGGTTAAGCTGTGGGGGCGTTTTGGGTACTTCCAACCAACCTAAGTGAGTCTGCACTATTTAGAAGAGTTTTAACGATGAATTGGAGGACTTTTTGGCTAGGAGAAGACACGATTGAAGATTGGAGAAAACAAGGGTTTGGGAGAGAAGAAGGTCTTCATGAACGGAAGCGATTGAAGATCAACTTTCATCTCAATTCTTGTAATGTATCTATTTTATAATTTGTTTTCTTTGAATAATATGAGTAATTAAACCCTAATGCTAGGGGGTGTCCCTGATTTGACTCTGTAATGATTTTGAATTCCTGAGTTTATCAATAGATTTGTTTTCTTATTTAATTTAATTGTACAAGGTTTTTATGCTTTCTTTGTCGGACCAACAAGATTGATTTACGGTTAACAACCAGCTGGACAGCGGTTGTTAAGGTTTTTGTACGATTAGACTATAGTAGATATCATCTAGGACTAGGGATACCCTATAGTTACCGGTTAACTCTTGATAACATAAAGGCTTGATTTCATCATAATTCTCTAAGGACTTAGGAGTTAGGATGAATGTTCAAAGGTTTTCCCACTAAGGACTTAGGGGAAAATAATCTAAAGGGCGGTAATTAAAGGTTATGAACTTGTTGAAGAGATCTAAATCCAAGGTTATTACAGGAACAATCACACACTACACCCCTAGCATAATACTCATATTTGTCAAAAAGCCAATTTACTTTTCTGCTTATTTTAATTATTGTTTAGTGACAATTTGCAAACAAAACCCCAATATTAGTTTTTGTTTAATTGATCTATAATTTGAACTCGATATTACTACGCAATCCTTGAGATCGACATTCGGGGAATTTCCCTATTATTACTACAGAGGCAAAATAGTACACTTGCTATTTTACCGATCACTAACCTTTGTGCTTCAAAGACCATCAAACTTATGCCCAGAGAATCACCGTATTTGAAGCTAGAAGGTATACTTCTGCCTAAGTGAATAAGTACTACTCTTTGAACCTTATCCAAACCATCTTTGTTTCCGAGTGGAACATAACCAACACACCAAGGAATTTGATGTTTTGCAGCTATTTGAGAAGTCCAAGGAATACAAAAATAAGAGATAATGCAACTTGATCTTGGTGACAATTTGTCAAACAGTTCTTGTGCAGGTTTGTGGAGTAAGGCAACTCGGTGTGAACACAAACATTTTAAAACTGAAGTGATTGACAGAAGCTTCATATACCTGGAGAAACATTTCTGATTCTTCTTCAGCGTCATTAGTTTCGCAAAGGCTTCATAATCAGGAGGTGTTGGTGGAACTTTGTAATCAGTATCATCAGAGGGTGCAAGGTTGTGGGTAGCTGCGCAAATCTGAAGTTTGGAATCCGTTGAGATTAGCAGCGACCAATTGTCTGGAAGATCCCTTGTAGAAATCAGCTTTGTGGATGTGATTGGAGGTTTGGGTGGTGCTAGGTCATATGGTTCGGTGATAGCGATCAAGGCATCCGCCGTAGTGTTTGATTGTATTGCATTTGTCGGCAACAACAATAACTCGTCGTCAACTTCATAAGAGTTAAAGTGGACTGGTTTTGATGGCGGTGGCGAGGTGAAACATTGCTTCAACTCTGAATCTGACTGTGATCGGGGATGGGTTATTTTTATTGCATCGTGGGATTTCACGATCATCTTTGAAACGGATAGATCTGGAGGTTTTGGTGGAATCGTAAAATCTCCATTATCGTGATACTCGACGTCACTGAAGGGAGCCTCGATGTTGAGCAGTAATGAAGGATTGAAGTATGGTTGTTGGGTTTTGTTAACAGATCTTGGCAAAGAAAGGTATGGCGTGGAAAATGTTAATGAGGGATGTTGAAGGCAATTTGGGAAGGTAGGGTTTGGAACAGAAGAGGGTGGCTTGTGTAAAGTTTCATGTGTGAAATTGCTAATATTGGAAGAGACTATAGCTGAAGTATTTAACATTATAGGCAACTCACCTTTGTAACTTATATCAGCAACATGTTCTTCTTCCTCGTGTTCTGTATGTTCCGAATGTAAGAGTTGAAGTGCCAAGTTTATTTCCTCTTCTTCTTCATCTATCGGTAAAATTTCTCGCCATTCAGGTTTAAAATGCCAAAGGAACACACTGGTAAAAGTGTCCCAACAAGATGGTGGATGAAGCTGACACCTCCAAAGCCACCATTGTCGAGCAGGGCCTTGCAATCCGGTCACAGCTTCTGGCAGCTTCATTTTTTCTGGCGTTCTTTGTTCTTTGAAATATTTTTCAATAGATAGCACCCACCAATACGAATCTTCTTCTTCATTTCCATAAAACACTAGAATAGCCATATAATTTGGGAGAATGAGATCGAAATGAGAGCACCAATTGTTAGGATGCAAAATGCTAACCCTAACAAGACTTACAAAACTAAGAGAAACAAGTAAACAAACTAAGAAAATAGAATTAAAAGATAACTTTGATTTTCATTGATTGATTTTCAAGTGTCAAAGACACTACATATATATAATAATACTAATGGATAATAAACTAAAGGCCTAAACACTAAAAGCCCACTTAAATGATAATTGAAAAGTCCAACTAAAATATAATAAAAGTACCACTAATAAACTAACTTAAATCATACAATATAATAAAGCAAGATGAGTTCTTTGGGAAGTTTGTCAAGTGTCATCTTCTTAGAAGCTTTACCATTTTAAAACTTGCTATTAATAGTAATTTTACTATAATTAACTTTAATTATTTTATTATTATTTAATTAACTATTTCACTAATTTTTAATTATTTTATTACAATTTCAATTTTTATTGGGTCACGTTTTAGAATCAATTTTATCTTAGTATTTTGTAACAACCAATGCTATGTCGGTTCATATTCTCTCGAAAGATGCATAGTTGCTCAAAAAAAAAACAAAGACAACAAATTCATTTGGTTTCTTAATACAAACCCTTCAATTCTAATTTCTCTCCTCCCCAATCTAATTTTTCTTTTCCCAATCCCTTCTCATCAATGTTACTTCTTCTCCCAATTTATATACAATGGAACAAACAAGAGGACAGAGGAAGTCGAACCAGAACCGTCCCCTTCTTAACCCTAACCCCTAAACAGCAAAATACTAATTTCACAAAACTATTGTGCTCGTCTTCTTCGTCAGCTAATCTTCTAACTGGTTTGTTTTCAAACTCCAATTCTATCCTAATTTTTCTTAATTGAATCTATGCACCATCAATCTCATCCACTTAATTTCAAAGCATACAATTTAATGCATGTATTCGCTTCAATTTAGATTTCAGATTTCACGTCATGATTTTAGATTCAATCATCAATCTTATATACTAAATTGAATTTGATTTTTCACTGCAGAGTGAAATAATTGAAGGGGAATCGGTGGTGATGGAAGGTAACACTCAAGATTCGTCGCCTCAGTCTTTTGGAAAGGCTAATAGAGTTTTGTGGCGAGCGGTTATCATTTATGAGCAATTATTCAAATTTCGTCAAGCTTTATAAACCACTTACCTCCTGGTCTAACTGTGATGTTGAGGAATTCATCGCTTTTGATCCTGTTCATGGACTTGTGGTAACGATTCTTTTACTTTTTCATCTATGTTTCTGTCTTTTCATGTCATTTTGTGTGATTTGATTGATTCCCTTCAATGCATTTGGTTCTCCCTAATTGTCGCATTATATCCTGATCTTGATTTCATTTAAATTTTCCATTTATAATTGTATTTTCCATAAAAGAAATTCATTTTAACAAGTTCTAAACTATTGTTATCTATAATTACGACAACTTCAAAGTAATCAAAGAGTTGATTTTAAATAAAGGTTTTGGATGGCTGTTATGATAAGTTTTGCTCTTGGAGGTGTAAATGGTTTGCTTGGACTAATGAAGGTATCATCAATCAACACCCTACATCTATTTCATTAATCTTTATTGAATATTATTGTTGTTGATTTTGATTGATAAATTTGAACTATAAAGAAACTAAAATTTTAAGATGCTCTTAGGATTTCATTAGTTGGAAGAAAGATATGTGAATTATATTTATGCTAAGTGAATTATTTTCTGATTGTTTGAGGTAAGATATGTGAATGATGATGAAGATATTAGGAAATACTTTAATGCCTTCCATCTATTTGATAAATTTCCTGATGCAGTTATAATTAATGATTTCAATAAACATGTTTTGTTTGTTTTCTAATTCGTCTTTTGGTTTTGAATTCTGCTATGTAAAGGGTCTGTCAACAACGGTATTCTAATGCCCGCGGACGAGAGGACAAAATATAGTCACCACTAGGATCTTTGTCAACAGGATCCCTTGGAAGCTTGAACGACGATGATTCATCTGAGGTAGCTACGCTTCTTGAATTAGTTGAGGGAGCAATAAAGTAGAGGAAGAGAAATTAAAGGTTTCTCTGTTACATTTATGTATTATTTTATACATAAGCACTTATAAGATAAGCGGTTTTCCCATGTAATTGCATATTACAGAAGGAGTTAATAGTTCTCATGGTATGTCTCTCTTTGCTTTAATCGTCATCATCGTTGTCATCACTATCATTTGAATTCTTTCAAAAATGAATAAGGGTTGATTTGATTGTAAAATGTGTTACTTTTTTGCTGCAGATGAGTGGAGGAGATTTTAGAGTATCGGTTTTTCCCGTTGCGAAGAGTATTTTTACTTGGATAAAGGCTATACTGGTGTGTGTGATACATTCAAAATACATTTGGTTTCCTTATAATGTCAAAGAGCTTGCTCATGTTGTTCCATGTGCATTTAAAGTTTTAAACCATTATATAAATTGCTAGCTTTGGTATATTTGCTACCCCATTCTTTTGCTTTATCTCATGATTTAAAAATAGCCAAATTAGGCTTGCAATGCTAAGCGACTCCCAACTGTTGCATTAAACTTAATTTTTATAGTTTCTTCATTCTTCTGTTGCTTCGTAGTTATACTTTGCCATCATTTTGAGAGTTATACTGTTGCTTCGTAGTTATTCTTCTGTTTCTTCATTCTTTATAATGGCTTTATAATGGCTTTCACCATTTCAGTGGTGAATATAAAATTACCATTTCAGTGGTGAATATAAAGTTACCATTTCAATAATAGAAAACTCACTTGCTACTTAAAATTTTGCAGATGAATTTCATTGTGTTTGATAAGACAAGAACTCCTATTGTTGGAAAGCCAATGGTTGTAACTTCAAAAACATGTCAGTTAGAGATTTCTATAAATTTGTGGCTTCTGAGCAAAGGGTTAAGATAAAAACAATAACCAGAACTCTATGATATTTCTTTATTACATTTTATCTTCATTGAACTAATTTCTGATTTTTCTGATAGGTTGCTTCACTATTGAGTACTTGCTTCATTATATTTGTAACCTGACTTTGCTATATGTTGTGAATGATCTTTTAAACAATAATATGAATCTTTTACAACCATGTTTCCCAACATAACAATTGAGCTTTCGATTTCTTACTATTGTTTATTAATGTTCTAAATTTATGATCAACACAGAATTATATTTCTAACTAGAATTTGATCAAGCAAAAGTTCACTATAATTTGTTTTGTACAGTAGTAATTATTTTCAATAATCTAGGACACTACAATATATATTCACCACTGTCTAAACTTGAAAGTACTAAAAATTTTATACCTAAATTTTTTAATAATATTTAACCATTTAAAATTTTGAAAGGAAACCTAGACAGTCCACAAATCTTGACAATTTTAAGTTGATTGGTCTGCAACTTTTCCTCTTACAACGAGTTCTATAACTTTTCTACTACACACGGCAATAGATGTTAATCATTTTGGATATAAATAATGCATGTATCATTTTTGGATATAGACTTTTCATCTCATATTTCTAATCTCTAGAGTTTAATCAAACATGAGTTTTTTCTATTATAAAGGGTCACTGCTTTATTTTGCTAGATCAATTAATTTATACTCATTGGTTTATGTTAGTTATAAATTATTTAATCAATTCCTAATTACTATTTTTTATTGTTTATTACTATTACTTTCAATTCGTAGTCATTCTACTTGAACAAGTTTCCATTCTGTAATGTAGTTGTGATGAAAGCATATCAAAATAACACAATCTCCATCCCCCTCTTTTAATTTTCACTTTAATTTCAAATCAATTTTGATTATCAATTTTGTTATAATAGAATTTTGGCTTAATTGCAACTTTGATCCCCCTATTTTATATTTTCCTCGATTTTAGTCCCCTCTATTTTTAAAACCACGATTTTGATCCCTTTTTGAGTTTTCTATTAAAAAAAAGACAGGAATATGGACTAATTTTGCAGAAAAAAGCAAAATAGGGGGACGAAAATTGCACAGAAAACTTAAAAAGGACTAAAATAGTGATTTTTAAAATAGAGGGATCAAAATAAAAAATAGAAAAAGACAAAATAGGGGAAACTAAAGTTGCAATTAAGCCTAGAATTTAAAAATTAATAATTTATTCAAATTGTTCTGATTTTTTTAACAAAAATATTTATCTTCTTTATGTTGCAAGTAATTGGCAATCAAGGCTTGCGAGAATTTATCAATTGTATAGTAGTTAAAAATTGTAAAATAGATATATAATATATTGTATGAGTTAAGTTATTTTATTATTTACAAGTTTGTAAGTATTCTTTTGAATATAATGAATTGAATTGCACTACAATCATTTTATTGGTGAAAATGTATTCAATGTGTTTGTTATATGGGATAGTTTTATAATTCTTATTTTGCCTTTTAGAATATTTCATTTAAATTGATCTAAATATTATTAATGAAAACATAATACTCTTTTCATTATATTTAAATTTTTTTACAAAAGTTGTTCATTATATACATTAAATTCTAGCAGAAGAAAAAATTTAAAACAAGAACAAAATATGACTTTAATAATGAGAAAAAATTTATAATCATTTAATATAATAAAGCATAAGGAGTACTTTGGCAAGTTTGCAAGTGTCACTCCCTTATGCATTCTAACATTTTTTTCATTCTATTTATAGTAAATTTTATTACTTCTTTATTTATTTATTTTATTTTATTTATTTAATTATTTAATTATATTTACTTAATTATTTATATAACAAAAATTGTTTGAAACACGTGAAGTTGTTATTATTAGTTTCACTATTGGAAATCTCAACAATCCCTTATTAACTATACTTTGTTTTTATTTTTCACGTGAAATAAGGAGTGGTTGGACCATTGAAAAAATTAAACATCGCTCATTCTGTTTTGATTCTCACGTTTGGAATTTATTGGGCCAAAAATTAATCAATGCAAAGTTGCCCAAATTCACTAATTCCTCATGCTATAAAACCATACCTTCACTTCCTTGAAGTCATCTACCATTCTCATGACAAACCTCTGCCAAAATCCTCCATCAACCAATCCAAGTCCACTCAACCAATCACCATAAATCCTCTTTTTGTTGTTGCAGGAAACCTCACCACAACATCATCACAAAAACAACATCAAGAAGATAGAGAAATTAAGAAGACATAACTAAATTTTTTTTCTTTTTGTTTTCTTTGATTTTGTTGTTTTATTTTAAATTTTTTTCATCCACATCAAGCCATGTAATTGTAACAGTAAAATTTTATAATAGATTGGGGTTAGGGTTTATGTGGGTTGAGGGTATTTTACTTATGTTTTGATTGTTAAATCGTATAGAGAAAAAGGCAGAGAATCAGAGGAAATGGGCACGCGACACATTACAAACAGAGGATTTTTTTAAAATTGGTATAAAAGCAAAAAATTAATATTTATTTTATTATGTTGTTCCAATTAATTTAATTTAACAATTATTTTAATGGGAAATTGTCCATTATCAACTTAATGGGAAATTTATAAAATAAAATTGGATGGAAAATTTTAATTATTTGGAGGAAAACTATTTGTAATGATTTCCCTCTATTTTTTATCGGTAAAACAAACAAACTAATTTTTCAATGTATCTTTTTGGCATTCTATGAATTATGACAATATTTAAATATTAATGAAAGTTATAAAAATTAAAAGAATAATAAATAAAACAAGGGTAATATAACAAAAAGAAGTTCTATTTCTTCTTTTTATCACATTTTCGGATTGAATAATAAATAATTTTAATATTAAAGCAGCATATTAGTTATTTATTTAGTAAAATATTTTTCTATCATTTATTATTTACGTTAAAAAATTATAAGATAATTTAATTTCAAATTCATATAACTTATTAAAGTTTTTGCTATGGTAATAGAGGAAATAAACTTTTTTTGACTAACCATTTTTCGTGTAAAAGTCATTATTATTTGTCCGGTCATATAAAAAAAATTGTCTAAGGAAGTAATAATGATGAAGTCAATTTTATCTTTTTAATTTAAATAGTAGATAATAGAATGCAAAACATAAAAATAAATCAATATAGATTAAAAACAAATAATGCACTTATTTAAGAAAGTATATTATTAATTTTAACGTTAATGTTGTATTAAATTTGGCAATGGTAATTTTATAATTAGTATTAAACAAAAATGTATACTGATTAATAGAAACAAAAATATATGATACAAAAAGATCTCATTTTATTTAATACAAACTGAATAATTTTTTTTACGATTGTTTAAGATACACAAAAAATGACTAAAAAGTTGAGAAATTTTTAAACGAAAGTTTACCAGTTATTTATAAAAAGATCTGAATTTAATTTTGTTACACTGACAGATTAGCCCATAGATTTAATAAAATAAATATGATTGTAATAGTAAATTACTTTATTACCATTATTATATATTATTATTTATAATAAAATATAGTTAAAAAATCAAACTCAACGAGAAGAGATTTAAAAATAACGTGGATATTCTAAGATGCATGGGTCCTCTAAAATGGTAACATTTATAAGTTGATATAATATTCGTTTTAACAAAAAATGTAAGATAATATGATGTATAGAAATCACAACTTTTTCTTATGAAAAAAACAAATAGAGAATTATATATATAATTTATTTTATTATTTTATTATGTATTAAATATTTATAAGAAAGATGAATAAATGTAAATGTATAATATATGAATTTTATATTCGCATGATATTTTTGTTAATGTAAATTCATACTATATGAATCTTATGTATCTTTGTTAAAAACAATTCGTAATTTTAAAACTTGAGTCAATAAATAAAAATTATTTTTAATATTTGAAATTTTTTATCTCAAAAGTCAATATTTTCGAAAAATAAATGAATTATCAAATACTTTTTATTAAATGTTTAAAATGAGAGTAAATGTTTTTATTATGTATAAAGTTTTATTGAATCTTTTTATCTCGTGCCTTGCACGGAGACAATCAAAAGCCATGAATATACTAATCATTATATGGTTATTTTGAATTTCGTTATAGTCATACTAATCGAAATCAATCATACTAAATTTAAACCCGTGCCTCGCACGGGTAAACTAACTTAAATAATACTAATTATAATATTAAAATACTAACTAATATTTAATAACCACACACTATCAAGTTCGAACCATTTAGACTAGTTTTTTATTTAAATGAATTATTTTACAAAAATTGCCAAAATGTTTCAATAAATAAATGAACCGCTTGGTGTGCAGTCATCTAAATTGAATCAAATGCACTAACAACTATTGATGTGATGCCATTACAGGTTAATTAATCAAATCTTACAAGTCCATTTTTTGAATTATCATCAAAACAGTTGTGATGAAAAATAATAGTTATATGTTGTTTAATCATTATTTTTTATTTATAGAAATTTATATAGTTATATTTTATTTTTTAATAAAAATTTAAAAAATTACTAGTAAGTTTAGAATTATTTCTATTTAAGTTATTATTATAAATAGATAAGTAAATTATTAGGTTTAAAGTATTTTTAAACAATCTATCATGAATTAATCTAGCATATAGCATATTATTTATAATTTTTTTTAATTATTTTAAGTTTCTTGATGTTACTATACCAATTCTTATTACAATATTCAAACTATTAACACAATATAATAAAATTTTAAAGATGTCATAATTTTAAAAATATGAATCTTTTACTGTTTATATTTGTTATCAATATGAATTGACATTTGATCTAATGATTGTGAGAACTCAAAAAAAAAAAAGACAGAATACACATTTTGCAATTTTATTTTTTTTATTATTGTTTATTAAGTAAAAGAGTTCATTATTATTTTTGGTTGACCATTCAATGAACTACTTTTATTTTTACAAATGATAATAATTTCTCTTAAAATTAAAACAGAATTTCCAAATAATTTGAGACGAGTGCTCTTAGTTCCTTACACTTGTTTTTAAGTCTTTACTAGTTACAAACCCGTGCATACGTACGGATTCTGTTCGGTTACGCGAATTTGGATACATCATTTATTTTAAATAAAAATGTTAAAAAAGAAAAAAATAGATAAATAATTGATTATTTCATATATAAAAATATTTAGATCAATATTAGATATTTTCCCATATACTATTTTTGAATTAAAAATATTTAATCATAAATATCATTTCTCGTATATAAAAATATTTAAATCAATAATAGATTTGTTTTCCCGTATACAGACTTCATTTTTGTTTAGGTATCATTAACAAAAATATTTGGATCAATAGTAAATAAGGGTATTTTGGACTTTTGCACAACCATTAATTTTCTTATATTATAGATTGATAGATTTTTTTTGGAAGAAAGAAGTGAGAAAGTGATGAAAGATAAAAAAATAGAGAATAGAGAGAGATTTGATACGTTTGATAAAATATAAGAGTTGTATTATTTTTATAATAAAATTAAGGACTTTATGGTACAAAGACCAAAAAACCACAATTTTAATGTGGTGGCAAAAAATCAAATAACGGTATTTTGCACTTTTTCACAACCATTAATTATCTTATATTATAGATTGATAGATTTTTTTTGGAAGAAAGAAGTGAGAAAGTGATGAAAGAGAAAAAAAATAAAGAATAGAGAGAGATTTGATAAGTTTGATAAAATATAAGAGTTGTATTATTTTAATAATAAAATTAAGAACTTTATGGTAGAAAGACAAAAAAAAAACCACAATTTTAATGTGGTGGCAAAAAATCAAATAAGGGTATTTTGGACTTTTCCACAACTATTACTTTTCTTATATTATAGATTGATAGATTTTTTTTGAAAGAAAGAAGTGAGAAAGTGATGAAAGAGAAAAAAAATATAGAATAGAGAGAGATTTGATAAGTTTGATAAAATATATGAGTTGTATTATTTTAATAATAAAATTAAGAACTTTATGGTAGAAAAATAAAAAAACCACAATTTTAATGTGGTGGCAAAAAATCAAATAAAGATATTTTTGGACTTTTCCACAACTATTAATTTTCTTAAATTATAAATTTGTTTTACAGCTAGTTTACCTTTCTACTCTTCAATTAATTTTTAATATAAACTAGGCTCATTTTTTCTACTCATTCTTTGACACTACCTATTCTACTTCATCTATTTTTTTTCTTATCTCTTCTTTAATAATTATCTTAGCTCAAATCTTTTTTTTTTATAAGTGAAATTAACACAACCAATTTATTTTTCTTTCTCTACCTCTCACATATAAGTTTCTATATTTCTTAGTTCTTACAATCCAAAACTAAAAACCACATCCAAAAACAACAAAACAAACACTGAAAAAGAAAAAAAAATCATAGTCATAGAAAAAAGAAACACATATTATTTTTATTATTCTTGCAATATTGTTTAATCCATCACATTTTAAACTATATTCTTTCTTTAATTTTATAATTTTTTTAACAAAATTGAAAACAATGAAAGTATTCACAGAAAATAAATAATTTTAGTTTGAATTAACTTATCAATTACACGCACCGCCACATCATCAACGTACTACCAACCGTCGTCATTTTGTTTGGGATTTCTCGTATCATTTCGTTTTACGTTTCCTTTATTTTGCTTGGTCGTCGTTTCATTTGCCGTTACATTTATGATGAGGAAAAGGAACATATATTTTTTTTAAAGGTTTCATTTTAATTATATTAACAACTAAAAAAGATGGGTCCCAAAATTTTAGGGCCTAGAGCTATTGAGTCTGTTGCGCCTGTGAAAGGCTGCCCTAGTTACAACGGATTTAGGGATCTCTTTAAATAGTCTTCAATAGTCCATAGAATTTAAAACACTTTACTTTATCAACAAATCGAGAGTTGCAACAAATTTGCAGAGAATTTTTTTTAAATCTTGAAACTCTCAATCATCTAATTTTAGAAACTTTAATTCTGGATCTAATTTTAGAAACTTTAATTCTGATGGAGATTTGATTCCATTGTTCCAGAAATCTTCTTGATCTGCGTAAATCACTGAGATATATCCAAAGAAAGTATCACATAATCAATTTAAAATAAATCAAATTTGTTAAGATTTCAAATAGCCTATAAAATGTCACGACAGCAGTCAGGACTTCTATTTTTAATGTAAGCTCGTACTCAGTTGTATCAAGAGATCAAGATGTTATGACATCTTGCTTAACATCTTTCAAACACCATATTTTAACAAAATTCTGTCAATCCCAAAATCATGGATCTAACACTACGAAAAATTATAATTTAATTGTAGGAAAAAACCATTTTACACGTTTGTGTGTGCTGTAAAGTTTGTGTCTGAAAATATATTTCTGGAATCAAAAGGGCCTCTTCGATTTTGGATAGGGTTATTTTGCAATATAGGGTGCATTGAGAGATTGTCTAAAAAAGGTATTACAGAGTTTGAAAAAGTCACAAATTTGAGTAAAAAAATCTGAAAAAGTCACACAAATTTGAATAAAAAAAACCGGTACTTGTATTTCTTTTATCTAAAATTCATTTCATTGAAGAATTCAATAAAATTAATAGATTTATTATTGTTTTAAATTCCCGGCCTCAATTTCCAAGTAATATTTCCAACTAATGTGAAACTTATTTTTATAGATAGAATAGTTGTCTTCTAGTCGAGGTTAAGGGGCATGTTCTGTTGGAGAGATTTTTAAAATATTTATTTAAGGAATGATAATGATTAATTTTATTTAATGAATTTTTTTTATCATAATTTTAACCTTTGTCTTGATCATGTTTTGCACCAAAGCCCAAACACTAAATCTAACATATTCCAATTGAACTCAAGTTTATGGTGTAATGTCTGTTGTTATGTGAGAACCGTCATTAGAAATGATTCTTAAACAATGTATACAATTTTGGTCAACAGGAAACAATTATAACTACCATAACATTTATTTGAGTTTTATAAAATTTGTGATTGAATATCACATCTCTGTTATCAACAAAAAGTATTTTAAAATCTCAATCTAATATGCTATTTAAGTAATAAAATAAAATTGATTATTTTCAAAATTTAAAAACTAACAAATTGTTTTATATAAAAAAAAAAAACTAAATCTCTTATTCAACATGAATGAATTGGATGTGAGCTATTTTATGCCAATCCTCACCAGTGTTCTCTTTACATCGTTTCCCTAAGTCACTGCAGCCATGAATTTCCAAAGTTTTCAGACTAGTAAGGCGTTGAATGCTCATGGGAAGACATGTCAGCTTTAGACAATTAGAAACCTCCAATTTGTGAAGCAAGCCTAGGTTTCCTATCCAGTCAGGTATGGATGCTAGGTTTGGAAGATTACTCAATGATAGATATTGAAGTGCAGACCCATGTAACTAATACTTCATCTGGGAGCTGCTCCAGTTTGGAAAGGTCATAGATATCAAGATTCTTTAGACAAGTGAGGTCTCTTAGCATCCCATCTGGAAAGAAACTTAGCTCTTCATTATTGCTGAACCGAAGGATTTCAAGAGTATGATGTTTATGAATTGAACTTAGTAAATATTGGCTGCATTTCCCTCCTACATACAAATTAATGAGAGATGGAAGGCAAGGCAATTCCAACAGTATAGGACATTCGGTAATATAAAATATTGAAAGGCACGGAAACATGTTATCTCTATCCTCCCTTGATAACTTTACCAGGTTCGGCAACTCATGTAGTCTCAAGTATTTTAGTTTTGTGAAACCTCCTGCAACTCCACCATTGGATGATTCTTCATATAGGTATTTTACATGACTCATGTTAGATACACTTAGATTCTTTAGAGAAGAAAGTTTCCCCAAGTGTGGAAGGTGTAAACATCTTTTGCAATCAATGAGCTTTAGAGTACTTAAAAAAATTAGAGAAGAACTAGACATCCATCGTGGGAAATAGACACCTGTATATCCTACCACTTTCAGCCACTGAAGTTGTTTGGTTTGAGGTTGAAGCACTTCAAGAATCTCCTCAACATTTTCTTGTGATTGGGAATCTTCATTTATCTCCCATTCCAATTGCAATTTGTTCACATGCTTTCTCAACATATGAGCTTCTTTGGCATTCATCACACTTTTAACTCTCTCCAAGTGTGTAATGTAAAGACCTCCTTCAAGGTTCATTTGTCCTAGTTCTGCCAACAGAAACCCTTTTTTCTTGCCAACAACATACCTGGTTAAAGTTTTTAGGGAACCCAATTTCCTTATATGTGGAGGCAAGCTTGATAGTGAGTAACAACACTTCAAAGATAGATATAGTAGAGCTTTCAATTGTACCAGCCCATAAGGCAACCTTTGGAGGCTTCTACAATAATCTAACTTTAAAATCTGTAAGTTCCACAATGTACATAAAGATTCCGGAAGAGTTTTGAATTCTCCATTAGTAAGATTCAAGTATCTTAGATATTTTAAACGACAAATCGAAGATGGTAACACTTTCATATCTTGGAGGTCAAGTACTCGTAAAGAATAACATTTTAGTACTTGAGGTGGTGAACAATTGTATCGACGCATTAAAAAGGTCCTCAAGGTTTTGATTCCATGCAACTGTAATGAACCGACTACCACAGATGATCTGTCACCATAAGTTGAGAGGTGGCGGATTCTTTTAGATAGGTTTGGTTCTGTAATGCAACAATTAACCTCTTCCGTAACAGATTGAGCAAGATCATGAACAAGGTCGTGCATTTTAAAGTTTTCAATTTCGCCAATACTATTATTCTCAATATCTTGAAAAAATGATCTCCAATATAACTCATTCCACACCACATTGCCAATATCTTCTGCTTCCATCATTGCATTGGATGAAATAAAACCATTAGCCATCCAAAGAGTAATCAAAAACTTCTTGTTTATTATTTCATCTTTGGGAAACAGTGCACACAAGGCAAAACACGGTCTCAATTTTACTGGCAAATTCAAGTAGCTTAATCTTAAGGCAGACATGACATGATCTTCAACTTGTAAATTCCATAGCTGGCTTTCCTTGACATTGAGCCACTCTATTTCCTCTCTTTTGAAACGCAAGAGACTTCCTAATGCCATTTCCGCAAGAGGCACTCCCCCACACTTCTTTACTATCTCCTTTCCTATGACCACAAGTTCTTCCCTCTCTTCCTCATTTGGTCCAAAGGCTCTTTGTTTCAACAATTCCCAACAATTGGTGTCTGATAGCATTGATAAATCATGAGGGGGTATTGTTCCCATGATGGCTGCAACCTTTAGAAGACGAGTGGTGACCAAAATTGATGCGCCTTTTCCTCCACGTGCCAATACAGATTTCAACCTCTGCCAATTTTCTTGTTCATCATCCCATACATCATCCAACACAAGCAAATATTTTTTTCCTTTGAGCAAATCTAGAAGTTTTCTTTGTAATGGCTCTAGATCAAGTTCTGCACAAGCATGGCCAGTTGCTGATTCTATGATGGCTTTTGTCATTCTCTTCAAACTAAAATCTTCAGAAACACATACCCAAATTCTTAGCTCAAAGTGGTTGACAACTTTTTCATGATTGAAGACGAGTTGGGTAAGTGTTGTTTTTCCGAGTCCACCAAGACCAACTATTGGATAGACAGATAAATCCTCAAACTCTGAGCCATCGCCAACCAAAAAGTCTATAATTTTATCCTTATCTTCATCTCTTCCATAGATTTGAGGTTGAGTAAAGATTGAAGTTGTTTGGCGCCAGTCAAGGACCCCACTTCTCTTCTCTCTAGCAATCTCAGTCAAATGAAACTTGGTCCTTTCTTCAGCGATTTCATCTAACCCCTCTCTTATGCTCTTCATTTTCTTAGCAAGTTTGTAACGAAAAGTAATATGCCTAGGATGAAAAGAGGATAAGCAAGAGCTTTGTACCTTGTGAGATGGCCCACACTTGAATCCTCCTTGCTCCATCTCCAGCACATGAGTGGCACACTCGTCCAAGATTTCATCGAGGACGTGAACCGCGTCTTTGAGATTAAGCAGCCAAACCTTGATAGCTCTGTCAGTGAATTGTTTCTCCTCAGCATCTTCAAGCGTAGCCTTGATTGTAGTTAGCAAGCTGGAAAGACTATTAAAGTCTTGATTGAAACCAAGAAATAAGCCAAGCTCTTTTTGAATGAGTGAGTTCAAACTGTGAAGCACAAATTCAAGCACAGCCTCAGCCATCTTTCAAATTTCTCACTCAAAAGAATGTAAATGCAAAAAAAGGTTTGTTTGTGCTTGGTAGAGAAATGAAGATGCATTATGAGAAAACAAGATTATTAACTATGATTAAAGTTTTGGGATAGACTTTGTCAAGTCAACAACCCACCAATTATGATTAATGTGACTTTACACAGTTGAAGATGCATTATGAGAAAACAAGATTATTAACTATGATTAAAGTTTTGGGATAGACTTTGTCAAGTAAACAACCCACTTCTCTTTACACAGTTGTTTAATTTAAATTTCCGAGGAACAAACAACGAGAAGAAAATGACAGGTTAGAAAAAGAAACAGGTCGGAAACTTCAATCAAAAAAATGTTGTATATCATAAGAATTTTTACAATTTGTTCATCAAACATTTGGTATGTTTTTTATTAATTTATTGATAATTTTAAAATTATAGTTTTATCAATTAATCTATTTACTGAATATATTGTAAGTTATGAATAACTACTTTACATATTTCAAACATCTTCCAGAGATACATAATGTTTTCTCTCTCCATTTGTACTAGCAAAAAGTATTAAAATTAAATGCACATAATATTTTTTTTAAAGTTCTAGACAGTTCGGCGTCTAGAAAGCCTTTAATTATGCACAAAGTTGTTTGAGGTACGCAGATTACTTTCCCCTATACTATTCCATACGGGAATCAAGGAATTAGTTGTGTATAGATAAGAAATAAAGTGTAAAATGTCATGTGTGATTTATATTTCAAATTTCGGGACAATACAGCATCTAGAAATCCTTTAAATAAGATGAATGGTAAATCTACTCTTTTGCTATTCATATAACTCTAAAAATATACTAAAAGAATTTGTGATTCATGTTGGGTGAAGGATACTACTAATTGTGGAGGCCCTTTCATTAGACCCAAAAGATAAACATTACTGTAAGATAAAAGAAAAGAAGGGGGAATGTCAATGTTAATCTATCACGAGGCAGCAGTTAAAACTTGGAATCTCGTTTCATCATTTCCTCTCTGTCTATGAAACGCTCAAGCAGCTCCTTCTCTTGCAAAACCAGACAATCTTCAGCCTTGCCAAACCATTCATACCGGTTTTTTGCTATATAATCATATACAGCATCCCTTATTGGAGTTGGAATCACCCACAGCCAACTCAGAGAAGAGTAAGGTAATGGCAAGTACGACAGAACACGCAATGCAGCTGCACAATCATATGTCAAAATGAGATTGACATGGAAAACAGCAGAGTAATGAAAATATAATTAACATATGTTCATCTGTTACTTGAATGGTCTATATTTAGATTGAGAGCTCCTTCATTATTATACAATACAAAAGAATATGGAATACAAAAAAATTCACAGTTGGCCTACATAATCAATAAACCTCACCCAAGTAGAAAGGTCACGGAGTAAATATAGTCGCTCGAAAATGAAAAGCATTGTTAGGACACCAAATTGAGTATATGGGTTCAAATAGACAATTAACCAATTGGTTGCTCAAGCCCATCATGTGGAGTGTGGCGTTATCAAAATATAGGGAATGTGGAGGAACGAATGTGACTTGGCAAAGAGTGAGGGGTGAGAGACGAGTGATCAATTCTGTTATAAGAGGAAGTGAAGGCATAGAGAAGGGCGTCTTTTGATTATATTGTTCAGAAAGAACCTTAGGGTTAGGCAGAGGAAGAGCGTATCTTCTTTGAGGAGCTTGCTCTGGGATTATGGAGTTTATCTTTCGTAATATTTTTCTTTTTCAATCAATAATACAAGCTCACTTTCTCTCTTAATTTCGGGTTCTTAACCAAGATGCTCATCAATGAGTGGCATAGTACATTGGAAAGAAGATTGTGAGCAATGTTTTCTACCTAGATCTGTTATTTATGAAATAATAAGAAATGAACTAAGTTTTCTCTTCATCCAAATTACAGGACATAGAATTCTACTTATATTTCTTATGATTTTCTCTTCTTCCAAATAACATTTGTCGATATTGCTTCTCTCCATTGTCTTTCCTTTCATTTTCTCTCATCAACCAAACAGGGTGTAAAAAAACTTCTTGGTTCTTATATATCTGTTGTCAGGATATCACCTTTTCAGATTCGAGTGAACTCACTTATCCTATTTACTTGTTGCCTCTGTTTCCTTTTCCTCCAATTAAAAGTAAGCATCTCAGCAACAAAAAATCTCTATTAAACTAACACTCTTACTTATTATTTTGAAATGGACAAAGTTAATAATTAGTTGTTGTTGTTGTTATTGTTAGGTTAGTATTTTTTTTCGTCTTTTCCAGAGTAACGGCCAAAGTTAGTAATTAGTTGTTATTGTTAGGTTAGTATTTTTTTCACCTTTGCCAGAGTTTGAACCAGGACCTCCAACTCCTTTAACCCTTAGCTGAACTAGTTCAACCAATTGAGTTAGTAAAATTCAGAGGATTTGAGCTAGTTCAACCAATTGAGTTAGTAAAATTCAGGGGATTTTAAGTAAAGCGATAAGAGAAAGAATAATGGTTTGACATGATTGTTGATAATAAAACACTAAACACTAACCTTTATCTAACTAAACTCATAATTCTAGTTAAATAGGGAAACACAGTTATGATAATAACTAAGAGCTATGGAAACTACTCATTAATTACTATAACGATAATACAAAGATATTTCATACAGTTTAACACTATGCCATCCGTTGTACCCATAGTGAAACATTTCTAGTTTGGTTAATTCATCATAGTAAGAAATCCATGATTGCTAGATTGAGTTAGTACCTAAACACCCAAGCAAGATACAAAGCAAATCTTAAAACGGTCCTTCTCCTGTGTTACTATATATCTGAAGGATTTAATCTAAATATTGTATAAAGTAATGCACACACAAGCATGCTGAAACAAAATTTATACAGTAAAATAGTTTAAAGATAACGGCCGTCAAATTAAATTAAATAAGTGAGTGAATTCTAACCAGTAGATCCCTGAGAGAATACATTTAAGCCTTCAATAAATAAAAAGCGACGCAGAACATCCTCTCGTTCAAGACCGGATGCTCTCAAATAGGGCTCAGCAGCATTAGACTGAACGCAACAAAATTTGATCTTCCTATCCTTGTCTGCTCTGATTACCCATTTCACTCCTGCCAAACACAATTGTTAAAAATGTAATACAAAACATTAGGCCAGTGACTAAAATTGTATTCCACAATGAAATGTAATATAACCAAATGAACACAAACCTGCAACAATGCATAAGACAAGTAGACAACAGAATTTGGAACATTGACAGGGTAAACAGAATAAGGGCCTGTTTGGATTGGCTTATTTGAGCTTAAGCTTATCTTATGACACACAAGTTTTGTGATACTGTTTAGAAGAGCTTATTAAAACGGCTTATGACATTATTGATAAACTTTTTTAGGCTTATTTTTATAAGTTTTCAAAGATAACTTACTAAAACTACTTATAGAACATATAAACATAATTTAAATTTATTTTATCTTTTATAAGAAAAACAACTTATGTAAACTTTTTCTTAAGTGCTTATTTTGATAAGCCATTGTGCTATAAGCTTCAAATAAGCTGTTTATCCAAACAGCCCCCAAGTTATGACTTAAAATAGCTTATTCAATATTGAACTGAAAATAGCTTATTGAATATGAACTGAAAATAGCTTATTCAAAATTGATTATTTGATACTTAAAGTTCATAAATGAAATCTGCACAAGACATGATGACATTGTAAAACCTACAATCTTACCCTAATTATGAAATTCTTTCCAAAAAATAGCCATTATGTGTTCCTATTAACAATCCATAAAAGCACATGAATAGAAGAGTGTTAGCTAAGAGAGAGAGTGAAGAATAGTACCTCCGTGGCAGAGATGACAAACGCCGTCGTAAAGAACAACTCTGGGTTGAAGGAAAGTGGGAGTGACAAGCTTCGCGACGGAAGAAGCAGAGACGTCGACGTCGACGGTGGTGGTGGAAGCGGAAGACAATGAACGGAGGAACGAAAGTGAGGAGGATCGGACTGTTGACGTGTAGGTCAAGCTTCTAGTGACGCCTCTCTTCATTGTTATCATATTCAGCTTCTTCATTTTGGCGTTGGAGTGTGCAATTTGCAACAAAAAAGTGCTTAAATGTTAATAGAGCTTATTTTCTTTACTCTAGAGCTTTTAAAAACCGGGGTCTCAATAACATAATGGTAAAGATGTTGAATCGGGTTGTACTAGATGATTCTAAAAGTTCTAAAATATATAATATATCATCTAAAAGTTATAAAATCTATAATATAAGAAAATTGATGGTTATTGAAAAGTCAAAAATACTCTTATTTGATTTTTTTGTCACCACATTAAAATTGTGGTTTTTTTTTGCATCATAAAGTTTTTAATTTTATTATTAAAATAATACGACTCTTATATTTTATCAAACTTATCAAATCTCTCTCAATTCTCTATTTTTTTTTCTCTTTCATCACTTTCTCACTTCTTTTTTCCACAAAAAAAAATCTATTATTGATATATATTTTTTTATATACGAAAAATGATATTTATAATCGAAATATGTTTTAGTCAAAAATGATATACGGGAAAAATTTATTCAAAAAATCAATTATTGATCTAAATATTTTTATATACGAAAATTTAATATTGATCCAAATATTTTTGTAAATAATTCCTAAATAAAAATAATATTTATATACGGAAAAAATCTATTATTTACGAAAAATGATATTTATAATCCAAATATTTTTTATTCAAAAATGATATACATGAAAAAAATTTACTATCGATCTAAATACTTTTATATACGAAATTTACTATTGATCCAAATATTTTTGTAAATGAAACATAAACAAAAATGAAGTTTGTATACGGGAAAAACATCTATTATTGATCTAAATATTTTTATAAACGAAAAATTTTATTTATGATACAAATATTTTTTATTTAAAAATGGAATAGGCCAAAAAAACCTATTATTAATCTAAATATTTTTATATACGAAAGTTTGATATTGATCCAAATATTTTTGTAAATGACACCTAAACAAAAATAATATTTGAATATGGAAAAGAAATCTATTATTTACAAAAAAAATTGTATTTATGATCCAAATATTTTTATTTCAAAATGGTTATGGGAAAATAATCTACTATTGATCTAAATATTTTTATATACCAAATTTATTACAGATCCAAATATTTTGTAAATGATACCTAAACAAAAATGAGGTCTGTGTACGGGAAAAAAATCTATTATTGATCTAAATATTTTTATATATGAGAAATGGTATTTATAATCAAATATTTTTTATCCAAAGAGGTATACGGGAACAAATTTATTATTGAACTAAAAAAAAATTTATACAAAAATTTAATATTGATCCAAATATTTTTGTAAATGATACCTAAATAAAAATAACATTTGTATTATTATTTACGAAAAATGTTATTTATGATCCAAATATTTTTTATTCAAAAATGGTATATGGGAAAAAAATCTACTATTGATGTAAAAAAATTTATATACGAATTTACTATTGATCCAAATATTTTTGTAAATAATACCTAAACAAAAATGAAGTATGTATACAGGAAAAATCTATTATTGACCTAAATACTTTTATATACGAGAAATGATATTTATGATCAAATATTTTTTATCAAAAAATGGTATATGGGAAAAAATTTATTATTGATCTAAATATTTTTATATACGAAATTTACTATTGATCCAAATATTTTTGTAAATGATACGTAAACAAAAATGAAGTCGGTATATGGAAAAAAATCTATTATTGATCTAAATATTTTTATATACGAGAAATGGTATTTATGATTAAATATTTTTAATCCAAAAATGGTATATGAGAAAAATCTATTATTGATCTAAATATTTTTATATACAAAATAATCAATTATTTATTTTTTTAAATATTATTATTTAAAATAAATGATGTATCTAAATTCGCGTAACCGAACAGAACCTGTGCGTATGCACGGGTTTGTTACTAGTTCATGACAAAAAAAATTAAGACTATCATAGGTTAAATTGATATTATGCGTCTATTATTTTTAATTTTAGTTTTCTTTTGTGAAGGGGAAATATACTAATTCAGATTGATAAGATTTCTATTATTTTTACTACTTTTAAAATTTGTTTTTTATTTGAAGTTTTGTTTGTTTAATGTAATTAAAAAATATATAAATAGCATATTTTTATTTTTTTAAAAGAAAAAAAAAACAAGTATTAATTCTATTGATTTGTAAAAACCCTCACTAAGGGCGATAACTATTCGAGTTGATATAGATTTTCTTCAATTCAGTTCCACTTAAGAAGAATTGACTCGACTTGATTTCTTGTTTTTTATAACTCAATGAAGGTTCGAGGAAATTCAAATAATGGGGTGTTTGAATTGAATTTGTAGAACAAAACTTTTTTGTTCACCCAAATACACAAACAACAAAGATGCAACAATGATAAAAAAAACACAAGGATTTTATCATGGTTCGCTGTTAACTAAGTTACCTCCAGTCCACCCGCCAAGGTGATTTTGCCTTCTCAATAAGGACTTAATCCACTAATCAAAACTTTGATTACAAACTCAATGACATACAGTCAAAGACTTCTCAAGAATTCTAACTATGCTCTAGTCCCTCAAGGAAGACTACTCGTCAATGACTTCATTAGTATTTTGACTAACACTTAGTCACTCAAGGAAATTAATCAAAGGTTGAATACAAAGATTCTGTGTTTATATATTTGCTTCTACAATAAGAAGATTACACAAATGAAGATCAAAAGATTACTGTTCAATGATTTGAAATATAATGCTCTAAGTATTTCTCTCTATTTTTTCTTTTTCTCTTGGTGTGAATCACTTCATGATTTTCTCCCAATCCTCTTGTTGTTCGTTAACGTCTCCAAGCTTCCAAATCCTCTTTATAAAGGCAAAGAAATAGATTCGTTGGTGGGTGAAGTTGAAATATCTACGAAAATATAGTTGTTGGAGATGCTTGGTAGTACCATAGGAATTGTGCTTGCAGCATGTAGTGGATGAGGGAATGAAATGAGAGAAAACATGTTGGTACAATAGTATTATCCTTTTTTCAGATTTTCAGAGTAGTGAAAAGAATATTTGATCTTGTACAGGTTGTACTCAGTGGCGAAGCCAGAAAAATTATAAAGCCTGGGCAAAAATTTAAATACTGCAAATTTATTGTATATAATATATAAATAGTCATCAAACAAAATAAAAGAGATGAAAGGTAACCTTACAATAGGATGTTAAATAAAATCACGAGGCAGATGTCCTTTCCGAGACTTCTTTGCGGTGAATGTCCGAATAATGTCAATATCATCAAGTGACTTGAATATCTCCTGCTCAGTGTAACATACCATCAAATCATTGAACCACACATCGTTGATCTTATTGCGCAATTTAGACTTGATAATCTTCATTGCTGAAAAGGCTCTTTCAACGGATGCTGTCGACACCGGTAATATCAAAGCTAACTCAATAAGTTTGTAGACCAATGGAAATACCAAATGTTTCTCAGTTTGAACCATATTTATAGCCAAACTTTGAACATCTTCACAAGTAAAAAATGAAGCATTTCTTTCCATTTGAAGAACATAAGTTTCAAGTTGATCCCTTATTGTTCCACGGTCATCATCAGAAAAGTCTTCATGATAAATATCAGCAAGACGGGCAAGCTTATCAACATCAAATTAGAGAAGGAGTTCTTGGGGTCAAGACATGAGAAGCAATCAAGGATAATGTTACTTCCTTCACTAAAGTGGTGATCCATCTCGACACATATTTTGTCAATAGCTACATAAAAAATCTCTGCACGGTAATGATGAAGATTAGTGATAGTCCTCCCTTCTGCCCTTGACCGACCCCGAACTGGTATTTCATCATCCATATTAGGCACCGGAATACATTTAGAAACACAAAATTCTTGTACATCGGCAAATAAATTATCCCAACCACTATCTCTCATTGTGGCCAGCCGAGCTTTGACAACATCAACTAATTCCATGGCATTCACAATATTAAGATCTTTTCTTTGCAAGACATTTGAAAGCTCATTTGTGATACCAAACAACTTTAACATTAACTTCAAAATAAAAGAAAATTTAAAACTCTCCATTTTTTCTATCAAACCTGCTGCTTGAGATGCTACACGTCCATCTCCATCAACCATACTAAGTACCTTTAACACAGATGGCCACATTTGATCCAAACGAAGCAATGTAGTATGATGTGAACCCCATCTAGTATCCCCGGGTCTAGTGAGACTAGATGATTGGTGCAATCCCCTTCCTTTAGATATCTCACCCCTCTCAAGTTGATTTAAAATATCTTGGTGTTGAGCCTCCGTCAAGGCATCTCTCCTCTTACAAGATGCACTTGTTGTGTTCACAATTAAGGATATGTACTCAAAGAAATCATGAATAGATGAGCAACTACTAGCAACAGACACAACAACCAATTGCAAACGGTGAGCATAACAATGGATATAGAAAGCATAAGGGTTTTCATCTAGAATCTTTCTTTGCAAACCATTAAATTCACCTCTCATATTTGAAGCTCCATCATATCCCTGCCCCCATATCCTTGAAATAGATAACGTGTACTTATCAAGAATACCATAAAGAGCATCCTTTAATGCCTCAGATTTAGTATCTTTAACATGATGTAGAGCAATGAATCGTTCCACAATATGCCCTTTGTCGTTAACAAACCTAAAACAAATTCAACAAGTTTACTTGGTGGCATAGTAATTAATGAAAAATGAAAATTGGAAATTAAAAACAAATACAACTACTAACCTTAACATCACCGCCATTTGCTCTTTGATAGATATATCACGTGACTCGTTAATAAGCACAGAAAATTATCTATCACCAAGCTCTTCCATAATCACCTTGGTAACTTCATGTGCACAACACATTGCAAGCTCCTTTTGAATGTCACTAGAAATCATTGTGCAATTTTTTCCACCACGATTAAAAGCATCGCTCACTTGTTCATCCTTAGCTTTTACCCAATCTACCATCTCTCTAAAATTTCCCTTATTTAGAGAAATAGAGGATTCATCATGGCCACGAAAAGCCATGCCTTGTGCAATTAGATATCTTGAACAATCTACAGAACAAGTCAAATGAATCTTATATAATTCTTCTGATTCCTTGGTTGCTCTAGCAAACTTACTAGCCACACTTTGTCTTTGATTATTATAATCATCGTAGTGCTTGACACATGAGTTATGCAAACTATTATGACTACCAACGTGATCTTTCAAGCCTTGAGATGCATGTTTCCAATCTTTATATCCACTTTTAGTGAAGACTTCAAAACCAAAGTGCTCGGCCTAGGTTCCATGAACATGCATTTCAGAGCTCTAGGTTCGACCTTGTCTTGCCTAATGTGAGCATAGGCTACGCAGCCAAATACTCTCAATTTGTCGAGATCTGGTGGATGTCCCGACCAAACTTCTTCAGGTGCCTTCATATCTAACGCTGTCGAAGGACATCTGTTTATCAAATATGTTGCTGTCGAAACAGCCTTAGCCTAGAACACCTTCTTTAACCCCGCACTAGTCAACATGCATCTAACTCTCTCCAAAATAGTTCGATTAAACCTTTCAGCCAAACCATTTTGCTGTGGAGTACTTGCAGTAGTTCAGTGCCTTGCAATACCAGAGCCCACACAAAAACATTCGAACGCCTCATTGCAAAATTCAAGGCCATTATCGATTCTCAACCTCTTGACCTTCCTGTCAGTCTGATTTTCGACCAGAGTCTTCCAACTTTTGAAATTCTCAAAAGTTTCATTCTTAGTCTTCTGGATGAATACTCATAACTTCCTGGAATAATCATCAACTATGGATAGAAAATACCTTGCTCTCGAATGTGATGGATACCTTGCAGGCCCCCAAAGATCAGCATGGATGTAATCAAGGGATCCATGTGTTCTTTGTTTTCCTTTGTTGAACTTCACTCTGCAAGATTTTCCAAATACACAGGGTTCACAAAAATTCAGGTTTTCGACTTTGTCTCCACCAAGCAGATTTTGTTTCTCTAATTCGACCAGTCCCCTTTCACTGACATGGCCCAATCTCATGTGCCAGATTTCTGTCTTCGACAAAGGTTTCGTGGATGCAACATTTGTCGAACCACTTACAACTTCAGCCTCAAGGGTATACAAGAATTGTTTCTTCACGCCTCTCAAGACTTCTTTCTACCCCTTCATGACTCTTAGGATACTTTTCTCTCCTTGGAAAACATATCCTTTCTTGTCGAATTCACCAAGAGAAAGCAGATTTCTCTTCAAATCAGGAACATACCAGACTTCAGTCAACAACTTTATTGTCTCATCATGGAGCTTGAATCTCACAGATCCAACACCTGCAATTTTGAAAGCCTTGTTGTTTCCCAGCAATACTGATCCACCATCTTGATCACATAATTCCTCGAACAAGTCTTTGTTTGGAGTCATGTGCCAAGTGCAACCTGAATCCATTATCCACTCTCTTCTTGAGTCATTGCTTGAAGCCACAAAAATATCAGATGATTCGAAATCATCTTGAACAATGGTTGCATTGCCATTATCCTTACCTCCATGATCTTTCAGGCGTTCAGGACACACCTTTCTCATGTGACCTCCTTCTTATAATGATAGCATCGAATACCAGATGCTTCGCCACTGTAAGACTTCGACTGGCTTTTGACCTTCTTCTTGTCGAACTTACCATCCTTTCGTAAGAATTTTCCTTTAACGGCCAAACCTTCACCAACAGTCGAAGGTTTATGCTCCTTTCGTTCATCCAAGTCCTTAGAATACAAGGTTGGTTGAACTTCTTCAAACATCAGGGACTCCCTTCCATACAAGAGAGTTTCTTTGAAGTGAGCATGTGATCGAGGCAAAGAGCACAATAGTAATAGCGCTTGATCTTCATCATCGATCTTCACATCAATATTTTCAAGATCAAGAATCAGCTTGTTGAACATATCCAACTGCTCAGCCAACACTTTGTCTTCAATCATCTTGAATGAATTCAAAGCTTGCTTCGGGTAGAGTCGATTTACCAGCGAATTGGTCATATACAAACTTTCAAGTTTCACCCATAACCCTGATGTCGTCGTCTCCTTTAATACCTGCTGGAGAACCTTATCACCAAGGCTCAACAAAATTGCGCTGTGTGCTTTCTCGATCATATTCGTCTTCTCCGCTGCCGTCAATTCTGCATTCATGGCTGTCTCTCCCTTCAACGCTTCCAAGCAACCCTGCTGAACCAGTAGGGATTTCATCTTCAAGCGCCACAGACCGAAATCATTCACTCCGGTGAACTTTTCAATCTCATACTTTGTTGAAGGCATCTTCTCTGAAGGATAGAAAAACACTTAGAAAGGGGGGGTTTGAATAAGTGTATCTTAAAAACTCTTAAGATAAAAACAACTTGCACAATTATTTTTATCCTGGTTCGTTGTTAACCAAACTACTCCAGTCCACCCTAGACAAGGTGATTTACCTCAACTGAGGATTTAATCCACTAATGACACAAGATTACAATGGTTTTCCACTTAGATAACTTCTAAGTCTTCTAAAGTATACTGATCACAACCTGATCACTCTAGGAACAAACTGCTTAGATACCCTCTAAGACTTTCTAGAGTATTCTGATCACAACCTGATCACTCTAGTCCTTACAAATTAATGTAAACAAATTCTTATAAGAGTTACAATGCTTCTTAATAAGCTATTATCACAACTGTGATTTTTCTCTTAAGTTTAAGCTTAATCTCACTAAGATATTACAACAGCAATGTAGTGAGGTTGAAGATGAAGTTTGAGAGCTTTTGATTTTGACAGTGTTTCTGCAAGTTTGCGCAAAATGTTATATTTAGCTTCTCATCAGAACTTCTATTTATAGGCGTTTGAGAAGATGACCGTTGGGAGCATTTAATGCTTTGCGTATTCCGTACAGCATTGCATTTAATGTTTCACTCTTTTGTCAACTACCTCGAGCCTTGCTTTTGCTGTGACTACTGACGTTGCCGTTAATAGCTTCTAACGTTCCTTTTGTCAGTCAGCGTAGCCTGCCATCTTGTACTTGATTCTGATTTGATCCTTTTTAGATACAACATTTGAATCTTCAGAGTCAATATAGCTAGGTGCAGAGCATCTTCTTGTCTTTTAACCTTGAAGTGCTTCTGAGCGTGATACCATGAACTTCAGTGCTTCTGCTTCTGAACTCATGTTCTTCTGATGCTTCAAAAGACCATGTTCTGATTCTGCTTGACCATCTTCTGATGTCTTGCGAGAGCATGCTCTTATGTTGCATTCTGAACTTCTTGAGTCAAAGCTTCTGAGCGCTGATTTGTGCATACTCTTTGTATATTTCCTGTAATGGAAATTGTATAGGATTAGAGTACCACATTATCTCAAGCAAAATTCATATACATTGTTATCATCAAAACTAAGAATATTGATTAGAACAAATCTTGTTCTAACAATCTCCCCCTTTTTGATGATGACAAAAACATATATAATTGATATGAATTTGCCATCAGAATATCAGACGGCTAAAGACAATTACACAATTATAGCATAAGCATATAATTAAAGAGTGTGAATGTGTCTCCCCCTGAGATTAACAATCTCCCCCTGAAATAAATACCGGAAGAAATTTATAAATAGAGGACTTCCCTGAGTATTTTTCATTTCAGTTGAGACGTTCACATAAGCTTAAGACTTCAGAGTATTCAGAGCTTCTGCTTCTTGCTTCCATTGGACAGCTTCAGAGCTTTGAATTTCTTCTTGAGTCATTGCATGCTTGATTGTATCAGAACATTTTTGAATGTACCAGAGCGTCATCAGAGCATCTATACATCCTGAAATGTTTCAAAACAAACTAGACAACAAGAGTCAAAGCATGAATGAATCAGAACATATAATATGTTTCAGAGCATACAGAATGCATCAGAACATAAGATATGTATTAGAGCACATAAAACAAATGTATCAGAACATATAAGAAGTGAGAATGTGTTAGAGCATATTCTGTCACAAGAATATCAGAATATTCTTCCTTCTTGCTTCTGATCTTGAAGCTTCACAGCACTCAACTTGCTTCAATTTCCATGAGCTTGTTTCTTTACAGAATTGCTTTTCCCATGGTTTTGCTTCTCATGTTGAGCTTTTTCAGAATATCTTCAATCCTACAAAAAATCTCAAGAACATAGAGCTTGAAAATTCTGTTAGAAATGTGGAGCCTTACTCCCAGCAACTGATATAATAAATCAAATCAATTATCACATATTCTCCCCCTTTTTGCCATAACATCAAAAAGCATAAAAGATTCAGATGAAATAACAAACAAAATATGAGAAGAAAGAAGATTTCATTAATTGAAAGATCCAGAAGTTACAAAAAAACATGCAGAAGATACATGAAAAATGCATAGAAAGCAGATGCAAGAAAAAGAAAGAGACAACTAAGACACACAAGACTATGACTGGCCTAGTTTAGACATAATCTTTGCCAGAAGGTCATGAATCCCAGCATTGCTCTCAGCCTGCTGCACCATGAATGAGCGAAACTCATTGTTGGTATCTTCTTGCCTGTCCATTCGAGAACCAAGTTCAGCTTGATTCTTTTGAATAGCCTCCAAGGTCTTCACCATAATAGAGGGTTCTCCAGAAGAAGCTTCACTACTTCTGTTCAGAGGGACAGCATCCACCACAGCATTTTCCACATGGAGATCATCATTATGATTTTCCTCAGCAGGAATATCTTCAGCATGATGAATCTCAACAGCTGCATCTTCCATTTCAACATCTGAGTCTGGCTCAGAAGCAGCTTCAGCATATTCTGGATCAGGAATCTCAGAATCTTCATTCTCCAAAGCTTGAAGAATGGCAGCCAGATTGGTTGGAGGAGTTGAACCAGCAACTTCTGCAGGATAAACAACTTCTGGAATGACCAAATTTGGTGCGCCCTCAGAAGGATTCATTCTGAACCAGTTGAAGAGCCATTGAAAATCTCCAGTAAGCACAGAATATCTTGGTCTCCAAACCACAATCGCTCTGCAAGGATTGCCGACCAGCTCATCTACAGGCATTCTTTCCTCAAGAATTCTCCTTGTTCTGATGGGGTGATAGTATACACCAGGGTATTCCAAGAAGCATCCAGGGGCACCAGGTGCATCAGCCATGAATCTTCTTTGGATTTCCATAGCTTCAACCTGAAATGCCTGACGAAAAGCTCTCCAAAGGTTTCTAGTCGAATTCTCATCCAGATTATTGAAGTAGGCATCTGCTAGGATCTCCATCCAGCTGGTGAATTCACACTTGAATAGATCAAAGTAGATATGAGCAGGATGTTCAGGAGGGTTAAAGGTGAATCTGTAGTCAGGGTAGAGAAGACTGTATGGATTGGATGTTCTGGAGGGTAGAGGATGTGAAAGAGATGGTGTGGATTCTGTGGTACAGGTGGAGGAGGATGGAATATCTAAAAGAGTTGGGGGAATGATATTTAGTGGTTGGGGATTGAGAATAATAGGAGAAGGAGATGGTTGAATAGTCTCAGGGATGATGAGAGTGTTGTGTGGTTCAGAAGAAGGAGGTTGGGTACTGTTTGGAATGGGAAGAGAAGTTTGAGGTTCAGAAGATGGAGGTACATATACCTGCCTAGATGAAGTACCAGTTCTTGAAGTACGGAAGGACTCCCTGATGCGCTGCTCTTGATATTCCTTGGAATTTACTTTGACAGGATCAAAAGTAACCCTCTGCTTCTTAGCTTGCTTGGCTTCTTCTTCTTGAGCCTTTCTCTTCAGCCTAGCTTCTTTCTTCTTCTGATCCTTCTTCTGTAAATCAGTCAGAGAAGGAAGGACTCTTCCACGAATCCATGCAGAGTCAACAGAAGATTGTGCTCTTATAGAGTCTTCCAAATAACGCTTAACAGTCCTGTTAAGTTCTTCTCTAAACAAGGAAGCAAAGCCTTCAATAGGAACTCTTCTGGTCAGAATATCCGGAAAGAATACTGGAGCAGGGGTTGCTTGCTTAATGAGTTCCAACTTTTGTAGATCAGAACTATTTATAACATGCCCTTGAATGACGCCAAAGAACTTGGACGTCCCAAAAGTTTTCAGGGAATCCAGCAAGTCACTTTCTATCAGAATGTCTGAAATCATTCTGGCAAAGGGAACAGCATTTCTGATGATGTTAGGATACTTCGCGCATTCTTCATCCCTTGACTCTTCAATAGACGTTTTCAAATTCTGAAAAAGAATATTGGAGATGTTGACTTCAATTCCTCTTCCGATGCAAAAGAGAGTATACTTATGATCAGGATTAATATATGTTGAACGCCTTCTATGATGAAGAGATCCGAGAATAATCTCAGCCCAGACTTGGTAAAATGGCCTCAACACACTAGTTTGATGAGATGAGATACCAGTAGCAATAGATATCTGTCCATCAACCTGTGCCCAACTAACTCTGCCAGCAATAGGACCAGTACATCCTTCTTCATCATTCAGATTGTACAACTTCTTAATCAGTTTTTCAGTTATCACAACTTCATGCCCTAACACGAAGGAGATGATAGCAGTTGGAGTAACCGTTGCATGAGCCCAGAAGTCTTTCACTAAGGCAGGATAAATTGGTCCAACCAATCTATCAAGGTAGTTTGACCAACCTTGCGCCATTGTAGAGTTTTTGTTGTAGAAACCATGTAGTCTCAAATCGTCAAAGTCCACCGAAGATTCACATAGAACTTCCATTTCTGAAGAAGGAATGGAACAGGTCTTCAATGGAGCGTAGCCACGCTTGCTGAGAACAAGTTGAGTAGAAGACATTTCTGCTTGACTTGAGGAACTTGAAGAGGGATTCATGGTGAAAAACTGGGATTCGGTTACGAAATAGGGTTTATGCAAAGGAAACGAAGAAGAGGGATGAATGAAGAGAGAGAAAGCGAAAAGATGAAATGAATGTGAAGATGGGTATATAAAAGGATGGAAAAAAATGCATTATGTTTTAAACGAAATGATTACAAAAAAAACATGACATCAATTTGCATTTAATGAGAAATGACGTTAGGAGAGATAAAGTGAAAAATTGACATGATTTGCACAGTTACCTAGGGCGGCTCTCCTCAACTGCACGCATGCTTGTCCAAAAATAGTGAACACGTGTTCATTTTCTGGAAAGCTGGTGACAGCTGTTTTATTTTCAAAGAGATTCTGAATCAACTTAGATAATGAAACGTTAGTAATAACAGGATCAGAACTTCTAATTGATCATTATCAGAACTTCTTATAAAAACATAATCCCAATACATTTCAGAACTTAACCATACATAAGAACTTCTCATCTTCTCATTCTGGGCATAAATCCATACTGATATTCTTCAGAATAAACTTAAACCTATCTTCAGCAAGGGGTTTTGTAAAGATATCAGCCCATTGATGGTCTGTATCCACAAAGTTTAAAGACAGAACACCCTTCTGAACATAGTCCCTAATGAAATGATGTTTAATCTCAATATGTTTAATTTTGGAATGTAAAATAGGATTTTTAGATAAACAAATAGAAGAAGTATTGTCACCGAAAATAGGAATGTTACTCTCATATATTTGATAGTCTTCTAGTTGACTCTTCATCTAGAGCATTTGTGTGCTACAACCAGCAGCAGCAACATATTCTGCTTCTATTGTTGAGAGGGCAATGGTAGCTTGCTTCTTGCTGTACCAGGAGATTAGGTGACTTCCAAGAAATTGACAACTTCCAGAAGTACTCTTCCTTTCAATTTTATCTCCAGCATAGTCAGCATCACAGAATCCTACTAAGTTGTATTCTTTAGATCTTCTGTAGACTAAACCAACATTATTAGTACCTTTCAGATACCTCAGAATTCTCTTAACAACAGTTAAGTGAGATTCTCTAGGATCTGATTGGAATCTAGCACACAAACAAACACTGAACAAAATATCAGGTCTAGAAGCAATTAAATATAGAAGAGATCCAATCATACCTCTGTACAACTTCTGATCAACCTTCTTACTTACCTCATCCTTACATAGGACACACGTTGGATGCATAGGAGTTTTGGCTTCTTTGCTTTCAGAAAGATTAAACTTCTTCAGAAGTTCTTTCACATACTTTGTTTGATGAACATAAGTTCCTTCTGATGTTTGATTAATTTGAATCCCAAGAAAGTACTTGAGTTCTCCCATCATACTCATCTCAAATTCAGCCTGCATAGACTTAGCAAACTCCTCTCCAAGTGTAGCATTAGATGTTCCAAAGATAATATCATCAACATATATTTGACACATTAAAATGTCCTTCTTAGATGTTTTACAGAAGAGAGTCGTATCCACTTGTCCTCTAGTGAAACCATTGTTCAAAAGGAAAGAACTTAATCTTTCATACCAAGCTCTAGGAGCTTGCTTCAACCCATACAATGATTTCTTTAGTTTGAAAACATGTTCTGGAGACTTGGAGTCTTCAAAACCAGGAGGTTGGTGGACATAGACTTCCTCATCTATATATTCATTTAAGAAGGCACTCTTAACATCCATCTGATACAGAGTGATGTTATGTTGAGTGGCAAAAGAAATTAATAAGCGAATAGATTCTAACTTGGCCACTGGTGCAAAGGTTTCTGTATAGTCAATCCCTTCTTGCTGACTATATCCCTGAGCCACCAGTCTGGCTTTGTTTCTTACCACTTCTCCTTTTTCACTAATCTTGTTTCTGAAGACCCACTTTGTACCTATGATGTTAAATCCTTTAGGTCTAGGAACAAGATCCCAAACATCATTCCTTGTAAACTGATTTAGCTCTTCTTGCATGGCAATTATCCAGTCTGCATCTTCTAGAGCTTGATCAACAGAAGTTGGCTCGATCAAAGAGACAAGACCTAATTGACATTCAGCATTGTTCTTAAGGAATGCTCTTGTTCTGATAGGATCATCCTTCTTTCCAAGAATTACATCTTCTGAGTGAGCAGACGTAAGTCTAGAAGATCTTCTGACAGTTGGTTCTTCAGAAATTCTTAAATTCTCTAAAAATGCTGCAACTTGATCTTCTGATTCTTTTCTTTTGAGATTCTCAGATTCTGATGCTTTGCTTCTTGTTTCTTCAGCTTCTGATATATCAATATCTAAATCTGCAAAATTTTCAAACTGCTTTGGCTTTTCATGACCAAGCTTATCATCAAACCTGATATTGATTGATTCTTCTACAACCAATGTTTCAGTATTGTATACTCTGTAGCCTTTAGAGCGTTCAGAATATCCAAGAAGGAAACACTTTTGTGCCTTAGAATCTAACTTACCAAGATGATCTTTAGTATTCAAAATAAAACAAACACATCCAAAAGGATGAAAATATGAAATGTTGGGCTTTCTGTTCTTCCACAATTCATAAGGAGTCTTATTTAGAATAGGTCTTATAGAGATTCTATTCTGAATATAACATGCAGTGTTTATTGCTTCTTCTCAGAAATGCTTAGCCATATTGGTTTCATTGATCATGGTTCTGGCCATTTCTTGTAGAGTCCTATTCTTTCGTTCTACAACTCCATTTTGTTGTGGAGTTCTAGGACACGAGAAATCATGGGCAATACCATTTTCTTTGAAGAACTCCTCAAAGAATCTGTTCTCAAATTCACCACCATGATCACTTCTGACCTTTATGATTTTGCATTCCTTCTCAGATTGAATCTGAGTGCAGAATTCAAAGAACACTGAATGAGACTCATCCTTGTGTTTTAAGAACTTTACCCATGTCCAGCGGCTATAATCATCAACGATGACTAATCCATGTTTCTTCCCTCTGACAGATGCTGTTTTGACTGGGCCAAACAGATCAATGTGCAGAAGTTCTAACGGCCTTGAGGAAGAAACAACATTCTTAGACTTGAATGCAGGTTTGGAGAACTTGCCCTTTTGACATGCTTCACAAAGAGCATCTGATTTGTATTTCAGATTTGGGAGTCCTCTGACAAGATTTAGGTTGTTAATCTGAGAAATCTTTCTCAAACTAGCATGTCCTAATCTTCTGTGCCAGACCCATTGCTCTTCAGAAACAGACATAAGACAGGTTACCTTCTGATTCTTAAGATCTTGAAGATCAGTCTTATAAATGGTATTCTTTCTCTTGCCTGTAAATAGGATAGAGCCATCCTTCTGACTTACAGCCTTCAAGACTTTTGATTAAAGATTATGTCATAACCATTGTCACTTAATTGACTTATGGACAACAAGTTATGAGCTAATCCATCTACCAGAAGAACATTAGTTATAGAAGGAGAGTTACCAGACTTTATGGTTCCTGAGCCAATAATTTTGCCCTTCTGATCTCCTCCGAACTTAACTTCTCCAGCAGATTTAAGCACCAGGTCTTGGAACATAGACCTTCTTCCTATCATGTGTCGCAAGCATCCAGAGTCCAGGTACCATGACATGTTGTGCTTTGTCTTCTTTGCAGCCAAGGATATCTGCAATAGGAATAATCTTTTCCTTAGGTACCCACATTTTCTTGGGTCCTTTCTTGTTAGTTCTCCTCAAGTTCTGATTGAACTTGGGTTTAGCATTATAAATAATAGGAGGAACAACATGATAATTTTTATTCTGAGTTTCATGATATTTCCTAGGTTGTGTCACATGCTTCTTAGTGTGTGTTATGTGAAAGCTTTTGGCATGTGATGTGAGCCTAATATCATGGGAGTGGCCATACTTGAACTGATCATACAATGGCTTGTATGTGATTTTCATATCATCAACAGGTTCAAGTTTGTATGGGGTTTCACCCTCATAACCAATGCCAACTCTCTTGTTTCCAGAAACAACATATATCATAGAAGCAAGTTGACTTCTGCCAATACTTCTAGATAAGAACTTCCTAAAACTCAAGTCATATTCTTTCAGAATATGATTCATGCTAGGAATGGACTTTTCTGATTCAGAAGGAGATCCACTATCTTTGGATAATTTTAATACTTTTTCCTTCAGTTCAGAATTTTCCACTTCCAGCTTCTTAGTTTCAAATTCAAATTTCTTTTTCATCTTTTTGTATTTGATACTAAGATGAGCCTTTAGTTCCAGAAGTTCTGTTAGACTGGAAACTAACTCATCTCTAGTTAGTTCAGAAAATACCTCTTCAGAGTCTGATTCTGATGTAGATTCTGATCCGTCATCAACAGTGGCCATTAGTGCAAGGTTTGCCTGCTCGCCTTCAGAGTCTGATTCTGATTCTGATTCTGAATCATCCCATGTTGCCATAAGACCTTTCTTCTTATGAAACTTTTTCTTAGGATTCTCCTTCTGAAGTTTTGGACATTCATTCTTGAAGTGTCCAGGCTCATTGCACTCATAACAAATGACCTTCTACTTGTCAGATCTTCTGCCTCCAGAAGATTCTCCTCTTTCAGGCTTCTTTGAACTTCTGAAGTTCTTGAACTTCCTTTGCTTGTTCTTCTAGAGTTGGTTTACCCTTCTGGAGATCATGGACAGTTCATCTTCTTCTTCTGATTCTGATTCTTCAGAATCTTCTTCTTCAGCCTGAAAAGCGTTAGTGCATTTTTTATAATTAGATTTTAATGCAATAGACTTACCTTTCTTCTGAGGTTCATTTGCGTCAAGCTCAATTTCATGACTCCTCAGGGCGCTGATCAGCTCTTCCAAACAGACTTCATTCAGATTCTTTGCTATCTTGAATGCAGTCACCATTGGGCCCTATCTTCTGGGCAAGCTTCTGATGATCTTTATGACATGATCAGCCCTTGTGTATCCCTTGTCAAGAACTCTTAATCCAGAAGTTAGCGTTTGAAATCTTGAGAACATCTTCTCAATATTTTCATCATCCTCCATCTTGAAGGCTTCATATTTCTGGATCAAGGCAAGAGCTTTAGTCTCCTTGACTTGGGCATTTCCCTCATGAGTCATTTTCAATGATTCATATATGTCATAGGCAGTTTCCCTGTTAGATATCTTCTCATATTCAGCATGAGAGATAGCATTTAGCAAAACAGTCCTACACTTGTGATGATTTTTGAATTGCTTCTTTTGATCATCATTCATCTCTTGTCTTGTGAGCTTTACACCACTAGCTTTTACTGGATGTTTGTAACCATCCATTAGAAGATCCCATAAGTCTCCATCTAGACCAAGAAAGTAACTTTCAAGTTTATCTTTCCAATATTCAAAGTTTTCACCATCAAATACTGGTGGTCTAGTATAACCATTGTTACCATTGTGTTGCTCAGTGGAAGTAGATGTAGATGTAGGTGTTGGATCTTCACCAGCCATCTAAGCTTTGTGTTTTTCTCTTCCTGAATCTTTTCTAACACGGTTAAGTGCTTGCACCTAGAACCAGCGCTTTGATGCCAATTGAAGGATAGAAAAACACTTAGAAAGGGGGGGGGGTTTGAATAAGTGTATCTTAAAAACTCTTAAGATAAAAACAACTTGCACAATTATTTTTATCCTGGTTCGTTGTTAACCAAACTACTCCAGTCCACCCTAGACAATGTGATTTACCTCAACTGAGGATTTAATCCACTAATCACACAAGATTACAATGGTTTTCCACTTAGATAACTTCTAAGTCTTCTAGAGTATATTGATCACAACCTGATCACTCTAGGAACAAACTGCTTAGATACCCTCTAAGACTTTCTAGAGTATTCTGATCACAACCTGATCACTCTAGTCCTTACAAAATTAATGTAAACAAATTCTTATAAGAGTTACAATGCTTCTTAATAAGCTATTATCACAACTGTGATTTTTCTCTTAAGTTTAAGCTTAATCTCACTATGATATTACAACAACAATGTAGTGAGGTTGAAGATGAAGTTTGAGAGATTTTGAATTTGACAGCGTTTCTGCAAGTTTGCGCAAAATGTTATATTTAGCTTCTCATCAGAACTTCTATTTATAGGCGTTTGAGAAGATGACAGTTGGGAGCATTTAATGCTTTGCGTATTCCGTACAGCATTGCATTTAATGTTTCACTCTTTTGTCAACTACCTTGAGCCTTGCTTTTGTTGTGACTACTGACGTTACCGTTAATAGCTTCTAACGTTCCTTTTGTCAGTCAGCGTAGCCTGCCATCTTGTACTTGATTCTGATTTGATCTTTTTTAGATACAACGTTTGAATCTTCAGAGTCAATACAGCTAGGTGCATAGCATCTTCTTGTCTTCTGACCTTGAAGTGCTTCTGAGCGTGATACCATGAACTTCAGTGCTTTTGCTTCTGAACTCATGTTCTTCTGATGCTTCAAAAGACCATGTTCTGATTCTGCTTGACCATCTTCTGATGTCTTGCGAGAGCATGTTCTTATGTTGCATTCTGAACTTCTTGAGTCAAAGCTTCTGAGCGCTGATTTGTGCATACTCTTTGTATATTTCCTGTAATGGAAATTGTATAGGATTAGAGTACCACATTATCTCAAGCAAAATTCATATACATTGTTATCATCAAAACTAAGAATATTGATTAGAACAAATCTTGTTCTAACATTCTCCACGCTCACCGCACCAATTTGTTGTGAAAAACGATGTCAAGAACAAAATATAATAGGGAATTAGGGAAGATAAGAAGAACACAAGAATTGGTTATAACTGCTATTCTTTTACTTTCTCTTTAATACAAGATTGCAAGTTTACAAGAATAACAAATAACCTCTCTCACCCTAAATTAGGATTTGCAGTTTAGCAATGATGAGAGACTAGTATGCTATTTATAATAAAACCTAACATGTTAACTAATGGGCTTTTCCATAAGGCCCATTACACAAGCCAACTTAATAAACAAGCTAACTTAACAAATTAGGGTTTAAACACTAAAACCTAATTTAACATGCTAACAACCCTAGCATCTTCGACACAAGCATGTGAACAACCTTCGACTTCATGCTTAATCCTGTCGAACCAAGAAGTTACCCTTCGACCATACTAGAGTTCGATCCAATATCTCACAATATTTTTTTACTAAGTGTGAGTCCTTTATGTTAACTAACGCCTGTACCGTTGATCTTTTTCCCAAATCCTTTCCAAAAATGTTGAAGTGACACTAATGGTATTGATATTCACTTAACATAGTCCAGAGACCATCATAGGATCATATAATAAAATTTTCAGAATTTTTTAGTGCATAAAAGTATTTTTAAACTAATTAAAATACACGCAAAAGAATAAATTAAAAAAAAAAATAGTAAAACAAAAAATAAAATTCTCACAAAATTATACCAAGTGTAAAATGAGAATAAATATTTTTAGAAATTTTTTCATAATTTTTTGACCAAAAACGAATTTAATATGAATTATGAATTTTAAAAGTTAAAAGAAAATTAATAGAACAAAATAAAGCAGGAAAAAGGTCAACAGTGAAGGCGTTATTTAACACAAAGGACCCACATGTAGCGAAAAAAATATAAAGGACTAACTTATTATAATTAAAATAACTTAAAGGACCCAGGAGGTAATTTAACTGTTATTTTATATTTAAGATTTGAGACTTAGTTGTTTTATGTTTGTTTTATGATTTTAAAATTTTGAGTACTTTTATATTTAAGATTTGAGACTTGGTTGTTATATGATTTTAAACTTAAAGTTTTATGAGTTGAATCCATCAATTTTGGTTGCGATTTTTTATTATGCGATTTTGATTTCCCCTTTCAATTCAACAAAACGATTTTAATATAATCCACCGATTCAAAGTAAACTCTTGATTCTGACAACCTTGACAGAAACATCCTTCCCACCCTAAGCCTTGAGACATGGAAATAGAATGTTTTGATATTCATAACAATTAATAATACAGGATCATCCATTTATAGTACAACAATACTGCACTAAGCCACTACTACATTTTCCACTAAACAAAAATTGGCTTTCATGGCTAACTAAAAATCTCTTAGTATACTGGGTGATGGTTTAGACTGGTCACTAACAAATTACTAATTATCCTTTGAAGCCAGGGCAGTTTTTGATCCGTACTTGGAGAAAACGTCACTCAATGAAGCCTTTTCCTTGATCTTTAACCTGCACCAGAGTCAACAATTCATGAGAAATGAACACAGAATTGAATCCATGCTAAAAACAACTATGATGCACAGGGAAATCACCTTTTCGCAGATCCAGAAACATCTAAAACCTTTTTTGCGTTCTCTTTTGTACTTGGTTTTTTCTTAGGGGCGTTCTTTTTTCCAACTTTGACCGGTGCTTTCTTCTTTCCATCAACCTGTTTCGAGGGAAGTGACTTGTTTTCCGAATTATTTATCATTCCTACTCTGTCATCACTATCCAACTTCAAAGCAGTGGCAAACTCTTCACTCTCCCCATCACTTTCCCGTTGCTCATCTGCATTATCTAATTCTAAATCGGTTTCTTCCCAGGTACCTAGGGCAGAATCATCCATATTAGAATCCTCATTTGAATCTTCTTCAAAGGATGGCAAGAGAGGCAGAGCAGTCTTGTGATTTTTTCTTAATTCAAGAGAAGAAGAGGAAGACTGTTCATTTACAAACTCGCATTTTATCTGCTTCTGAATTTTGCCAAAAGTAATAGTTTTTCCGGTGTATAACTCTACAAACCTTTAGAAGAGAGAGCAATTGAGTTAGTAATTATGTTAAGAGACTAGTACAGCAAAAACAATTTGGAAAAAGCAATACAAGAAGCAAAGTCTTGCAATGACACAAGTACAATTATCAAAATTGAACAGATCCAGATGCTAGATACATGCCCTCACTTCATTTAAGTCAAGTAAAGCAACACAAAGAAACTCGAATAAACTAGCCAAGAAAAGCAAACCATCTTTTACTGATTTCAAATATTTTTCATGATGATAAATCCAATGTATCTGATAAAACACTTTTAAAATTGTCAAGAAAACTCGTGAAGAAATCACCAGTTATATATTTTTCATTACCATAATTTCATGCATTATATGGATTAAATTTAAACATACTATTCCTTTATTTTCCATTATTATTATTACAAGGTTGAGGTCAGAACACACCTAACTGCATCTTCTTCATGCGTGAAATCAACAAAAGCAAAACCCTTGCAGATAGGATCCCTTGTCTTCTTGTTTCCAATAACAGCAGGGACTATTTGTGTTATCCCCCGAATCCCTTGAAAAGCTGATTTCAAATCCCTATCGATTTTCCTTTTCTTTGGTAGATTCACCAAACGCACTCGGCTTAGGATAGGAACAACTTTTTCATCTGTAAAGTGCAATTTCAAATTGAAAGCTCAAGAGGAATAAAAAGACAGTCTTGGACAATACCAAAGCATTTTTCTACAAGTTTTCAAATTCTTTCCAGTCACCATTAACATAACAGCTGTGCAGTTAAGTACAAGTCGAATTACAAAAATGTGAGGGGATAACAAAACAGAAGTCTAGAGACAAATATTTTTTGAGAAATTTCTTTACAACTAAGCACTAGGGCACGGGTTATGTATTGATTGTACCAACCAATAAGCATTGAAGCCACTTACACTTACATACTTTTTTATGCCTTTAACAGTGCTGACATACTTAAGTCGATGGATTGGTTGGTGGTAGAAAGAAAATCTTTGGCACAACAATAAGGTTGCTACCAGCCTCTTCGGTTTCACATGGAAGACTAAGTGCATCTACCATCCCCACCCCCCCTGCGGGTCAGAGCCTTGTGCACTGAGTTTTCCTTTAATGGTATAACTGTTAGACTTCTATACTAACCAAATGACCTAAACTTAAGGAGTCTTGATACACCGACAAAAAGTGGGTGTGCCACAAGTTGCCCACAAGCATTATCCTCTAAGACAAATTAAATTTGCACTTCTCAATGAAATAAGGAATAATCAATCAAGCTTGTATCATCGAAAATGAAAAATCACTTGAACATGGATATACTCAAATAGTTAAGAACTTGAGATTACTTGCTTTACCATAAAGAGTGAATTGCTCATTTTAGATGAACCAACAATCATGGAAAAATGCTTTATACACACATTGTCAATAAAATCAAGGAAATGAACAGAACCTCATCATCAAAAACATAATGATTTCACCAAACAAATCATAAAAGCTAACAGGAGCCAAAATTTAATAAATAAAATTTAAAACAGTGAATTTCATCTGCAAAGTTGAATTTCAAGTTGTAAGCTTGAGAGGCATAAGATGATGGGGTCTTGGACTAGACCCCATCATTTTTCTACAAGCCTTCAAATTCTTTCCAGTCAGCATTAACATAACAGCTGTGCAGTTTAGTACAAATCGAATTACAAAAATGTTGGTGCTACAGGATATTAAAAAAATACAAAATGTTTAGAAAATAAAAAGCAGATGTCTAAAGACAACTATATTTTTAGAAACTCCTTTACAACTAAGCACTGGTGCACAAGCTATGTATTGATTGTACCAACCAATAAGCATTGATGCCACTTACACTATATGTAATTTTTTACTCCTTTAACCATGCTCCACATACTTAAGGTTGCTGCCAGCAATAAGGTGCTAGAATGAAAATCTTTGGCACAACAATAAGCATTGGTGGTAGAATGAAAATCTTTGGCACAACAATAAGGTTGCTGCCAGCCTCGACTAAGTACATCTACCACCCCCAACCCCTGCAGGGTCAGCGCCTTGTGCACTGAGTTCTCTTTTATTATTGGTATAATTGTTGGACTTCTATACTAAACCTACTGACCTAAACATAAGGAGTCTTAATACACCGATAAAAATTGGGTGTGCCACAAGTTTCCCACAAGCTTTATTCTAAAAGACAAACTACAATGTGCATTTCTCAATGAATTAAGGAATAAGTAAGCAGTCTTGTATATCATTAAAAATGAGAAATTACTTGGTCATTGATACTCAAATAGTTAAGAACTTGAGATTACTTGCTTGACCTTAAAGAGTGAATTCCTCATTTTAGATGAACCAACTCCCATGGAAAAATACTTTATGCTCACATTGTCAACAATCACAATACAAAATCAAGGAAATGAACAAAACCCCATCATCAAAATTCAAAAGCATAGTAATTTCACCAAACAAATCATATGCTAACAGGAGCCAAAATTTCATAAACAAAATTTAAAAAAAGCAAATTTTGATGGGTTACCTATCTTATTCTGGGCATCATTTTTGGAGGCAGTTTTGATAGGATTTGTTTTAAGCCTTTTCAAATTAGCAGCTTGTGCTCGTTTACTTTGCTGCAATTCTTCAAACAGCTTATCTTCGATTTTAGTGTCATACACTTTCCCTTCACCAAACCCCTTCGGCTTGTTCTCAAACCATTTTCTCCTCACATCAGACGAAACTATCTCTTCTTCATCCTCATCCTCATCCTCATCATCAGCAACCTCCTCTTCGTCTTCTTCATCGTATTCGTAACTAACATCCTCGTCAGTTTCGTCGTTGAAATCTCCCTCAATTTCAACTAGGTTCACGCTTCCACTTCCTCGCTTCTTCGCCACCGGGACGAATCCACCACCGCCGCGTACGGCGCGGGGACACTTGACGTGGAGTTGCCGGAAATGTAGGAGGTTGAACCTCGAAATGAAAGAAGAGCGAGGATAAATGACACGTGTGGTTTCAAGATAAGGACACGTGTTGTTTCCAGAGAGAACCGCCACGGAATTGTTCGGTGCCGGAAATGCAGTTGCTCGGAGCATTGTTTTATTTGTTAGTGTTCACTTCACCCTTTACAGATAAAATGTTTATAAGAAGTTTTTTAACAACTATCCTAATTGAGAAAACAACAATTAGTAAAAACAATTAGCAAATGAAAATCAGTAAGCTTTCGTGGTGGTGTAGTTGGTTATCATTTTTAGTCTAACACACTAGCGTAGCCATATATTGTTATTCATGAAAAAATAAAATCCTTACTTAGAACCTTCCGAGTAAAAGACATTCTGAATGTTTCATTTACAAAATTTTCGAATATGTTTTTTTTATTATATATAAATTACGAATAATTTTATAAATTTCTTTGGACATTTTGTAATATTAAAAATTATGAATTTTCTCAGTTTAAAAGCTTCAAAATATTATGATTGGGATAATTCAATCATAAAAAAATCCGAGTATATATAATCATCTATGAATTTTAATAAAACTATTAATATTTTTTATTTTCAAAACCTTTGTAATAAAAGATATTTCGAATATGTTTATATATATATATATATATATATATATATATATATATATATATATATATATATATATATATATATATATAATCAGATGACATTAAAGTGTCAAAATTTAATTTGACATCAAATCTCAATCGTTAATAGAATGGATCAAACGGTGATATTAATTGAAATAAAATAATTAAAAATATATTTCTCCTAAAAATTACACTACTTATATGAACCGTTTGATTGAGTACTATTAATGGTTGAGATTTGGTGTCAAATTAAACTTTGACACCTCGGTATTTGGAAGCCTAAGACAAAATTTAAATATTTTTTTTAAAAAAAAAACATAATATAGTCTATTTGAAAGTATAATATTTATGATTAATGATAATTTTTGTTGTAAATAAACAATAGAGTTTTAATAATTTAAGAAAAAAGCAATGTATTAAAATTATATATTGTTTTAATAATTTATTTTTTACATAATTATAATGATTATAGAAGCATTGATGCATATGTTTAGTCTTATGTTGAATTAAATTCATTCTATATATTTTTACTTTTGAAAATGTTTAATTGTAAATAAAAAACTTACCTTTTTATTAAAATTTAAAATTAAATAAATTTGAATTTTATTAGAAATTAAATATATAATTGTCAAAACACTGTATATATTAAATTAAACAAAATAGGATATTAGTGTGAGGTATTACATAATTATAATGATTATAAAAGCATTGATGGATATGTTTAGTCTTAGGTTGAATTAGAATCATACTATTTTTACTTTTGAAAATGTTCAATTGTAAATAAAAAACATATTTTTTATTAAAATTTAAAACAAAATAAATTTGAATTTTATTAGAAATTAAATATATAATTTTCAAAACACTGTATATATTAAATTAAACAAAATAGAATTATTAGTGTGAGGTAGTGCAAGTATACAACATGTAATGTGTAAAAATATATAGGATCTGTACCGAACCATAGAAATATTTAGGATCTGAAAAGTATTTCCTCATAATATCGAACCATAGAAATATCGCCCCATGAAAAATTACAATACCACTTCGCTAACTTGTATCTTAATACTTCTACAAGGATCATTTACAAATTATTTTAAAAATAGGCCTATTTTTTTAAGCATGTGAGGCCTAAATAAAAGCTTAAAATTATGAGGCCTAAGGTCATTGCCTTACTCGCCTAGGCCTTGGCCGGGCCATATATATATATATATATATATATATATATATATATATATATATATATATATATATATATATATATATATATATATATATATATATATATATATATATATATATATGAGACGTATCAAATGAGAACTTTAGTTATAATGAGAATTGAGAACTTTTAATAATAACTATACGGTTTAAAATAAATGTCTCAGATTTCACTCAAATTTTAAGAGACAATAATTAATAGATAGATTCTGGTTTAAATAGATATCACATAAATGCATATCTGAGCATTGATTTTAAATCGTATGGTTATTATTAAAAGTTCTCAGTTCTCATTATAGCCAAAGTTCTCATTTGATCGTATGGTTTAAATTGTATGGTTATATATATATATATATATATATATATATATATATATATATATATATATATATATATATATATATATATATATATATATATATATATATATATATATATATATATATATATATATATATATCATGAATTATTTATGTTATGGTGCATACAATTGGATTCTTTGTAACATCGGAGATAAATGTCGAATAGTTTCTTCCACTGCATCTAAGTGGAGATCTATGTGGAGGTTTTACAATGTTAATCATGACAATTCCTCTTTATGTGCTTGCAGGTGTGGTCGGTGATCAAGTAATTTAAATGGAAAAGGTTGAAACAAAAGTAGAGAATGATAAAACGGAACTCTATCACAAGAAAATGTGAGGGGATTGTCTTTAGTGTCATAACCTTCCTGCGGAATCTCAGCCATTCGTAAGAAAGAAAAAGATGAGTAAGAGAAAAAAAATATAATTTAATGGTGAAGATTAAAACTAGATAAAAATCCATTAAAATCCACTAGAGGGGATCCATCCCCCAAGGAAATAAACATAGAGAGGTGGAAGAGTAAGAGCATGTCCAAATGCATGAGCCGCAGTTGGAAAAGCATAACGATGACATGCAGCACCATTATTATAAATAATATATTTTGTGACCGATTTCATTTGTCGAACAAAATATTGAGGTATAATTATTAGACGCTCATGTTTTTTTCTTCAAAAAGTATCATTTATTATGTCGGTTGTAGAAGATAAATGAGGGTTAAACTAATTCATGGTACGTGCTTCGAATCCCAACAACTACGGTTTATGTTTTTATTTCATTAAAAGTGATGTCTTCCTTCATATTTTTCAAAATCCAGAAATAAGCCATTTTTCACCTCGACTATGTTTGTCAACCGATATGAAATAGTTCATTCTTAGTATATGTAGCTTAACTTGTAGCTTACAATTTCACTTGCCTAAAGCAACACATACAGAACGCTAACGAAGAGCCATAAACAATTAAAGCTCTAAACACATATCATCCTCCAGAATTATGATATGCGTTTAGGGCTCTCGTTTTATACTTGCCCGAATGAAAGATTAAAACTATTTCTTTCACTTATTCACATATCTTGTACGTCAAACATCATTACTCATGTTATATTGTTGTTGTTGAGACCCTAAATTCTAGAGGTTTAATATTTTTGTTGTTGTCTAAACTGAGATTGGATGTTATACTTTGTAGTTTTTATTGAGATAAGTATGTTATAAGTTTATTATTGTTGTTAATATATTCTTGTTGAGAGATTGTTTTTTTAGTTGTTGTATAATGTTGTTATTGTTTAGATTGAGATTTGTGAGATATTGGGTCGAACTCTAGTATGATCGAAGGGTAGCTTCTTGGTTCGACAGTTCGACAGGGTTAAGCATGACGTCGAAGGTTGCTCACATGCTGGTGTCGAAGTGTGCATGCTGTAGTCGAAGATGGGTCGAGCATGCAGGTGTCGAAGATGCTAGGGTTGTTAGCATGTTAAAT